>NW_028295666.1:600000-1167000 GCF_964341445.2 Mesoplodon mirus
GGACGTCCTTTGAATTTTTTGGTCAATATGTGACCCCAGGATTTGTTTTCAGGGCAGGTGTCATTTACAGGCCTGCAATGATTTTGAATATCAACTGACCATTAGCGTTGGGATTAAAGCTGCTGTTGTGTGAAACGGCCACAAGGTGGCAGCAGTTCACCCTTACCAAATCTGGTTACTAGGGCAAGAGAGCCTCAGTGGAAGTGGTGTTCTAGATTGGAGTTTAGAATGGAATGTGCCAGGAGAAATCCCCTCACGTTTGTCTCACTACTTCTTGTTCGTGTTTTTAATTTAATTTTTTATTTCATATTACAGCAAGTTTGATTACAATGTTTGGCTTGTTGTAGATGTGGAAGATGTGGTTCTTTTACACGTATACAGATGTCTGTTCTTCCTGGGATCCTTTTCCCATGTACGTTATGACAGAATGTTGAGTAGTCCTCTCTTGGTATTCTGTAGGTCTTTGGTGATTATATATGTCACCTGTGTTTGTATATGTCTGTTAACCCCGATATCGTAATGAAACCAATCCTCACACCTTTCCATTGGTGAACCATAAGTTTGTTTAATGAATCTGTGATTGCCCTTCTCCGTGGAAATATCTGCCCTGGTATCCATTTTTAGGTAACACCTATAAGTGATATGATATGATATGTGTCTTTCACTTTCTGACTTACTACAAGTCACGTGATTACTTCTAGACTCATCTACGGTGCTGCAAATGGCATTGTGTCCTTTTCTCCCTTGGCGTCTCTTCTGCCTTAGCGGGGTCCATTTTCAACAATGTGATTCCCTGAGGGTTGTGGATTAGCTGACCTGGGCAGCCTTACCCTGCCGGCCCGCCCTCCCCAGGTGTGCCTCGTTGAGGTCAAAATAAACAGCGCTCCAGGCAGCAATAGCCCCTGAAGCTGTGCCTGACTCCATATTCTCTGCCCCGTCAGCAGTCTCGGGGCTGTGCTGGTGGGAGGGAGTGAGGGGCCACAGCTTTGTGGGTGGCCCGGTGTGAGTGGGGTTCTGCTGGCCTTTCTGCAGGAGTTGCCAGGCTGCCGCCTGTAAAGAAGAGGTTGTGTCACCCATACCTTCTGCTGGAATTTCTCTCCGGACAGAGGTGAGGAAGAAAAAAAGCAGTGGGGGCCGGGACAGGAGGGGTATCTCAGGCAGGGCAATGGAAAGCTTCTGGAAGAGCGCCCGGTGCCAGGACCACACTGGCTGGCCTGCAGGCACCAAGTTGGCCTGCGTGCTGTCACTGGTGTGGCTCCACGGTCCTTCCTCTAGGCATTCAAGCCCTTGTACATATTCAGGTGTTTTACCTGGAAAGGGTGGGAACAGTTCAGCAGCAGCTGGCCTGGGGCTCAGCTCACGTTTACTCACAGATGCCTTGGCACGGTCCCCCAGCTTTGCAATGAGGACGCTCCTTGCGTGGGGGGTGGGTTGCTGGCTGTATGGGAGATGGTTCCCCACCTCTGACCAATTTCAGAATTGTTTACCGCTGGAGCAAGTGACCTGATAGGGTATTTCCTCTGTATAACTCGTGGGTTCAGTTTTTTTTCTTTTATGGTTCAAGTTAGATTTTATTCCTCTTTTATGTATTTATAGATATAAGCATGGAAATAATTCATTCGTATAAATACATCTGTGTGACGGGAAGAACTTTTTTCTGTTTTATTTTTAAATTTTATTTTTTTAAATTTTGAAATTTAATTTTATTTATTTTTTTTATACACCACGTTATTATTAGTTATGTATTTTATGCATATACATGTATACAGGTCAATCCCAAACTCCCAACTCATCCCACCACCACCACCCCATGGCTTCCCACACTTGGTGTCCATACGTTTGTTCTCTACCTCTGTGTCTCTATTTCTTCCCTGCAAACCAGTTCATCTGTACCATTTTTAGGCTCCACATATATGCATTAATATACAATATTTGTTTTCCTCTTTCTGACTTACTTCTTTCTGTATGACAGTCTCTCGATCCATCGATGTCTCTACAAATGACCCAGTTTCATTCCTTTTTATGGCCGAGTAATATTCCATTTTATATATGTACCACATCTGTATCCATTCATCTTTCTGTGGGCATTTAGGTTGCTTCCATTACCTGGCTATTGTAAATAGTGCTGCAACGAACATTGTGGTGAATGTGCCTTTTTGAAATACGGTTTTCTCTGGGTATATGCCCAGAAGTGGGATTGCTGGATCAGATGGTAATTCTATTTCTAATTTTTTTAAGGAAACTCCATACTGTTCTCCATAGTGACTGTATCAATTTACATTCCCACCAATAGTGGAAGAGGGCTCCTTTTGTCCACACCCTCCCCAGAATTGGTTGTCTGTAGATTTTCTGATGATGCCGATTCTAACAGGTGTGAGGTGATACCTCATTGTAGTTTTGATTTGCATTTCTCTAATAATTAGTGCTGTTGAGCAGCTTTTCATGTGCGTCTTGGCCATCTCTGGTCTCCTTTGAAGAAACGTCTCTTTAGATCTTCTGCCCATTTGTTTTGGGTTGTTTGTTTTTTTAATATTAAGCTGCATGAGCTGTTTATATAGATTGGAGATTAAACCTCTGTCCATTGATTCGTTTGCAACGATTTTCACCCATTCTGAGGGATGCCTTTTTCCATTCCCGTGTTTTTTAACAAAAAAGGAAAGAAAGGAAAAGAAGCAGAACACTAATGTGCGTAAAATATGCCTTTTGAAACGGTCGTTTTGAAATATGGACGTCCTTTGAATTTTTTGGTCAATATGTGACCCCAGGATTTGTTTTCAGGGCAGGTGTCATTTACAGGCCTGCAATGATTTTGAATATCAACTGACCATTAGCGTTGGGATTAAAGCTGCTGTTGTGTGAAACGGCCACAAGGTGGCAGCAGTTCACCCTTACCAAATCTGGTTACTAGGGCAAGAGAGCCTCAGTGGAAGTGGTGTTCTAGATTGGAGTTTAGAATGGAATGTGCCAGGAGAAAGCCCCTCACGTTTGTCTCACTACTTCTTGTTCGTGTTTTTAATTTAATTTTTTATTTCATATTACAGCAAGTTTGATTACAATGTTTGGCTTGTTGTAGATGTGGAAGATGTGGTTCTTTTACACGTATACAGATGTCTGTTCTTCCTGGGATCCTTTTCCCATGTACGTTATGACAGAATGTTGAGTAGTCCTCTCTTGGTATTCTGTAGGTCTTTGGTGATTATATATGTCACCTGTGTTTGTATATGTCTGTTAACCCCGATATCGTAATGAAACCAATCCTCACACCTTTCCATTGGTGAACCATAAGTTTGTTTAATGAATCTGTGATTGCCCTTCTCCGTGGAAATATCTGCCCTGGTATCCATTTTTAGGTAACACCTATAAGTGATAAGATATGATATGTGTCTTTCACTTTCTGACTTACTACAAGTCACGTGATTACTTCTAGACTCATCTACGGTGCTGCAAATGGCATTGTGTCCTTTTTTCCCTTGGCGTCTCTTCTGCCTTAGCGGGGTCCATTTTCAACAATGTGATTCCCTGAGGGTTGTGGATTAGCTGACCTGGGCAGCCTTACCCTGCCGGCCCGCCCTCCCCAGGTGTGACTCGTTGAGGTCAATATAAACAGCGCTCCAGGCAGCAATAGCCCCTGAAGCTGTGCCTGACTCCATATTGTCTGCCCCGTCAGCAGTCTCGGGGCTGTGCTGGTGGGAGGGAGTGAGGGGCCACAGCTTTGTGGGTGGCCCGGTGTGAGTGGGGTTCTGCTGGCCTTTCTGCAGGAGTTCCCAGGCTGCCGCCTGTAAAGAAGAGGTTGTGTCACCCATACCTTCTGCTGGAATTTCTCTCCGGACAGAGGTGAGGAAGAAAAAAAGCAGTGGGGCCCGGGACAGGAGGGGTATCTCAGGCAGGGCAATGGAAAGCTTCTGGAAGAGCGCCCGGTGCCAGGACCACGCTGGCTGGCCTGCAGGCACCAAGTTGGCCTGCGTGCTGTCACTGGTGTGGCTCCACGGTCCTTCCTCTAGGCATTCAAGCCCTTGTACATATTCAGGTGTTTTACCTGGAAAGGGTGGGAACAGTTCAGCAGCAGCTGGCCTGGGGCTCAGCTCATGTTTACTCACAGATGCCTCGGCACGGTCCCCCAGCTTTGCAATGAGGACGCTCCTTGCGTGGGGGGTGGGTTGCTGGCTGTATGGGAGATGGTTCCCCACCTCTGACCAATTTCAGAATTGTTTACCGCTGGAGCAAGTGACCTGATAGGGTTTTTCCTCTGTATAACTCGTGGGTTCAGTTTTTTTTCTTTTATGGTTCAAGTTAGATTTTATTCCTCTTTTATGTATTTATAGATATAAGCATGGAAATAATTCATTCGTATAAATACATCTGTGTGACGGGAAGAACTTTTTTCTGTTTTATTTTTAAATTTTATTTTTTTAAATTTTGAAATTTAATTTTATTTATTTTTTTATACAGCACGTTATTATTAGTTATGTATTTTATGCATATACATGTATACAGGTCAATCCCAAACTCCCAACTCATCCCACCACCACCACCCCATGGCTTCCCACACTTGGTGTCCATACGTTTGTTCTCTACCTCTGTGTCTCTATTTCTTCCCTGCAAACCAGTTCATCTGTACCATTTTTAGGCTCCACATATATGCATTAATATACAATATTTGTTTTCCTCTTTCTGACTTACTTCTTTCTGTATGACAGTCTCTCGATCCATCGATGTCTCTACAAATGACCCAGTTTCATTCCTTTTTATGGCCGAGTAATATTCCATTTTATATATGTACCACATCTGTATCCATTCATCTTTCTGTGGGCATTTAGGTTGCTTCCATTACCTGGCTATTGTAAATAGTGCTGCAACGAACATTGTGGTGAATGTGCCTTTTTGAAATACGGTTTTCTCTGGGTATATGCCCAGAAGTGGGATTGCTGGATCAGATGGTAATTCTATTTCTAATTTTTTTAAGGAAACTCCATACTGTTCTCCATAGTGACTGTATCAATTTACATTCCCACCAATAGTGGAAGAGGGCTCCTTTTGTCCACACCCTCCCCAGAATTGGTTGTCTGTAGATTTTCTGATGATGCCGATTCTAACAGGTGTGAGGTGATACCTCATTGTAGTTTTCATTTGCATTTCTCTAATAATTAGTGCTGTTGAGCAGCTTTTCATGTGCGTCTTGGCCATCTCTGGTCTCCTTTGAAGAAACGTCTCTTTAGATCTTCTGCCCATTTGTTTTGGGTTGTTTGTTTTTTTAATATTAAGCTGCATGAGCTGTTTATATAGATTGGAGATTAAACCTCTGTCCATTGATTCGTTTGCAACGATTTTCACCCATTCTGAGGGATGCCTTTTTCCATTCCCGTGTTTTTTAACAAAAAAGGAAAGAAAGGAAAAGAAGCAGAACACTAATGTGCGTAAAATATGCCTTTTGAAACGGTCGTTTTGAAATATGGACGTCCTTTGAATTTTTTGGTCAATATGTGACCCCAGGATTTGTTTTCAGGGCAGGTGTCATTTACAGGCCTGCAATGATTTTGAATATCAACTGACCATTAGCGTTGGGATTAAAGCTGCTGTTGTGTGAAACGGCCACAAGGTGGCAGCAGTTCACCCTTACCAAATCTGGTTACTAGGGCAAGAGAGCCTCAGTGGAAGTGGTGTTCTAGATTGGAGTTTAGAATGGAATGTGCCTGGAGAAAGCCCCTCACGTTTGTCTCACTACTTCTTGTTCGTGTTTTTAATTTAATTTTTTATTTCTTATTACAGCAAGTTTGATTACAATGTTTGGCTTGTTGTGGATGTGGAAGATGTGGTTCTTTTACACGTATACAGATGTCTGTTCTTCCTGGGATCCTTTTCCCATGTACGTTATGACAGAATGTTGAGTAGTCCTCTCTTGGTATTCTGTAGGTCTTTGGTGATTATATATGTCACCTGTGTTTGTATATGTCTGTTAACCCCGATATCGTAATGAAACCAATCCTCACACCTTTCCATTGGTGAACCATAAGTTTGTTTAATGAATCTGTGATTGCCCTTCTCCGTGGAAATATCTGCCCTGGTACCCATTTTTAGGTAACACCTATAACTGATATGATATGATATGTGTCTTTCACTTTCTGACTTACTACAAGTCACGTGATTACTTCTAGACTCATCTACGGTGCTGCAAATGGCATTGTGTCCTTTTTTCCCTTGGCGTCTCTTCTGCCTTAGCGGGGTCCATTTTCAACAATGTGATTCCCTGAGGGTTGTGGATTAGCTGACCTGGGCAGCCTTACCCTGCCGGCCCGCCCTCCCCAGGTGTGCCTCGTTGAGGTCAATATAAACAGCGCTCCAGGCAGCAATAGCCCCTGAAGCTGTGCCTGACTCCATATTGTCTGCCCCGTCAGCAGTCTCGGGGCTGTGCTGGTGGGAGGGAGTGAGGGGCCACAGCTTTGTGGGTGGCCCGGTGTGAGTGGGGTTCTGCTGGCCTTTCTGCAGGAGTTCCCAGGCTGCCGCCTGTAAAGAAGAGGTTGTGTCACCCATACCTTCTGCTGGAATTTCTCTCCGGACAGAGGTGAGGAAGAAAAAAAGCAGTGGGGCCCGGGACAGGAGGGGTATCTCAGGCAGGGCAATGGAAAGCTTCTGGAAGAGCGCCCGGTGCCAGGACCACACTGGCTGGCCTGCAGGCACCAAGTTGGCCTGCGTGCTGTCACTGGTGTGGCTCCACGGTCCTTCCTCTAGGCATTCAAGCCCTTGTACATATTCAGGTGTTTTACCTGGAAAGGGTGGGAACAGTTCAGCAGCAGCTGGCCTGGGGCTCAGCTCACGTTTACTCACAGATGCCTCGGCACGGTCCCCCAGCTTTGCAATGAGGACGCTCCTTGCGTGGGGGGTGGGTTGCTGGCTGTATGGGAGATGGTTCCCCACCTCTGACCAATTTCAGAATTGTTTACCGCTGGAGCAAGTGACCTGATAGGGTTTTTCCTCTGTATAACTCGTGGGTTCAGTTTTTTTTCTTTTATGGTTCAAGTTAGATTTTATTCCTCTTTTATGTATTTATAGATATAAGCATGGAAATAATTCATTCGTATAAATACATCTGTGTGACGGGAAGAACTTTTTTCTGTTTTATTTTTAAATTTTATTTTTTTAAATTTTGAAATTTAATTTTATTTATTTTTTTATACAGCACGTTATTATTAGTTATGTATTTTATGCATATACATGTATACAGGTCAATCCCAAACTCCCAACTCATCCCACCACCACCACCCCATGGCTTCCCACACTTGGTGTCCATACGTTTGTTCTCTACCTCTGTGTCTCTATTTCTTCCCTGCAAACCAGTTCATCTGTACCATTTTTAGGCTCCACATATATGCATTAATATACAATATTTGTTTTCCTCTTTCTGACTTACTTCTTTCTGTATGACAGTCTCTCGATCCATCGATGTCTCTACAAATGACCCAGTTTCATTCCTTTTTATGGCCGAGTAATATTCCATTTTATATATGTACCACATCTGTATCCATTCATCTTTCTGTGGGCATTTAGGTTGCTTCCATTACCTGGCTATTGTAAATAGTGCTGCAACGAACATTGTGGTGAATGTGCCTTTTTGAAATACGGTTTTCTCTGGGTATATGCCCAGAAGTGGGATTGCTGGATCAGATGGTAATTCTATTTCTAATTTTTTTAAGGAAACTCCATACTGTTCTCCATAGTGACTGTATCAATTTACATTCCCACCAATAGTGGAAGAGGGCTCCTTTTGTCCACACCCTCCCCAGAATTGGTTGTCTGTAGATTTTCTGATGATGCCGATTCTAACAGGTGTGAGGTGATACCTCATTGTAGTTTTGATTTGCATTTCTCTAATAATTAGTGCTGTTGAGCAGCTTTTCATGTGCGTCTTGGCCATCTCTGGTCTCCTTTGAAGAAACGTCTCTTTAGATCTTCTGCCCATTTGTTTTGGGTTGTTTGTTTTTTTAATATTAAGCTGCATGAGCTGTTTATATAGATTGGAGATTAAACCTCTGTCCATTGATTCGTTTGCAACGATTTTCACCCATTCTGAGGGATGCCTTTTTCCATTCCCGTGTTTTTTAACAAAAAAGGAAAGAAAGGAAAAGAAGCAGAACACTAATGTGCGTAAAATATGCCTTTTGAAACGGTCGTTTTGAAATATGGACGTCCTTTGAATTTTTTGGTCAATATGTGACCCCAGGATTTGTTTTCAGGGCAGGTGTCATTTACAGGCCTGCAATGATTTTGAATATCAACTGACCATTAGCGTTGGGATTAAAGCTGCTGTTGTGTGAAACGGCCACAAGGTGGCAGCAGTTCACCCTTACCAAATCTGGTTACTAGGGCAAGAGAGCCTCAGTGGAAGTGGTGTTCTAGATTGGAGTTTAGAATGGAATGTGCCAGGAGAAAGCCCCTCACGTTTGTCTCACTACTTCTTGTTCGTGTTTTTAATTTAATTTTTTATTTCTTATTACAGCAAGTTTGATTACAATGTTTGGCTTGTTGTGGATGTGGAAGATGTGGTTCTTTTACACGTATACAGATGTCTGTTCTTCCTGGGATCCTTTTCCCATGTACGTTATGACAGAATGTTGAGTAGTCCTCTCTTGGTATTCTGTAGGTCTTTGGTGATTATATATGTCACCTGTGTTTGTATATGTCTGTTAACCCCGATATCGTAATGAAACCAATCCTCACACCTTTCCATTGGTGAACCATAAGTTTGTTTAATGAATCTGTGATTGCCCTTCTCCGTGGAAATATCTGCCCTGGTATCCATTTTTAGGTAACACCTATAAGTGATATGATATGATATGTGTCTTTCACTTTCTGACTTACTACAAGTCACGTGATTACTTCTAGACTCATCTACGGTGCTGCAAATGGCATTGTGTCCTTTTTTCCCTTGGCGTCTCTTCTGCCTTAGCGGGGTCCATTTTCAACAATGTGATTCCCTGAGGGTTGTGGATTAGCTGACCTGGGCAGCCTTACCCTGCCGGCCCGCCCTCCCCAGGTGTGCCTCGTTGAGGTCAATATAAACAGCGCTCCAGGCAGCAATAGCCCCTGAAGCTGTGCCTGACTCCATATTGTCTGCCCCGTCAGCAGTCTCGGGGCTGTGCTGGTGGGAGGGAGTGAGGGGCCACAGCTTTGTGGGTGGCCCGGTGTGAGTGGGGTTCTGCTGGCCTTTCTGCAGGAGTTCCCAGGCTGCCGCCTGTAAAGAAGAGGTTGTGTCACCCATACCTTCTGCTGGAATTTCTCTCCGGACAGAGGTGAGGAAGAAAAAAAGCAGTGGGGGCCGGGACAGGAGGGGTATCTCAGGCAGGGCAATGGAAAGCTTCTGGAAGAGAGCCCGGTGCCAGGACCACACTGGCTGGCCTGCAGGCACCAAGTTGGCCTGCGTGCTGTCACTGGTGTGGCTCCACGTTCCTTCCCCTAGGCATTCAAGCCCTTGTACATATTCAGGTGTTTTACCTGGAAAGGGTGGGAACAGTTCAGCAGCAGCTGGCCTGGGGCTCAGCTCACGTTTACTCACAGATGCCTCGGCACGGTCCCCCAGCTTTGCAATGAGGACGCTCCTTGCGTGGGGGGTGGGTTGCTGGCTGTATGGGAGATGGTTCCCCACCTCTGACCAATTTCAGAATTGTTTACCGCTGGAGCAAGTGACCTGATAGGGTTTTTCCTCTGTATAACTCGTGGGTTCAGTTTTTTTTCTTTTATGGTTCAAGTTAGATTTTATTCCTCTTTTATGTATTTATAGATATAAGCATGGAAATAATTCATTCGTATAAATACATCTGTGTGACGGGAAGAACTTTTTTCTGTTTTATTTTTAAATTTTATGTTTTTAAATTTTGAAATTTAATTTTATTTATTTTTTTATACAGCACGTTATTATTAGTTATGTATTTTATGCATATACATGTATACAGGTCAATCCCAAACTCCCAACTCATCCCACCACCACCACCCCATGGCTTCCCACACTTGGTGTCCATACGTTTGTTCTCTACCTCTGTGTCTCTATTTCTTCCCTGCAAACCAGTTCATCTGTACCATTTTTAGGCTCCACATATATGCATTAATATACAATATTTGTTTTCCTCTTTCTGACTTACTTCTTTCTGTATGACAGTCTCTCGATCCATCGATGTCTCTACAAATGACCCAGTTTCATTCCTTTTTATGGCCGAGTAATATTCCATTTTATATATGTACCACATCTGTATCCATTCATCTTTCTGTGGGCATTTAGGTTGCTTCCATTACCTGGCTATTGTAAATAGTGCTGCAACGAACATTGTGGTGAATGTGCCTTTTTGAAATACGGTTTTCTCTGGGTATATGCCCAGAAGTGGGATTGCTGGATCAGATGGTAATTCTATTTCTAATTTTTTTAAGGAAACTCCATACTGTTCTCCATAGTGACTGTATCAATTTACATTCCCACCAATAGTGGAAGAGGGCTCCTTTTGTCCACACCCTCCCCAGAATTGGTTGTCTGTAGATTTTCTGATGATGCCGATTCTAACAGGTGTGAGGTGATACCTCATTGTAGTTTTGATTTGCATTTCTCTAATAATTAGTGCTGTTGAGCAGCTTTTCATGTGCGTCTTGGCCATCTCTGGTCTCCTTTGAAGAAACGTCTCTTTAGATCTTCTGCCCATTTGTTTTGGGTTGTTTGTTTTTTTAATATTAAGCTGCATGAGCTGTTTATATAGATTGGAGATTAAACCTCTGTCCATTGATTCGTTTGCAACGATTTTCACCCATTCTGAGGGATGCCTTTTTCCATTCCCGTGTTTTTTAACAAAAAAGGAAAGAAAGGAAAAGAAGCAGAACACTAATGTGCGTAAAATATGCCTTTTGAAACGGTCGTTTTGAAATATGGACGTCCTTTGAATTTTTTGGTCAATATGTGGCCCCAGGATTTGTTTTCAGGGCAGGTGTCATTTACAGGCCTGCAATGATTTTGAATATCAACTGACCATTAGCGTTGGGATTAAAGCTGCTGTTGTGTGAAACGGCCACAAGGTGGCAGCAGTTCACCCTTACCAAATCTGGTTACTAGGGCAAGAGAGCCTCAGTGGAAGTGGTGTTCTAGATTGGAGTTTAGAATGGAATGTGCCTGGAGAAAGCCCCTCACGTTTGTCTCACTACTTCTTGTTCGTGTTTTTAATTTAATTTTTTATTTCTTATTACAGCAAGTTTGATTACAATGTTTGGCTTGTTGTGGATGTGGAAGATGTGGTTCTTTTACACGTATACAGATGTCTGTTCTTCCTGGGATCCTTTTCCCATGTACGTTATGACAGAATGTTGAGTAGTCCTCTCTTGGTATTCTGTAGGTCTTTGGTGATTATATATGTCACCTGTGTTTGTATATGTCTGTTAACCCCGATATCGTAATGAAACCAATCCTCACACCTTTCCATTGGTGAACCATAAGTTTGTTTAATGAATCTGTGATTGCCCTTCTCCGTGGAAATATCTGCCCTGGTATCCATTTTTAGGTAACACCTATAAGTGATATGATATGATATGTGTCTTTCACTTTCTGACTTACTACAAGTCACGTGATTACTTCTAGACTCATCTACGGTGCTGCAAATGGCATTGTGTCCTTTTTTCCCTTGGCGTCTCTTCTGCCTTAGCGGGGTCCATTTTCAACAATGTGATTCCCTGAGGGTTGTGGATTAGCTGACCTGGGCAGCCTTACCCTGCCGGCCCGCCCTCCCCAGGTGTGCCTCGTTGAGGTCAATATAAACAGCGCTCCAGGCTGCAATAGCCCCTGAAGCTGTGCCTGACTCCATATTGTCTGCCCCGTCAGCAGTCTCGGGGCTGTGCTGGTGGGAGGGAGTGAGGGGCCACAGCTTTGTGGGTGGCCCGGTGTGAGTGGGGTTCTGCTGGCCTTTCTGCAGGAGTTCCCAGGCTGCCGCCTGTAAAGAAGAGGTTGTGTCACCCATACCTTCTGCTGGAATTTCTCTCCGGACAGAGGTGAGGAAGAAAAAAAGCAGTGGGGGCCGGGACAGGAGGGGTATCTCAGGCAGGGCAATGGAAAGCTTCTGGAAGAGCGCCCGGTGCCAGGACCACACTGGCTGGCCTGCAGGCACCAAGTTGGCCTGCGTGCTGTCACTGGTGTGGCTCCACGGTCCTTCCTCTAGGCATTCAAGCCCTTGTACATATTCAGGTGTTTTACCTGGAAAGGGTGGGAACAGTTCAGCAGCAGCTGGCCTGGGGCTCAGCTCACGTTTACTCACAGATGCCTCGGCACGGTCCCCCAGCTTTGCAATGAGGACGCTCCTTGCGTGGGGGGTGGGTTGCTGGCTGTATGGGAGATGGTTCCCCACCTCTGACCAATTTCAGAATTGTTTACCGCTGGAGCAAGTGACCTGATAGGGTTTTTCCTCTGTATAACTCGTGGGTTCAGTTTTTTTTCTTTTATGGTTCAAGTTAGATTTTATTCCTCTTTTATGTATTTATAGATATAAGCATGGAAATAATTCATTCGTATAAATACATCTGTGTGACGGGAAGAACTTTTTTCTGTTTTATTTTTAAATTTTATTTTTTTAAATTTTGAAATTTAATTTTATTTATTTTTTTATACAGCACGTTATTATTAGTTATGTATTTTATGCATATACATGTATACAGGTCAATCCCAAACTCCCAACTCATCCCACCACCACCACCCCATGGCTTCCCACACTTGGTGTCCATACGTTTGTTCTCTACCTCTGTGTCTCTATTTCTTCCCTGCAAACCAGTTCATCTGTACCATTTTTAGGCTCCACATATATGCATTAATATACAATATTTGTTTTCCTCTTTCTGACTTACTTCTTTCTGTATGACAGTCTCTCGATCCATCGATGTCTCTACAAATGACCCAGTTTCATTCCTTTTTATGGCCGAGTAATATTCCATTTTATATATGTACCACATCTGTATCCATTCATCTGTCTGTGGGCATTTAGGTTGCTTCCATTACCTGGCTATTGTAAATAGTGCTGCAACGAACATTGTGGTGAATGTGCCTTTTTGAAATACGGTTTTCTCTGGGTATATGCCCAGAAGTGGGATTGCTGGATCAGATGGTAATTCTATTTCTAATTTTTTTAAGGAAACTCCATACTGTTCTCCATAGTGACTGTATCAATTTACATTCCCACCAATAGTGGAAGAGGGCTCCTTTTGTCCACACCCTCCCCAGAATTGGTTGTCTGTAGATTTTCTGATGATGCCGATTCTAACAGGTGTGAGGTGATACCTCATTGTAGTTTTGATTTGCATTTCTCTAATAATTAGTGCTGTTGAGCAGCTTTTCATGTGCGTCTTGGCCATCTCTGTGTCTCCTTTGAAGAAACGTCTCTTTAGATCTTCTGCCCATTTGTTTTGGGTTGTTTGTTTTTTTAATATTAAGCTGCATGAGCTGTTTATATAGATTGGAGATTAAACCTCTGTCCATTGATTCGTTTGCAACGATTATCACCCATTCTGAGGGATGCCTTTTTCCATTCCCGTGTTTTTTAACAAAAAAGGAAAGAAAGGAAAAGAAGCAGAACACTAATGTGCGTAAAATATGCCTTTTGAAACGGTCGTTTTGAAATATGGACGTCCTTTGAATTTTTTGGTCAATATGTGACCCCAGGATTTGTTTTCAGGGCAGGTGTCATTTACAGGCCTGCAATGATTTTGAATATCAACTGACCATTAGCGTTGGGATTAAAGCTGCTGTTGTGTGAAACGGCCACAAGGTGGCAGCAGTTCACCCTTACCAAATCTGGTTACTAGGGCAAGAGAGCCTCAGTGGAAGTGGTGTTCTAGATTGGAGTTTAGAATGGAATGTGCCTGGAGAAAGCCCCTCACGTTTGTCTCACTACTTCTTGTTCGTGTTTTTAATTTAATTTTTTATTTCTTATTACAGCAAGTTTGATTACAATGTTTGGCTTGTTGTGGATGTGGAAGATGTGGTTCTTTTACACGTATACAGATGTCTGTTCTTCCTGGGATCCTTTTCCCATGTACGTTATGACAGAATGTTGAGTAGTCCTCTCTTGGTATTCTGTAGGTCTTTGGTGATTATATATGTCACCTGTGTTTGTATATGTCTGTTAACCCCGATATCGTAATGAAACCAATCCTCACACCTTTCCATTGGTGAACCATAAGTTTGTTTAATGAATCTGTGATTGCCCTTCTCCGTGGAAATATCTGCCCTGGTATCCATTTTTAGGTAACACCTATAAGTGATATGATATGATATGTGTCTTTCACTTTCTGACTTACTACAAGTCACGTGATTACTTCTAGACTCATCTACGGTGCTGCAAATGGCATTGTGTCCTTTTTTCCCTTGGCGTCTCTTCTGCCTTAGCGGGGTCCATTTTCAACAATGTGATTCCCTGAGGGTTGTGGATTAGCTGACCTGGGCAGCCTTACCCTGCCGGCCCGCCCTCCCCAGGTGTGCCTCGTTGAGGTCAATATAAACAGCGCTCCAGGCAGCAATAGCCCCTGAAGCTGTGCCTGACTCCATATTGTCTGCCCCGTCAGCAGTCTCGGGGCTGTGCTGGTGGGAGGGAGTGAGGGGCCACAGCTTTGTGGGTGGCCCGGTGTGAGTGGGGTTCTGCTGGCCTTTCTGCAGGAGTTCCCAGGCTGCCGCCTGTAAAGAAGAGGTTGTGTCACCCATACCTTCTGCTGGAATTTCTCTCCGGACAGAGGTGAGGAAGAAAAAAAGCAGTGGGGGCCGGGACAGGAGGGGTATCTCAGGCAGGGCAATGGAAAGCTTCTGGAAGAGAGCCCGGTGCCAGGACCACACTGGCTGGCCTGCAGGCACCAAGTTGGCCTGCGTGCTGTCACTGGTGTGGCTCCACGTTCCTTCCCCTAGGCATTCAAGCCCTTGTACATATTCAGGTGTTTTACCTGGAAAGGGTGGGAACAGTTCAGCAGCAGCTGGCCTGGGGCTCAGCTCACGTTTACTCACAGATGCCTCGGCACGGTCCCCCAGCTTTGCAATGAGGACGCTCCTTGCGTGGGGGGTGGGTTGCTGGCTGTATGGGAGATGGTTCCCCACCTCTGACCAATTTCAGAATTGTTTACCGCTGGAGCAAGTGACCTGATAGGGTTTTTCCTCTGTATAACTCGTGGGTTCAGTTTTTTTTCTTTTATGGTTCAAGTTAGATTTTATTCCTCTTTTATGTATTTATAGATATAAGCATGGAAATAATTCATTCGTATAAATACATCTGTGTGACGGGAAGAACTTTTTTCTGTTTTATTTTTAAATTTTATGTTTTTAAATTTTGAAATTTAATTTTATTTATTTTTTTATACAGCACGTTATTATTAGTTATGTATTTTATGCATATACATGTATACAGGTCAATCCCAAACTCCCAACTCATCCCACCACCACCACCCCATGGCTTCCCACACTTGGTGTCCATACGTTTGTTCTCTACCTCTGTGTCTCTATTTCTTCCCTGCAAACCAGTTCATCTGTACCATTTTTAGGCTCCACATATATGCATTAATATACAATATTTGTTTTCCTCTTTCTGACTTACTTCTTTCTGTATGACAGTCTCTCGATCCATCGATGTCTCTACAAATGACCCAGTTTCATTCCTTTTTATGGCCGAGTAATATTCCATTTTATATATGTACCACATCTGTATCCATTCATCTGTCTGTGGGCATTTAGGTTGCTTCCATTACCTGGCTATTGTAAATAGTGCTGCAACGAACATTGTGGTGAATGTGCCTTTTTGAAATACGGTTTTCTCTGGGTATATGCCCAGAAGTGGGATTGCTGGATCAGATGGTAATTCTATTTCTAGTTTTTTTAAGGAAACTCCATACTGTTCTCCATAGTGACTGTATCAATTTACATTCCCACCAATAGTGGAAGAGGGCTCCTTTTGTCCACACCCTCCCCAGAATTGGTTGTCTGTAGATTTTCTGATGATGCCGATTCTAACAGGTGTGAGGTGATACCTCATTGTAGTTTTGATTTGCATTTCTCTAATAATTAGTGCTGTTGAGCAGCTTTTCATGTGCGTCTTGGCCATCTCTGGTCTCCTTTGAAGAAACGTCTCTTTAGATCTTCTGCCCATTTTTTTGGGTTGTTTGTTTTTTTAATATTAAGCTGCATGAGCTGTTTATATAGATTGGAGATTAAACCTCTGTCCATTGATTCGTTTGCAACGATTTTCACCCATTCTGAGGGATGCCTTTTTCCATTCCCGTGTTTTTTAACAAAAAAGGAAAGAAAGGAAAAGAAGCAGAACACTAATGTGCGTAAAATATGCCTTTTGAAACGGTCGTTTTGAAATATGGACGTCCTTTGAATTTTTTGGTCAATATGTGACCCCAGGATTTGTTTTCAGGGCAGGTGTCATTTACAGGCCTGCAATGATTTTGAATATCAACTGACCATTAGCGTTGGGATTAAAGCTGCTGTTGTGTGAAACGGCCACAAGGTGGCAGCAGTTCACCCTTACCAAATCTGGTTACTAGGGCAAGAGAGCCTCAGTGGAAGTGGTGTTCTAGATTGGAGTTTAGAATGGAATGTGCCAGGAGAAAGCCCCTCACGTTTGTCTCACTACTTCTTGTTCGTGTTTTTAATTTAATTTTTTATTTCATATTACAGCAAGTTTGATTACAATGTTTGGCTTGTTGTAGATGTGGAAGATGTGGTTCTTTTACACGTATACAGATGTCTGTTCTTCCTGGGATCCTTTTCCCATGTACGTTATGACAGAATGTTGAGTAGTCCTCTCTTGGTATTCTGTAGGTCTTTGGTGATTATATATGTCACCTGTGTTTGTATATGTCTGTTAACCCCGATATCGTAATGAAACCAATCCTCACACCTTTCCATTGCTGAACCATAAGTTTGTTTAATGAATCTGTGATTGCCCTTCTCCGTGGAAATATCTGCCCTGGTATCCATTTTTAGGTAACACCTATAAGTGATATGATATGATATGTGTCTTTCACTTGCTGACTTACTACAAGTCACGTGATTACTTCTAGACTCATCTACGGTGCTGCAAATGGCATTGTGTCCTTTTTTCCCTTGGCGTCTCTTCTGCCTTAGCGGGGTCCATTTTCAACAATGTGATTCCCTGAGGGTTGTGGATTAGCTGACCTGGGCAGCCTTACCCTGCCGGCCCGCCCTCCCCAGGTGTGCCTCGTTGAGGTCAATATAAACAGCGCTCCAGGCAGCAATAGCCCCTGAAGCTGTGCCTGACTCCATATTGTCTGCCCCGTCAGCAGTCTCGGGGCTGTGCTGGTGGGAGGGAGTGAGGGGCCACAGCTTTGTGGGTGGCCCGGTGTGAGTGGGGTTCTGCTGGCCTTTCTGCAGGAGTTCCCAGGCTGCCGCCTGTAAAGAAGAGGTTGTGTCACCCATACCTTCTGCTGGAATTTCTCTCCGGACAGAGGTGAGGAAGAAAAAAAGCAGTGGGGGCCGGGACAGGAGGGGTATCTCAGGCAGGGCAATGGAAAGCTTCTGGAAGAGCGCCCGGTGCCAGGACCACACTGGCTGGCCTGCAGGCACCAAGTTGGCCTGCGTGCTGTCACTGGTGTGGCTCCACGGTCCTTCCTCTAGGCATTCAAGCCCTTGTACATATTCAGGTGTTTTACCTGGAAAGGGTGGGAACAGTTCAGCAGCAGCTGGCCTGGGGCTCAGCTCACGTTTACTCACAGATGCCTCGGCACGGTCCCCCAGCTTTGCAATGAGGACGCTCCTTGCGTGGGGGGTGGGTTGCTGGCTGTATGGGAGATGGTTCCCCACCTCTGACCAATTTCAGAATTGTTTACCGCTGGAGCAAGTGACCTGATAGGGTTTTTCCTCTGTATAACTCGTGGGTTCAGTTTTTTTTCTTTTATGGTTCAAGTTAGATTTTATTCCTCTTTTATGTATTTATAGATATAAGCATGGAAATAATTCATTCGTATAAATACATCTGTGTGACGGGAAGAACTTTTTTCTGTTTTATTTTTAAATTTTATTTTTTTAAATTTTGAAATTTAATTTTATTTATTTTTTTATACAGCACGTTATTATTAGTTATGTATTTTATGCATATACATGTATACAGGTCAATCCCAAACTCCCAACTCATCCCACCACCACCACCCCATGGCTTCCCACACTTGGTGTCCATACGTTTGTTCTCTACCTCTGTGTCTCTATTTCTTCGCTGCAAACCAGTTCATCTGTACCATTTTTAGGCTCCACATATATGCATTAATATACAATATTTGTTTTCCTCTTTCTGACTTACTTCATTCTGTATGACAGTCTCTCGATCCATCGATGTCTCTACAAATGACCCAGTTTCATTCCTTTTTATGGCCGAGTCATATTCCATTTTATATATGTACCACATCTTTATCCATTCATCTGTCTGTGGGCATTTAGGTTGCTTCCATTACCTGGCTATTGTAAATAGTGCTGCAACGAACATTGTGGTGAATGTGCCTTTTTGAAATACGGTTTTCTCTGGGTATATGCCCAGAAGTGGGATTGCTGGATCAGATGGTAATTCTATTTCTAGTTTTTTTAAGGAAACTCCATACTGTTCTCCATAGGGACTGTATCAATTTACATTCCCACCAATAGTGGAAGAGGGCTCCTTTTGTCCACACCCTCCCCAGAATTGGTTGTTTGTAGATTTTCTGATGATGCCGATTCTAACAGGTGTGAGGTGATACCTCATTGTAGTTTTGATTTGCATTTCTCTAATAATTAGTGCTGTTGAGCAGCTTTTCATGTGCGTCTTGGCCATCTCTGTGTCTCCTTTGAAGAAACGTCTCTTTAGATCTTCTGCCCATTTTTTTGGGGTTGTTTGTTTTTTTAATATTAAGCTGCATGAGCTGTTTATATATATTGGAGATTACACCTCTGTCCATTGATTCGTCTGCAACGATTTTCGCCCATTCTGAGGGAAGCCTTTTTCCATTCCCGTGTTTTTTAACAAAAAAGGAAAGAAAGGAAAAGAAGCAGAACACTAATGTGCGTAAAATATGCCTTTTGAAACGGTGGTTTTGAAATATGGACGTCCTTTGAAATTTTTGGTCGATATGTGACCCCAGGATTTGTTTTCAGGGCAGGTGTCATTTACAGGCCTGCAATGATTTTGAATATCAACTGACCATTAGCGTTGGGATTAAAGCTGCTGTTGTGTGAAACGGCCACAAGGTGGCAGCAGTTCACCCTTACCAAATCTGGTTACTAGGGCAAGAGAGCCTCAGTGGAAGTGGTGTTCTAGATTGGAGTTTAGAATGGAATGTACCAGGAGAAAGCCCCTCACGTTTGTCTCACTACTTCTTGTTCGTGTTTTTAATTTAAGTTTTTATTTTTTATTACAGCAAGTTTGATTACAATGTTTGGCTTGTTGTAGGTGTGGAAGATGTGGTTCTTTTACACATATACAGATGACTGTTCTTCTTGGGATCCTTTTCCCATGTACGTTATGACAGAATGTTGAGTAGTCCTCCCTTGGTATTCTGTAGGTCTTTGGTGATTATATATGTCACCTGTGTTTGTATATGTCTGTTAACCCCGATATCGTAATGAAACCAATCCTCACACCTTTCCATTGGTGAACCATAAGTTTGTTTAATGAATCTGTGATTGCCCTTCTCCGTGGAAATATCTGCCCTGGTATCCATTTTTAGGTAACACCTATAAGTGATATGATATGATATGTGTCTTTCACTTTCTGACTTACTACAAGTCACGTGATTACTTCTAGACTCATCTACGGTGCTGCCAATGGCATTTTGTCCTTTTTTCCCTTGGCTTCTCTTCTGCCTTAGTGGGGTCCATTTTCAACAATGTGATTCCCTGAGGGTTGTGGATTAGTTGACCTGGGCAGCCTTACCCTGCCGGCCCGCCCTCCCCAGGTGTGCCTCGTTGAGGTCAATATAAACAGAGCTCCAGGCAGCAATAGCCCCTGAAGCTGTGCCTGACTCCATATTCTCTGCCCCGTCAGCAGTCTCGGGGCTGTGCTGGTGGGAGGGAGTGAGGGGCCACAGCTTTGTGGGTGGCCCGGTGTGAGTGGGGTTCTGCTGGCCTTTCTGCAGGAGTTGCCAGGCTGCCGCCTGTAAAGAAGAGGATGTGTCACCCATACCTTCCGCTGGAATTTCTCTCCGGACAGAGGTGAGGAAGGAAAAAAGCAGTGGGGGCCGGGACAGGAGGGGTATCTCAGGCAGGGCAATGGAAAGCTTCTGGAAGAGCGCCAGGGTCCAGGACCACGCTGGCTGGCCTGCAGGCACCAAGTTGGCCTGCGTGCTGTCGCTGGTGTGGCTCCACGGTCCTTCCTCTAGGCTTTCAAGCCCTTGTACATATTCAGGTGTTTTACCTGGAAAGGGTGGGAACAGTTCAGCAGCAGCTGGCCTGGGGCTCAGCTCACGTTTACTCACAGATGCCTCGGCACGGTCCCCCAGCTTTGCAATGAGGACGCTCCTTGCGTGGGGGTTGGGTTGCTGGCTGTATGGGAGATGGTTCCCCGCCTCTGACCAATTTCAGAATTGTTTACCACTGGAGCAAGTGCCGTGATAGGGTTTTCCTCTGTATAACTCGTGGGTTCACTTTTTTTTTCTTTTATGTTTCAAGTTAGATGTTATTCCTCTTTTATGTATTTATAGATATAAGCATGGAAATAATTCATTCCTATAAATACATCTGTGTGACGGGAAGAACTTTTTTCTGTTTTATTTTTAAATTTTATTTTTTAAAATTTTGAAATTCTATTTTATTTATTTTCTTTTTTATACAGCACGTTATTATTAGTTATGTATTTTATGCATATACATGTATACAGGTCAATCCCAAACTCCCAACTCATCCCACCACCACCACCCCATGGCTTCCCACACTTGGTGTCCATACGTTTGTTCTCTACCTCTGTGTCTCTATTTCTTCCCTGCAAACCAGTTCATCTGTACCATTTTTAGGCTCCACATATATGCGTTAATAGACAATATTTGTTTTCCTCTTTCTGACTTACTTCATTCTGTATGACAGTCTCTCGATCCATCGATGTCTCTACAAATGACCCAGTTTCATTCCTTTTTATGGCCGAGTCATATTCCATTTTATATATGTACCACATCTTTATCCATTCATCTGTCTGTGGGCATTTAGGTTGCTTCCATTACCTGGCTATTGTAAATAGTGCTACAACGAACATTGTGGTGAATGTGCCTTTTTGAAATACGGTTTTCTCTGGGTATATGCCCAGAAGTGGGATTGCTGGATCAGATGGTAATTCTATGTCTAGTTTTTTTAAGGAAACTCCATACTGTTCTCCATAGTGACTGTATCAATTTACCTTCCCACCAATTGTGGAAAAGGGCTGCTTTCGTCCACACCCTCCCCAGAATTGGTTGTTTGTAGATTTTCTGATGATGCTGATTCTAACAGGTGTGAGGTGATACCTCATTGTAGTTTTGATTTGCATTTCTCTAATAATTAGTGCTGTTGAGCAGCTTTTCATGTGCGTCTTGGCCATCTCTGTGTCTCCTTTGAAGAAACGTCTCTTTAGATCTTCTGCCCATTTTTTGCGGGGTTGTTTGTTTTTTTAATATTAAGCTGCATGAGCTGTTTATATATATTGGAGATTAAACCTCTGTCCATTGATTCGTCTGCAACGATTTTCGCCCATTCTGAGGGATTCCTTTTTCCATTCCCGTGTTTTTTAACAAAAAAGGAAAGAAAGGAAAAGAAGCAGAACACTAATGTGCGTAAAATATGCCTTTTGAAACGGTCGTTTTGAAATATGGACGTCCTTTGAATTTTTTGGTCGATATGTGACCCCAGGATTTGTTTTCAGGGCAGGTGTCATTTACAGGCCTGCAATGATTTTGAATATCAACTGACCATTAGCGTTGGGATTAAAGCTGCTGTTGTGTGAAACGGCCACAAGGTGGCAGCAGTTCACCCTTACCAAATCTGGTTACTAGGGCAAGAGAGCCTCAGTGGAAGTGGTGTTCTAGATTGGAGTTTAGAATGGAATGTGCCAGGAGAAAGCCCCTCCCGTTTGTCTCACTACTTCTTGTTCGTGTTTTTAATTTAAGTTTTTATTTTTTATTACAGCAAGTTTGATTACAATATTTGGCTTGCTGTAGGTGTGGAAGATGTGGTTCTTATACACATATACAGATGTCTGTTCTTCCTGGGATCCTTTTCCCATGTACGTTATGACAGAATGTTGAGTAGTCCTCTCTTGGTATTCTGTAGGACTTTGGTGATTATATATGTCACCTGTGTTTGTATATGTCTGTTAACCCCGATATCGTAATGAAACCAATCCTCACACCTTTCCATTGGTGAACCATAAGTTTGTTTAATGAATCTGTGATTGCCCTTCTCCGTGGAAATATCTGCCCTGGTATCCATTTTTAGGTAACACCTATAAGTGATATGATATGATATGTGTCTTTCACTTTCTGACTTACTACAAGTCACGTGATTACTTCAAGACTCATCTACGGTGCTGCAAATGGCAATGTGTCCTTTTTTCCCTTGGCTTCTCTTCTGCCTTAGCGGGGTCCATTTTCAACAATGTGATTCCCTGAGGGTTGTGGATTAGCTGACCTGGGCAGCCTTACCCTGCCGGCCCGCCCTCACCAGGTGTGCCTCCTTGAGGTCAATATAAACAGCGCTCCAGGCAGCAATAGCCCCTGAAGCTGTGCCTGACTCCATATTCTCTGCCCCGTCAGCAGTCTCGGGGCTGTGCTGGTGGGAGGGAGTGAGGGGCCACAGCTTTGTGGGTGGCCCGGTGTGAGTGGGGTTCTGCTGGCCTTTCTGCAGGAGTTGCCATGCTGCCGCCTGTAAAGAAGAGGTTGTGTCACCCATACCTTCCGCTGGAATTTCTCTCCGGACAGAGGTGAGGATGGAAAAAAGCAGTGGGGTCCGGGACAGGAGGGGTATCTCAGGCAGGGCAATGGAACGCTTCTGGAAGAGCGCCCGGTGCCAGGACCACCCTGGCTGCCCTGCAGGCACCAAGTTGGCCTGCGTGCTGTCACTGGTGTGGCTCCACGGTCCTTCCTCTAGGCTTTCAAGCCCCTGTACATATTCAGGTGTTTTACCTGGAAAGGGTGGGAACAGTTCAGCAGCAGCTGGCCTTGGGCTCAGCGCACGTTTACTCACAGATGACTCGGCACGGTCCCCCAGCTTTGCAATGAGGACGCTCCTTGCGTGGGGGGTGGGTTGCTGGCTGTATGGGAGATGATTCCCCACCTCTGACCAATTTCAGAATTGTTTACCACTGGAGCAAGTGCCCTGATAGTGTTTTCCTCTGTATAACTCGTGGGTTCGGGATTTGTTTTTCTTTTATGGTTCAAGTTAGATTTTATTCCTCTTTTATGTATTTATAGATATAAGCATGGAAATAATTCATTCCTATAAATACATCTGTGTGACGGGAAGAACTTTTTTCTGTTTTATTTTTAAATTTTATTTTTTAAAATTTTGAAATTTTATTTTATTTATTTTCTTTTTTATACAGCACGTTATTATTAGTTATGTATTTTATGCATATACATGTATATAGGTCAATCCCAAACTCCCAACTCATCCCACCACCACCACCCCATGGCTTCCCACACTTGGTGTCCATACGTTTGTTCTCTACCTCTGTGTCTCTATTTCTTCCCTGCAAACCAGTTCATCTGTACCATTTTTAGGCTCCACATATATGCATTAATATACAATATTTGTTTTCCTCTTTCTGACTTACTTCATTCTGTATGACAGTCTCTCGATCCATCGATGTCTCTACAAATGACCCAGTTTCATTCCTTTTTATGGCCGAGTCATATTCCATTTTATATATGTACCACATCTTTATCCATTCATCTGTCTGTGGGCATTTAGGTTGCTTCCATTACCTGGCTATTGTAAATAGTGCTGCAACGAACATTGTGGTGAATGTGCCTTTTTGAAGTACGGTTTTCTCTGGGTATATGCCCAGAAGTGGGATTGCTGGATCAGATGGTAATTCTATTTCTAGTTTTTTTAAGGAAACTCCATACTGTTCTCCATAGGGACTGTATCAATTTACATTCCCACCAATAGTGGAAGAGGGCTCCTTTTGTCCACACCCTCCCCAGAATTGGTTGTTTGTAGATTTACTGATGATGCCGATTCTAACAGGTGTGAGGTGATACCTCATTGTAGTTTTGATTTGCATTTCTCTAATAATTAGTGCTGTTGAGCAGCTTTTCATGTGCGTCTTGGCCATCTCTGGTCTCCTTTGAAGAAACGTCTCTTTAGATCTTCTGCCCATTTGTTTTGGGTTGTTTGTTTTTTTAATATTAAGCTGCATGAGCTGTTTATATAGATTGGAGATTAAACCTCTGTCCATTGATTCGTTTGCAACGATTTTCACCCATTCTGAGGGATGCCTTTTTCCATTCCCGTGTTTTTTAACAAAAAAGGAAAGAAAGGAAAAGAAGCAGAACACTAATGTGCGTAAAATATGCCTTTTGAAACGGTGGTTTTGAAATATGGACGTCCTTTGAAATTTTTGGTCGATATGTGACCCCAGGATTTGTTTTCAGGGCAGGTGTCATTTACAGGCCTGCAATGATTTTGAATATCAACTGACCATTAGCGTTGGGATTAAAGCTGCTGTTGTGTGAAACGGCCACAAGGTGGCAGCAGTTCACCCTTACCAAATCTGGTTACTAGGGCAAGAGAGCCTCAGTGGAAGTGGTGTTCTAGATTGGAGTTTAGAATGGAATGTACCAGGAGAAAGCCCCTCACGTTTGTCTCACTACTTCTTGTTCGTGTTTTTAATTTAAGTTTTTATTTTTTATTACAGCAAGTTTGATTACAATGTTTGGCTTGTTGTAGGTGTGGAAGATGTGGTTCTTTTACACATATACAGATGACTGTTCTTCTTGGGATCCTTTTCCCATGTACGTTATGACAGAATGTTGAGTAGTCCTCTCTTGGTATTCTGTAGGTCTTTGGTGATTATATATGTCACCTGTGTTTGTATATGTCTGTTAACCCCGATATCGTAATGAAACCAATCCTCACACCTTTCCATTGGTGAACCATAAGTTTGTTTAATGAATCTGTGATTGCCCTTCTCCGTGGAAATATCTGCCCTGGTATCCATTTTTAGGTAACACCTATAAGTGATATGATATGATATGTGTCTTTCACTTGCTGACTTACTACAAGTCACGTGATTACTTCTAGACTCATCTACGGTGCTGCCAATGGCATTGTGTCCTTTTTTCCCTTGGCTTCTCTTCTGCCTTAGCGGGGTCCATTTTCAACAATGTGATTCCCTGAGGGTTGTGGATTAGCTGACCTGGGCAGCCTTACCCTGCCGGCCCGCCCTCCCCAGGTGTGCCTCGTTGAGGTCAATATAAACAGAGCTCCAGGCAGCAATAGCCCCTGAAGCTGTGCCTGACTCCATATTCTCTGCCCCGTCAGCAGTCTCGGGGCTGTGCTGGTGGGAGGGAGTGAGGGGCCACAGCTTTGTGGGTGGCCCGGTGTGAGTGGGGTTCTGCTGGCCTTTCTGCAGGAGTTGCCAGGCTGCCGCCTGTAAAGAAGAGGATGTGTCACCCATACCTTCCGCTGGAATTTCTCTCCGGACAGAGGTGAGGAAGGAAAAAAGCAGTGGGGGCCGGGACAGGAGGGGTATCTCAGGCAGGGCAATGGAAAGCTTCTGGAAGAGCGCCAGGGTCCAGGACCACGCTGGCTGGCCTGCAGGCACCAAGTTGGCCTGCGTGCTGTCGCTGGTGTGGCTCCATGGTCCTTCCTCTAGGCTTTCAAGCCCTTGTACATATTCAGGTGTTTTACCTGGAAAGGGTGGGAACAGTTCAGCAGCAGCTGGCCTGGGGCTCAGCTCACGTTTACTCACAGATGCCTCGGCACGGTCCCCCAGCTTTGCAATGAGGACGCTCCTTGCGTGGGGGTTGGGTTGCTGGCTGTATGGGAGATGGTTCCCCACCTCTGACCAATTTCAGAATTGTTTACCACTGGAGCAAGTGCCGTGATAGGGTTTTCCTCTGTATAACTCGTGGGTTCACTTTTTTTTTCTTTTATGTTTCAAGTTAGATGTTATTCCTCTTTTATGTATTTATAGATATAAGCATGGAAATAATTCATTCCTATAAATACATCTGTGTGACGGGAAGAACTTTTTTCTGTTTTATTTTTAAATTTTATTTTTTAAAATTTTGAAATTTTATTTATTTTTTTATACAGCACGTTATTATTAGTTATGTATTTTATGCATATACATGTATACAGGTCAATCCCAAACTCCCAACTCATCCCACCACCACCACCCCATGGCTTCCCACACTTGGTGTCCATACGTTTGTTCTCTACCTCTGTGTCTCTATTTCTTCGCTGCAAACCAGTTCATCTGTACCATTTTTAGGCTCCACATATATGCATTAATATACAATATTTGTTTTCCTCTTTCTGACTTACTTCATTCTGTATGACAGTCTCTCGATCCATCGATGTCTCTACAAATGACCCAGTTTCATTCCTTTTTATGGCCGAGTCATATTCCATTTTATATATGTACCACATCTTTATCCATTCATCTGTCTGTGGGCATTTAGGTTGCTTCCATTACCTGGCTATTGTAAATAGTGCTGCAACGAACATTGTGGTGAATGTGCCTTTTTGAAATACGGTTTTCTCTGGGTATATGCCCAGAAGTGGGATTGCTGGATCAGATGGTAATTCTATTTCTAGTTTTTTAAGGAAACTCCATACTGTTCTCCATAGGGACTGTATCAATTTACATTCCCACCAATAGTGGAAGAGGGCTCCTTTTGTCCACACCCTCCCCAGAATTGGTTGTTTGTAGATTTTCTGATGATGCTGATTCTAACAGGTGTGAGGTGATACCTCATTGTAGTTTTGATTTGAATTTCTCTAATAATTAGTGCTGTTGAGCAGCTTTTCATGTGCGTCTTGGCCATCTCTGGTCTCCTTTGAAGAAACGTCTCTTTAGATCTTCTGCCCATTTTTTGCGGGGTTGTTTGTTTTTTTAATATTAAGCTGCATGAGCTGTTTATATATATTGGAGATTAAACCTCTGTCCATTGATTCGTCTGCAACGATTTTCGCCCATTCTGAGGGATTCCTTTTTCCATTCCCGTGTTTTTTAACAAAAAAGGAAAGAAAGGAAAAGAAGCAGAACACTAATGTGCGTAAAATATGCCTTTTGAAACGGTCGTTTTGAAATATGGACGTCCTTTGAATTTTTTGGTCGATATGTGACCCCAGGATTTGTTTTCAGGGCAGGTGTCATTTACAGGCCTGCAATGATTTTGAATATCAACTGACCATTAGCGTTGGGATTAAAGCTGCTGTTGTGTGAAACGGCCACAAGGTGGCAGCAGTTCACCCTTACCAAATCTGGTTACTAGGGCAAGAGAGCCTCAGTGGAAGTGGTGTTCTAGATTGGAGTTTAGAATGGAATGTGCCAGGAGAAAGCCCCTCCCGTTTGTCTCACTACTTCTTGTTCGTGTTTTTAATTTAAGTTTTTATTTTTTATTACAGCAAGTTTGATTACAATATTTGGCTTGCTGTAGGTGTGGAAGATGTGGTTCTTATACACATATACAGATGTCTGTTCTTCCTGGGATCCTTTTCCCATGTACGTTATGACAGAATGTTGAGTAGTCCTCTCTTGGTATTCTGTAGGACTTTGGTGATTATATATGTCACCTGTGTTTGTATATGTCTGTTAACCCCGATATCGTAATGAAACCAATCCTCACACCTTTCCATTGGTGAACCATAAGTTTGTTTAATGAATCTGTGATTGCCCTTCTCCGTGGAAATATCTGCCCTGGTATCCATTTTTAGGTAACACCTATAAGTGATATGATATGATATGTGTCTTTCACTTTCTGACTTACTACAAGTCACGTGATTACTTCAAGACTCATCTACGGTGCTGCAAATGGCAATGTGTCCTTTTTTCCCTTGGCTTCTCTTCTGCCTTAGCGGGGTCCATTTTCAACAATGTGATTCCCTGAGGGTTGTGGATTAGCTGACCTGGGCAGCCTTACCCTGCCGGCCCGCCCTCACCAGGTGTGCCTCATTGAGGTCAATATAAACAGCGCTCCAGGCAGCAATAGCCCCTGAAGCTGTGCCTGACTCCATATTCTCTGCCCCGTCAGCAGTCTCGGGGCTGTGCTGGTGGGAGGGAGTGAGGGGCCACAGCTTTGTGGGTGGCCCGGTGTGAGTGGGGTTCTGCTGGCCTTTCTGCAGGAGTTGCCATGCTGCCGCCTGTAAAGAAGAGGTTGTGTCACCCATACCTTCCGCTGGAATTTCTCTCCGGACAGAGGTGAGGATGGAAAAAAGCAGTGGGGTCCGGGACAGGAGGGGTATCTCAGGCAGGGCAATGGAACGCTTCTGGAAGAGCGCCCGGTGCCAGGACCACCCTGGCTGCCCTGCAGGCACCAAGTTGGCCTGCGTGCTGTCACTGGTGTGGCTCCACGGTCCTTCCTCTAGGCTTTCAAGCCCCTGTACATATTCAGGTGTTTTACCTGGAAAGGGTGGGAACAGTTCAGCAGCAGCTGGCCTTGGGCTCAGCGCACGTTTACTCACAGATGACTCGGCACGGTCCCCCAGCTTTGCAATGAGGACGCTCCTTGCGTGGGGGGTGGGTTGCTGGCTGTATGGGAGATGATTCCCCACCTCTGACCAATTTCAGAATTGTTTACCACTGGAGCAAGTGCCCTGATAGTGTTTTCCTCTGTATAACTCGTGGGTTCGGGATTTGTTTTTCTTTTATGGTTCAAGTTAGATTTTATTCCTCTTTTATGTATTTATAGATATAAGCATGGAAATAATTCATTCCTATAAATACATCTGTGTGACGGGAAGAACTTTTTTCTGTTTTATTTTTAAATTTTATTTTTTAAAATTTTGAAATTTTATTTTATTTATTTTCTTTTTTATACAGCACGTTATTATTAGTTATGTATTTTATGCATATACATGTATATAGGTCAATCCCAAACTCCCAACTCATCCCACCACCACCACCCCATGGCTTCCCACACTTGGTGTCCATACGTTTGTTCTCTACCTCTGTGTCTCTATTTCTTCCCTGCAAACCAGTTCATCTGTACCATTTTTAGGCTCCACATATATGCATTAATATACAATATTTGTTTTCCTCTTTCTGACTTACTTCATTCTGTATGACAGTCTCTCGATCCATCGATGTCTCTACAAATGACCCAGTTTCATTCCTTTTTATGGCCGAGTCATATTCCATTTTATATATGTACCACATCTTTATCCATTCATCTGTCTGTGGGCATTTAGGTTGCTTCCATTACCTGGCTATTGTAAATAGTGCTGCAACGAACATTGTGGTGAATGTGCCTTTTTGAAGTACGGTTTTCTCTGGGTATATGCCCAGAAGTGGGATTGCTGGATCAGATGGTAATTCTATTTCTAGTTTTTTTAAGGAAACTCCATACTGTTCTCCATAGGGACTGTATCAATTTACATTCCCACCAATAGTGGAAGAGGGCTCCTTTTGTCCACACCCTCCCCAGAATTGGTTGTTTGTAGATTTACTGATGATGCCGATTCTAACAGGTGTGAGGTGATACCTCATTGTAGTTTTGATTTGCATTTCTCTAATAATTAGTGCTGTTGAGCAGCTTTTCATGTGCGTCTTGGCCATCTCTGGTCTCCTTTGAAGAAACGTCTCTTTAGATCTTCTGCCCATTTGTTTTGGGTTGTTTGTTTTTTTAATATTAAGCTGCATGAGCTGTTTATATAGATTGGAGATTAAACCTCTGTCCATTGATTCGTTTGCAACGATTTTCACCCATTCTGAGGGATGCCTTTTTCCATTCCCGTGTTTTTTAACAAAAAAGGAAAGAAAGGAAAAGAAGCAGAACACTAATGTGCGTAAAATATGCCTTTTGAAACGGTGGTTTTGAAATATGGACGTCCTTTGAAATTTTTGGTCGATATGTGACCCCAGGATTTGTTTTCAGGGCAGGTGTCATTTACAGGCCTGCAATGATTTTGAATATCAACTGACCATTAGCGTTGGGATTAAAGCTGCTGTTGTGTGAAACGGCCACAAGGTGGCAGCAGTTCACCCTTACCAAATCTGGTTACTAGGGCAAGAGAGCCTCAGTGGAAGTGGTGTTCTAGATTGGAGTTTAGAATGGAATGTACCAGGAGAAAGCCCCTCACGTTTGTCTCACTACTTCTTGTTCGTGTTTTTAATTTAAGTTTTTATTTTTTATTACAGCAAGTTTGATTACAATGTTTGGCTTGTTGTAGGTGTGGAAGATGTGGTTCTTTTACACATATACAGATGACTGTTCTTCTTGGGATCCTTTTCCCATGTACGTTATGACAGAATGTTGAGTAGTCCTCTCTTGGTATTCTGTAGGTCTTTGGTGATTATATATGTCACCTGTGTTTGTATATGTCTGTTAACCCCGATATCGTAATGAAACCAATCCTCACACCTTTCCATTGGTGAACCATAAGTTTGTTTAATGAATCTGTGATTGCCCTTCTCCGTGGAAATATCTGCCCTGGTATCCATTTTTAGGTAACACCTATAAGTGATATGATATGATATGTGTCTTTCACTTGCTGACTTACTACAAGTCACGTGATTACTTCTAGACTCATCTACGGTGCTGCCAATGGCATTGTGTCCTTTTTTCCCTTGGCTTCTCTTCTGCCTTAGCGGGGTCCATTTTCAACAATGTGATTCCCTGAGGGTTGTGGATTAGCTGACCTGGGCAGCCTTACCCTGCCGGCCCGCCCTCCCCAGGTGTGCCTCGTTGAGGTCAATATAAACAGAGCTCCAGGCAGCAATAGCCCCTGAAGCTGTGCCTGACTCCATATTCTCTGCCCCGTCAGCAGTCTCGGGGCTGTGCTGGTGGGAGGGAGTGAGGGGCCACAGCTTTGTGGGTGGCCCGGTGTGAGTGGGGTTCTGCTGGCCTTTCTGCAGGAGTTGCCAGGCTGCCGCCTGTAAAGAAGAGGATGTGTCACCCATACCTTCCGCTGGAATTTCTCTCCGGACAGAGGTGAGGAAGGAAAAAAGCAGTGGGGGCCGGGACAGGAGGGGTATCTCAGGCAGGGCAATGGAAAGCTTCTGGAAGAGCGCCAGGGTCCAGGACCACGCTGGCTGGCCTGCAGGCACCAAGTTGGCCTGCGTGCTGTCGCTGGTGTGGCTCCATGGTCCTTCCTCTAGGCTTTCAAGCCCTTGTACATATTCAGGTGTTTTACCTGGAAAGGGTGGGAACAGTTCAGCAGCAGCTGGCCTGGGGCTCAGCTCACGTTTACTCACAGATGCCTCGGCACGGTCCCCCAGCTTTGCAATGAGGACGCTCCTTGCGTGGGGGTTGGGTTGCTGGCTGTATGGGAGATGGTTCCCCACCTCTGACCAATTTCAGAATTGTTTACCACTGGAGCAAGTGCCGTGATAGGGTTTTCCTCTGTATAACTCGTGGGTTCACTTTTTTTTTCTTTTATGTTTCAAGTTAGATGTTATTCCTCTTTTATGTATTTATAGATATAAGCATGGAAATAATTCATTCCTATAAATACATCTGTGTGACGGGAAGAACTTTTTTCTGTTTTATTTTTAAATTTTATTTTTTAAAATTTTGAAATTTTATTTATTTTTTTATACAGCACGTTATTATTAGTTATGTATTTTATGCATATACATGTATACAGGTCAATCCCAAACTCCCAACTCATCCCACCACCACCACCCCATGGCTTCCCACACTTGGTGTCCATACGTTTGTTCTCTACCTCTGTGTCTCTATTTCTTCGCTGCAAACCAGTTCATCTGTACCATTTTTAGGCTCCACATATATGCATTAATATACAATATTTGTTTTCCTCTTTCTGACTTACTTCATTCTGTATGACAGTCTCTCGATCCATCGATGTCTCTACAAATGACCCAGTTTCATTCCTTTTTATGGCCGAGTCATATTCCATTTTATATATGTACCACATCTTTATCCATTCATCTGTCTGTGGGCATTTAGGTTGCTTCCATTACCTGGCTATTGTAAATAGTGCTGCAACGAACATTGTGGTGAATGTGCCTTTTTGAAATACGGTTTTCTCTGGGTATATGCCCAGAAGTGGGATTGCTGGATCAGATGGTAATTCTATTTCTAGTTTTTTTAAGGAAACTCCATACTGTTCTCCATAGGGACTGTATCAATTTACATTCCCACCAATAGTGGAAGAGGGCTCCTTTTGTCCACACCCTCCCCAGAATTGGTTGTTTGTAGATTTTCTGATGATGCCGATTCTAACAGGTGTGAGGTGATACCTCATTGTAGTTTTGATTTGCATTTCTCTAATAATTAGTGCTGTTGAGCAGCTTTTCATGTGCGTCTTGGCCATCTCTGTGTCTCCTTTGAAGAAACGTCTCTTTAGATCTTCTGCCCATTTTTTTGGGGTTGTTTGTTTTTTTAATATTAAGCTGCATGAGCTGTTTATATATATTGGAGATTACACCTCTGTCCATTGATTCGTCTGCAACGATTTTCGCCGATTCTGAGGGATGCCTTTTTCCATTCCCGTGTTTTTTAACAAAAAAGGAAAGAAAGGAAAAGAAGCAGAACACTAATGTGCGTAAAATATGCCTTTTGAAACGGTGGTTTTGAAATATGGACGTCCTTTGAAATTTTTGGTCGATATGTGACCCCAGGATTTGTTTTCAGGGCAGGTGTCATTTACAGGCCTGCAATGATTTTGAATATCAACTGACCATTAGCGTTGGGATTAAAGCTGCTGTTGTGTGAAACGGCCACAAGGTGGCAGCAGTTCACCCTTACCAAATCTGGTTACTAGGGCAAGAGAGCCTCAGTGGAAGTGGTGTTCTAGATTGGAGTTTAGAATGGAATGTACCAGGAGAAAGCCCCTCACGTTTGTCTCACTACTTCTTGTTCGTGTTTTTAATTTAAGTTTTTTTTATTTTTTATTACAGCAAGTTTGATTACAATGTTTGGCTTGTTGTAGGTGTGGAAGATGTGGTTCTTTTACACATATACAGATGACTGTTCTTCTTGGGATCCTTTTCCCATGTACGTTATGACAGAATGTTGAGTAGTCCTCTCTTGGTATTCTGTAGGTCTTTGGTGATTATATATGTCACCTGTGTTTGTATATGTCTGTTAACCCCGATATCGTAATGAAACCAATCCTCACACCTTTCCATTGGTGAACCATAAGTTTGTTTAATGAATCTGTGATTGCCCTTCTCCGTGGAAATATCTGCCCTGGTATCCATTTTTAGGTAACACCTATAAGTGATATGATATGATATGTGTCTTTCACTTTCTGACTTACTACAAGTCACGTGATTACTTCTAGACTCATCTACGGTGCTGCCAATGGCATTGTGTCCTTTTTTCCCTTGGTTTCTCTTCTGCCTTAGCGGGGTCCATTTTCAACAATGTGATTCCCTGAGGGTTGTGGATTAGCTGACCTGGGCAGCCTTACCCTGCAGGCCCGCCCTCCCCAGGTGTGCCTCGTTGAGGTCAATATAAACAGAGCTCCAGGCAGCAATAGCCCCTGAAGCTGTGCCTGACTCCATATTCTCTGCCCCGTCAGCAGTCTCGGGGCTGTGCTGGTGGGAGGGAGTGAGGGGCCACAGCTTTGTGGGTGGCCCGGTGTGAGTGGGGTTCTGCTGGCCTTTCTGCAGGAGTTGCCAGGCTGCCGCCTGTAAAGAAGAGGATGTGTCACCCATACCTTCCGCTGGAATTTCTCTCCGGACAGAGGTGAGGAAGGAAAAAAGCAGTGGGGGCCGGGACAGGAGGGGTATCTCAGGCAGGGCAATGGAAAGCTTCTGGAAGAGCGCCAGGGTCCAGGACCACGCTGGCTGGCCTGCAGGCACCAAGTTGGCCTGCGTGCTGTCGCTGGTGTGGCTCCACTGTCCTTCCTCTAGGCTTTCAAGCCCTTGTACATATTCAGGTGTTTTACCTGGAAAGGGTGGGAACAGTTCAGCAGCAGCTGGCCTGGGGCTCAGCTCACGTTTACTCACAGATGCCTCGGCACGGTCCCCCAGCTTTGCAATGAGGACGCTCCTTGCGTGGGGGTTGGGTTGCTGGCTGTATGGGAGATGGTTCCCCACCTCTGACCAATTTCAGAATTGTTTACCACTGGAGCAAGTGCCGTGATAGGGTTTTCCTCTGTATAACTCGTGGGTTCACTTTTTTTTTCTTTTATGTTTCAAGTTAGATGTTATTCCTCTTTTATGTATTTATAGATATAAGCATGGAAATAATTCATTCCTATAAATACATCTGTGTGACGGGAAGAACTTTTTTCTGTTTTATTTTTAAATTTTATTTTTTAAAATTTTGAAATTTTATTTATTTTTTTATACAGCACGTTATTATTAGTTATGTATTTTATGCATATACATGTATACAGGTCAATCCCAAACTCCCAACTCATCCCACCACCACCACCCCATGGCTTCCCACACTTGGTGTCCATACGTTTGTTCTCTACCTCTGTGTCTCTATTTCTTCGCTGCAAACCAGTTCATCTGTACCATTTTTAGGCTCCACATATATGCATTAATATACAATATTTGTTTTCCTCTTTCTGACTTACTTCATTCTGTATGACAGTCTCTCGATCCATCGATGTCTCTACAAATGACCCAGTTTCATTCCTTTTTATGGCCGAGTCATATTCCATTTTATATATGTACCACATCTTTATCCATTCATCTGTCTGTGGGCATTTAGGTTGCTTCCATTACCTGGCTATTGTAAATAGTGCTGCAACGAACATTGTGGTGAATGTGCCTTTTTGAAATACGGTTTTCTCTGGGTATATGCCCAGAAGTGGGATTGCTGGATCAGATGGTAATTCTATTTCTAGTTTTTTTAAGGAAACTCCATACTGTTCTCCATAGGGACTGTATCAATTTACATTCCCACCAATAGTGGAAGAGGGCTCCTTTTGTCCACACCCTCCCCAGAATTGGTTGTTTGTAGATTTTCTGATGATGCCGATTCTAACAGGTGTGAGGTGATACCTCATTGTAGTTTTGATTTGCATTTCTCTAATAATTAGTGCTGTTGAGCAGCTTTTCATGTGCGTCTTGGCCATCTCTGTGTCTCCTTTGAAGAAACGTCTCTTTAGATCTTCTGCCCATTTTTTTGGGGTTGTTTGTTTTTTTAATATTAAGCTGCATGAGCTGTTTATATATATTGGAGATTACACCTCTGTCCATTGATTCGTCTGCAACGATTTTCGCCCATTCTGAGGGATGCCTTTTTCCATTCCCGTGTTTTTTAACAAAAAAGGAAAGAAAGGAAAAGAAGCAGAACACTAATGTGCGTAAAATATGCCTTTTGAAACGGTGGTTTTGAAATATGGACGTCCTTTGAAATTTTTGGTCGATATGTGACCCCAGGATTTGTTTTCAGGGCAGGTGTCATTTACAGGCCTGCAATGATTTTGAATATCAACTGACCATTAGCGTTGGGATTAAAGCTGCTGTTGTGTGAAACGGCCACAAGGTGGCAGCAGTTCACCCTTACCAAATCTGGTTACTAGGGCAAGAGAGCCTCAGTGGAAGTGGTGTTCTAGATTGGAGTTTAGAATGGAATGTACCAGGAGAAAGCCCCTCACGTTTGTCTCACTACTTCTTGTTCGTGTTTTTAATTTAAGTTTTTTTTTATTTTTTATTACAGCAAGTTTGATTACAATGTTTGGCTTGTTGTAGGTGTGGAAGATGTGGTTCTTTTACACATATACAGATGACTGTTCTTCTTGGGATCCTTTTCCCATGTACGTTATGACAGAATGTTGAGTAGTCCTCTCTTGGTATTCTGTAGGTCTTTGGTGATTATATATGTCACCTGTGTTTGTATATGTGTGTTAACCCCGATATCGTAATGAAACCAATCCTCACACCTTTCCATTGGTGAACCATAAGTTTGTTTAATGAATCTGTGATTGCCCTTCTCCGTGGAAATATCTGCCCTGGTATCCATTTTTAGGTAACACCTATAAGTGATATGATATGATATGTGTCTTTCACTTTCTGACTTACTACAAGTCACGTGATTACTTCTAGACTCATCTACGGTGCTGCCAATGGCATTGTGTCCTTTTTTCCCTTGGCTTCTCTTCTGCCTTAGTGGGGTCCATTTTCAACAATGTGATTCCCTGAGGGTTGTGGATTAGCTGATCTGGGCAGCCTAACCCTGCCGGCCCGCCCTCCCCAGGTGTGCCTCATTGAGGTCAATATAAACAGAGCTCCAGGCAGCAATAGCCCCTGAAGCTGTGCCTGACTCCATATTCTCTGCCCCGTCAGCAGTCTCGGGGCTGTGCTGGTGGGAGGGAGTGAGGGGCCACAGCTTTGTGGGTGGCCCGGTGTGAGTGGGGTTCTGCTGGCCTTTCTGCAGGAGTTGCCAGGCTGCCGCCTGTAAAGAAGAGGATGTGTCACCCATACCTTCCGCTGGAATTTCTCTCCGGACAGAGGTGAGGAAGGAAAAAAGCAGTGGGGGCCGGGACAGGAGGGGTATCTCAGGCAGGGCAATGGAAAGCTTCTGGTAGAGCGCCAGGGTCCAGGACCACGCTGGCTGGCCTGCAGGCACCAAGTTGGCCTGCGTGCTGTCGCTGGTGTGGCTCCACGGTCCTTCCTCTAGGCTTTCAAGCCCTTGTACATATTCAGGTGTTTTACCTGGAAAGGGTGGGAACAGTTCAGCAGCAGCTGGCCTGGGGCTCAGCTCACGTTTACTCACAGATGCCTCGGCACGGTCCCCCAGCTTTGCAATGAGGACGCTCCTTGCGTGGGGGTTGGGTTGCTGGCTGTATGGGAGATGGTTCCCCACCTCTGACCAATTTCAGAATTGTTTACCACTGGAGCAAGTGCCGTGATAGGGTTTTCCTCTGTATAACTCGTGGGTTCACTTTTTTTTTCTTTTATGTTTCAAGTTAGATGTTATTCCTCTTTTATGTATTTATAGATATAAGCATGGAAATAATTCATTCCTATAAATACATCTGTGTGACGGGAAGAACTTTTTTCTGTTTTATTTTTAAATTTTATTTTTTAAAATTTTGAAATTTTATTTATTTTTTTATACAGCACGTTATTATTAGTTATGTATTTTATGCATATACATGTATACAGGTCAATCCCAAACTCCCAACTCATCCCACCACCACCACCCCATGGCTTCCCACACTTGGTGTCCATACGTTTGTTCTCTACCTCTGTGTCTCTATTTCTTCCCTGCAAACCAGTTCATCTGTACCATTTTTAGGCTCCACATATATGCATTAATATACAATATTTGTTTTCCTCTTTCTGACTTACTTCATTCTGTATGACAGTCTCTCGATCCATCGATGTCTCTACAAATGACCCAGTTTCATTCCTTTTTATGGCCGAGTCATATTCCATTTTATATATGTACCACATCTTTATCCATTCATCTGTCTGTGGGCATTTAGGTTGCTTCCATTACCTGGCTATTGTAAATAGTGCTGCAACGAACATTGTGGTGAATGTGCCTTTTTGAAATACGGTTTTCTCTGGGTATATGCCCAGAAGTGGGATTGCTGGATCAGATGGTAATTCTATTTCTAGTTTTTTTAAGGAAACTCCATACTGTTCTCCATAGGGACTGTATCAATTTACATTCCCACCAATAGTGGAAGAGGGCTCCTTTTGTCCACACCCTCCCCAGAATTGGTTGTTTGTAGATTTTCTGATGATGCCGATTCTAACAGGTGTTAGGTGATACCTCATTGTAGTTTTGATTTGCATTTCTCTAATAATTAGTGCTGTTGAGCAGCTTTTCATGTGCGTCTTGGCCATCTCTGTGTCTCCTTTGAAGAAACGTCTCTTTAGATCTTCTGCCCATTTTTTTGGGTTGTTTGTTTTTTTAATATTAAGCTGCATGAGCTGTTTATATATATTGGAGATTACACCTCTGTCCATTGATTCGTCTGCAACGATTTTCGCCCATTCTGAGGGATGCCTTTTTCCATTCCCGTGTTTTTTAACAAAAAAGGAAAGAAAGGAAAAGAAGCAGAACACTAATGTGCGTAAAATATGCCTTTTGAAACGGTGGTTTTGAAATATGGACGTCCTTTGAAATTTTTGGTCGATATGTGACCCCAGGATTTGTTTTCAGGGCAGGTGTCATTTACAGGCCTGCAATGATTTTGAATATCAACTGACCATTAGCGTTGGGATTAAAGCTGCTGTTGTGTGAAATGGCCACAAGGTGGCAGCAGTTCACCCTTACCAATTCTGGTTACTAGGGCAAGAGAGCCTCAGTGGAAGTGGTGTTCTAGATTGGAGTTTAGAATGGAATGTGCCAGGAGAAAGCCCCTCACGTTTGTCTCACTACTTCTTGTTCGTGTTTTTAATTTAATTTTTTTTTTATTTTTTATTACAGCAAGTTTGATTACAATGTTTGGCTTGTTGTAGGTGTGGAAGATGTGGTTCTTTTACACATATACAGATGACTGTTCTTCTTGGGATCCTTTTCCCATGTACGTTATGACAGAATGTTGAGTAGTCCTCCCTTGGTATTCTGTAGGTCTTTGGTGATTATATATGTCACCTGTGTTTGTATATGGCTGTTAACCCCGATATCGTAATGAAACCAATCCTCACACCTTTCCATTGGTGAACCATAAGTTTGTTTAATGAATCTGTGATTGCCCTTCTCCGTGGAAATATCTGCCCTGGTATCCATTTTTAGGTAACACCTATAAGTGATATGATATGATATGTGTCTTTCACTTGCTGACTTACTACAAGTCACGTGATTACTTCTAGACTCATCTACGGTGCTGCCAATGGCATTGTGTCCTTTTTTCCCTTGGCTTCTCTTCTGCCTTAGCGGGGTCCATTTTCAACAATGTGATTCCCTGAGGGTTGTGGATTAGCTGACCTGGGCAGCCTTACCCTGCCGGCCCGCCCTCCCCAGGTGTGCCTCGTTGAGGTCAATATAAACAGAGCTCCAGGCAGCAATAGCCCCTGAAGCTGTGCCTGACTCCATATTCTCTGCCCCGTCAGCAGTCTCGGGGCTGTGCTGGTGGGAGGGAGTGAGGGGCCACAGCTTTGTGGGTGGCCCGGTGTGAGTGGGGTTCTGCTGGCCTTTCTGCAGGAGTTGCCAGGCTGCCGCCTGTAAAGAAGAGGATGTGTCACCCATACCTTCCGCTGGAATTTCTCTCCGGACAGAGGTGAGGAAGGAAAAAAGCAGTGGGGGCCGGGACAGGAGGGGTATCTCAGGCAGGGCAATGGAAAGCTTCTGGAAGAGCGCCAGGGTCCAGGACCACGCTGGCTGGCCTGCAGGCACCAAGTTGGCCTGCGTGCTGTCGCTGGTGTGGCTCCACGGTCCTTCCTCTAGGCTTTCAAGCCCTTGTACATATTCAGGTGTTTTACCTGGAAAGGGTGGGAACAGTTCAGCAGCAGCTGGCCTGGGGCTCAGCTCACGTTTACTCACAGATGCCTCGGCACGGTCCCCCAGCTTTGCAATGAGGACGCTCCTTGCGTGGGGGTTGGGTTGCTGGCTGTATGGGAGATGGTTCCCCACCTCTGACCAATTTCAGAATTGTTTACCACTGGAGCAAGTGCCGTGATAGGGTTATCCTCTGTATAACTCGTGGGTTCACTTTTTTTTTCTTTTATGTTTCAAGTTAGATGTTATTCCTCTTTTATGTATTTATAGATATAAGCATGGAAATAATTCATTCCTATAAATACATCTGTGTGACGGGAAGAACTTTTTTCTGTTTTATTTTTAAATTTTATTTTTTAAAATTTTGAAATTTTATTTATTTTTTTATACAACACGTTATTATTAGTTATGTATTTTATGCATATACATGTATACAGGTCAATCCCAAACTCCCAACTCATCCCACCACCACCACCCCATGGCTTCCCACACTTGGTGTCCATACGTTTGTTCTCTACCTCTGTGTCTCTATTTCTTCGCTGCAAACCAGTTCATCTGTACCATTTTTAGGCTCCACATATATGCATTAATATACAATATTTGTTTTCCTCTTTCTGACTTACTTCATTCTGTATGACAGTCTCTCGATCCATCGATGTCTCTACAGATGACCCAGTTGCATTCCTTTTTATGGCCGAGTAATATTCCATTTTATATATGTACCACATCTTTATCCATTCATCTGTCTGTGGGCATTTAGGTTGCTTCGATTACCTGGCTATTGTAAATAGTGCTGCAACGAACATTGTGGTGAATGTGCCTTTTTGAAATACGGTTTTCTCTGGGTATATGCCCAGAAGTGGGATTGCTGGATCAGATGGTAATTCTATTTCTAGTTTTTTTAAGGAAACTCCATACTGTTCTCCATAGGGACTGTATCAATTTACATTCCCACCAATAGTGGAAGAGGGCTCCTTTTGTCCACACCCTCCCCAGAATTGGTTGTTTGTAGATTTTCTGATGATGCCGATTCTAACAGGTGTGAGGTGATACCTCATTGTAGTTTTGATTTGCATTTCTCTAATAATTAGTGCTGTTGAGCAGCTTTTCATGTGCGTCTTGGCCATCTCTGTGTCTCCTTTGAAGAAACGTCTCTTTAGATCTTCTGCCCATTTTTTTGGGTTGTTTGTTTTTTTAATATTAAGCTGCATGAGCTGTTTATATATATTGGAGATTACACCTCTGTCCATTGATTCGTCTGCAACGATTTTCGCCCATTCTGAGGGATGCCTTTTTCCATTCCCGTGTTTTTTAACAAAAAAGGAAAGAAAGGAAAAGAAGCAGAACACTAATGTGCGTAAAATATGCCTTTTGAAACGGTGGTTTTGAAATATGGACGTCCTTTGAAATTTTTGGTCGATATGTGACCCCAGGATTTGTTTTCAGGGCAGGTGTCATTTACAGGCCTGCAATGATTTTGAATATCAACTGACCATTAGCGTTGGGATTAAAGCTGCTGTTGTGTGAAACGGCCACAAGGTGGCAGCAGTTCACCCTTACCAAATCTGGTTACTAGGGCAAGAGAGCCTCAGTGGAAGTGGTGTTCTAGATTGGAGTTTAGAATGGAATGTGCCAGGAGAAAGCCCCTCACGTTTGTCTCACTACTTCTTGTTCGTGTTTTTAATTTAATTTTTTTTTTATTTTTTATTACAGCAAGTTTGATTACAATGTTTGGCTTGTTGTAGGTGTGGAAGATGTGGTTCTTTTACACATATACAGATGACTGTTCTTCTTGGGATCCTTTTCCCATGTACGTTATGACAGAATGTTGAGTAGTCCTCCCTTGGTATTCTGTAGGTCTTTGGTGATTATATATGTCACCTGTGTTTGTATATGTCTGTTAACCCCGATATCGTAATGAAACCAATCCTCACACCTTTCCATTGGTGAACCATAAGTTTGTTTAATGAATCTGTGATTGCCCTTCTCCGTGGAAATATCTGCCCTGGTATCCATTTTTAGGTAACACCTATAAGTGATATGATATGATATGTGTCTTTCACTTTCTGACTTACTACAAGTCACGTGATTACTTCTAGACTCATCTACGGTGCTGCAAATGGCATTGTGTCCTTTTTTCCCTTGGCTTCTCTTCTGCCTTAGCGGGGTCCATTTTCAACAATGTGATTCCCTGAGGGTTGTGGATTAGCTGACCTGGGCAGCCTTACCCTGCCGGCCCGCCCTCCCCAGGTGTGCCTCGTTGAGGTCAATATAAACAGAGCTCCAGGCAGCAATAGCCCCTGAAGCTGTGCCTGACTCCATATTCTCTGCCCCGTCAGCAGTCTCGGGGCTGTGCTGGTGGGAGGGAGTGAGGGGCCACAGCTTTGTGGGTGGCCCGGTGTGAGTGGGGTTCTGCTGGCCTTTCTGCAGGAGTTGCCAGGCTGCCGCCTGTAAAGAAGAGGATGTGTCACCCATACCTTCCGCTGGAATTTCTCTCCGGACAGAGGTGAGGAAGGAAAAAAGCAGTGGGGGCCGGGACAGGAGGGGTATCTCAGGCAGGGCAATGGAAAGCTTCTGGAAGAGCGCCAGGGTCCAGGACCACGCTGGCTGGCCTTCAGGCACCAAGTTGGCCTGCGTGCTGTCGCTGGTGTGGCTCCACGGTCCTTCCTCTAGGCTTTCAAGCCCTTGTACATATTCAGGTGTTTTACCTGGAAAGGGTGGGAACAGTTCAGCAGCAGCTGGCCTGGGGCTCAGCTCACGTTTACTCACAGATGCCTCGGCACGGTCCCCCAGCTTTGCAATGAGGACGCTCCTTGCGTGGGGGTTGGGTTGCTGGCTGTATGGGAGATGGTTCCCCACCTCTGACCAATTTCAGAATTGTTTACCACTGGAGCAAGTGCCGTGATAGGGTTTTCCTCTGTATAACTCGTGGGTTCACTTTTTTTTTCTTTTATGTTTCAAGTTAGATGTTATTCCTCTTTTATGTATTTATAGATATAAGCATGGAAATAATTCATTCCTATAAATACATCTGTGTGACGGGAAGAACTTTTTTCTGTTTTATTTTTAAATTTTATTTTTTAAAATTTTGAAATTTTATTTATTTTTTTATACAGCACGTTATTATTAGTTATGTATTTTATGCATATACATGTATACAGGTCAATCCCAAACTCCCAACTCATCCCACCACCACCACCCCATGGCTTCCCACACTTGGTGTCCATACGTTTGTTCTCTACCTCTGTGTCTCTATTTCTTCGCTGCAAACCAGTTCATCTGTACCATTTTTAGGCTCCACATATATGCATTAATATACAATATTTGTTTTCCTCTTTCTGACTTACTTCATTCTGTATGACAGTCTCTCGATCCATCGATGTCTCTACAAATGACCCAGTTTCATTCCTTTTTATGGCCGAGTCATATTCCATTTTATATATGTACCACATCTTTATCCATTCATCTGTCTGTGGGCATTTAGGTTGCTTCCATTACCTGGCTATTGTAAATAGTGCTGCAACGAACATTGTGGTGAATGTGCCTTTTTGAAATACGGTTTTCTCTGGGTATATGCCCAGAAGTGGGATTGCTGGATCAGATGGTAATTCTATTTCTAGTTTTTTTAAGGAAACTCCATACTGTTCTCCATAGGGACTGTATCAATTTACATTCCCACCAATAGTGGAAGAGGGCTCCTTTTGTCCACACCCTCCCCAGAATTGGTTGTTTGTAGATTTTCTGATGATGCCGATTCTAACAGGTGTGAGGTGATACCTCATTGTAGTTTTGATTTGCATTTCTCTAATAATTAGTGCTGTTGAGCAGCTTTTCATGTGCGTCTTGGCCATCTCTGTGTCTCCTTTGAAGAAACGTCTCTTTAGATCTTCTGCCCATTTTTTTGGGTTGTTTGTTTTTTTAATATTAAGCTGCATGAGCTGTTTATATATATTGGAGATTACACCTCTGTCCATTGATTCGTCTGCAACGATTTTCGCCCATTCTGAGGGATGCCTTTTTCCATTCCCGTGTTTTTTAACAAAAAAGGAAAGAAAGGAAAAGAAGCAGAACACTAATGTGCGTAAAATATGCCTTTTGAAACGGTGGTTTTGAAATATGGACGTCCTTTGAAATTTTTGGTCGATATGTGACCCCAGGATTTGTTTTCAGGGCAGGTGTCATTTACAGGCCTGCAATGATTTTGAATATCAACTGACCATTAGCGTTGGGATTAAAGCTGCTGTTGTGTGAAACGGCCACAAGGTGGCAGCAGTTCACCCTTACCAAATCTGGTTACTAGGGCAAGAGAGCCTCAGTGGAAGTGGTGTTCTAGATTGGAGTTTAGAATGGAATGTGCCAGGAGAAAGCCCCTCACGTTTGTCTCACTACTTCTTGTTCGTGTTTTTAATTTAATTTTTTTTTATTTTTTATTACAGCAAGTTTGATTACAATGTTTGGCTTGTTGTAGGTGTGGAAGATGTGGTTCTTTTACACATATACAGATGACTGTTCTTCTTGGGATCCTTTTCCCATGTACGTTATGACAGAATGTTGAGTAGTCCTCCCTTGGTATTCTGTAGGTCTTTGGTGATTATATATGTCACCTGTGTTTGTATATGTCTGTTAACCCCGATATCGTAATGAAACCAATCCTCACACCTTTCCATTGGTGAACCATAAGTTTGTTTAATGAATCTGTGATTGCCCTTCTCCGTGGAAATATCTGCCCTGGTATCCATTTTTAGGTAACACCTATAAGTGATATGATATGATATGTGTCTTTCACTTTCTGACTTACTACAAGTCACGTGATTACTTCTAGACTCATCTACGGTGCTGCAAATGGCATTGTGTCCTTTTTTCCCTTGGCTTCTCTTCTGCCTTAGCGGGGTCCATTTTCAACAATGTGATTCCCTGAGGGTTGTGGATTAGCTGACCTGGGCAGCCTTACCCTGCCGGCCCGCCCTCCCCAGGTGTGCCTCGTTGAGGTCAATATAAACAGAGCTCCAGGCAGCAATAGCCCCTGAAGCTGTGCCTGACTCCATATTCTCTGCCCCGTCAGCAGTCTCGGGGCTGTGCTGGTGGGAGGGAGTGAGGGGCCACAGCTTTGTGGGTGGCCCGGTGTGAGTGGGGTTCTGCTGGCCTTTCTGCAGGAGTTGCCAGGCTGCCGCCTGTAAAGAAGAGGATGTGTCACCCATACCTTCCGCTGGAATTTCTCTCCGGACAGAGGTGAGGAAGGAAAAAAGCAGTGGGGGCCGGGACAGGAGGGGTATCTCAGGCAGGGCAATGGAAAGCTTCTGGAAGAGCGCCAGGGTCCAGGACCACGCTGGCTGGCCTTCAGGCACCAAGTTGGCCTGCGTGCTGTCGCTGGTGTGGCTCCACGGTCCTTCCTCTAGGCTTTCAAGCCCTTGTACATATTCAGGTGTTTTACCTGGAAAGGGTGGGAACAGTTCAGCAGCAGCTGGCCTGGGGCTCAGCTCACGTTTACTCACAGATGCCTCGGCACGGTCCCCCAGCTTTGCAATGAGGACGCTCCTTGCGTGGGGGTTGGGTTGCTGGCTGTATGGGAGATGGTTCCCCACCTCTGACCAATTTCAGAATTGTTTACCACTGGAGCAAGTGCCGTGATAGGGTTTTCCTCTGTATAACTCGTGGGTTCACTTTTTTTTTCTTTTATGTTTCAAGTTAGATGTTATTCCTCTTTTATGTATTTATAGATATAAGCATGGAAATAATTCATTCCTATAAATACATCTGTGTGACGGGAAGAACTTTTTTCTGTTTTATTTTTAAATTTTATTTTTTAAAATTTTGAAATTTTATTTATTTTTTATACAGCACGTTATTATTAGTTATGTATTTTATGCATATACATGTATACAGGTCAATCCCAAACTCCCAACTCATCCCACCACCACCACCCCATGGCTTCCCACACTTGGTGTCCATACGTTTGTTCTCTACCTCTGTGTCTCTATTTCTTCGCTGCAAACCAGTTCATCTGTACCATTTTTAGGCTCCACATATATGCATTAATATACAATATTTGTTTTCCTCTTTCTGACTTACTTCATTCTGTATGACAGTCTCTCGATCCATCGATGTCTCTACAAATGACCCAGTTTCATTCCTTTTTATGGCCGAGTCATATTCCATTTTATATATGTACCACATCTTTATCCATTCATCTGTCTGTGGGCATTTAGGTTGCTTCCATTACCTGGCTATTGTAAATAGTGCTGCAACGAACATTGTGGTGAATGTGCCTTTTTGAAATACGGTTTTCTCTGGGTATATGCCCAGAAGTGGGATTGCTGGATCAGATGGTAATTCTATTTCTAGTTTTTTTAAGGAAACTCCATACTGTTCTCCATAGTGACTGTATCAATTTACATTCCCACCAATAGTGGAAGAGGGCTCCTTTTGTCCACACCCTCCCCAGAATTGGTTGTCTGTAGATTTTCTGATGATGCCGATTCTAACAGGTGTGAGGTGATACCTCATTGTAGTTTTGATTTGCATTTCTCTAATAATTAGTGCTGTTGAGCAGCTTTTCATGTGCGTCTTGGCCATCTCTGGTCTCCTTTGAAGAAACGTCTCTTTAGATCTTCTGCCCATTTGTTTTGGGTTGTTTGTTTTTTTAATATTAAGCTGCATGAGCTGTTTATATAGATTGGAGATTAAACCTCTGTCCATTGATTCGTTTGCAACGATTTTCACCCATTCTGAGGGATGCCTTTTTCCATTCCCGTGTTTTTTAACAAAAAAGGAAAGAAAGGAAAAGAAGCAGAACACTAATGTGCGTAAAATATGCCTTTTGAAACGGTCGTTTTGAAATATGGACGTCCTTTGAATTTTTTGGTCAATATGTGACCCCAGGATTTGTTTTCAGGGCAGGTGTCATTTACAGGCCTGCAATGATTTTGAATATCAACTGACCATTAGCGTTGGGATTAAAGCTGCTGTTGTGTAAAACGGCCACAAGGTGGCAGCAGTTCACCCTTACCAAATCTGGTTACTAGGGCAAGAGAGCCTCAGTGGAAGTGGTGTTCTAGATTGGAGTTTAGAATGGAATGTGCCTGGAGAAAGCCCCTCACGTTTGTCTCACTACTTCTTGTTCGTGTTTTTAATTTAATTTTTTATTTCTTATTACAGCAAGTTTGATTACAATGTTTGGCTTGTTGTGGATGTGGAAGATGTGGTTCTTTTACACGTATACAGATGTCTGTTCTTCCTGGGATCCTTTTCCCATGTACGTTATGACAGAATGTTGAGTAGTCCTCTCTTGGTATTCTGTAGGTCTTTGGTGATTATATATGTCACCTGTGTTTGTATATGTCTGTTAACCCCGATATCGTAATGAAACCAATCCTCACACCTTTCCATTGGTGAACCATAAGTTTGTTTAATGAATCTGTGATTGCCCTTCTCCGTGGAAATATCTGCCCTGGTATCCATTTTTAGGTAACACCTATAAGTGATATGATATGATATGTGTCTTTCACTTTCTGACTTACTACAAGTCACGTGATTACTTCTAGACTCATCTACGGTGCTGCAAATGGCATTGTGTCCTTTTTTCCCTTGGCGTCTCTTCTGCCTTAGCGGGGTCCATTTTCAACAATGTGATTCCCTGAGGGTTGTGGATTAGCTGACCTGGGCAGCCTTACCCTGCCGGCCCGCCCTCCCCAGGTGTGCCTCGTTGAGGTCAATATAAACAGCGCTCCAGGCAGCAGTAGCCCCTGAAGCTGTGCCTGACTCCATATTGTCTGCCCCGTCAGCAGTCTCGGGGCTGTGCTGGTGGGAGGGAGTGAGGGGCCACAGCTTTGTGGGTGGCCCGGTGTGAGTGGGGTTCTGCTGGCCTTTCTGCAGGAGTTCCCAGGCTGCCGCCTGTAAAGAAGAGGTTGTGTCACCCATACCTTCTGCTGGAATTTCTCTCCGGACAGAGGTGAGGAAGAAAAAAAGCAGTGGGGGCCGGGACAGGAGGGGTATCTCAGGCAGGGCAATGGAAAGCTTCTGGAAGAGAGCCCGGTGCCAGGACCACACTGGCTGGCCTGCAGGCACCAAGTTGGCCTGCGTGCTGTCACTGGTGTGGCTCCACGGTCCTTCCTCTAGGCATTCAAGCCCTTGTACATATTCAGGTGTTTTACCTGGAAAGGGTGGGAACAGTTCAGCAGCAGCTGGCCTGGGGCTCAGCTCACGTTTACTCACAGATGCCTCGGCACGGTCCCCCAGCTTTGCAATGAGGACGCTCCTTGCGTGGGGGGTGGGTTGCTGGCTGTATGGGAGATGGTTCCCCACCTCTGACCAATTTCAGAATTGTTTACCGCTGGAGCAAGTGACCTGATAGGGTTTTTCCTCTGTATAACTCGTGGGTTCAGTTTTTTTTCTTTTATGGTTCAAGTTAGATTTTATTCCTCTTTTATGTATTTATAGATATAAGCATGGAAATAATTCATTCGTATAAATACATCTGTGTGACGGGAAGAACTTTTTTCTGTTTTATTTTTAAATTTTATTTTTTTAAATTTTGAAATTTAATTTTATTTATTTTTTTATACAGCACGTTATTATTAGTTATGTATTTTATGCATATACATGTATACAGGTCAATCCCAAACTCCCAACTCATCCCACCACCACCACCCCATGGCTTCCCACACTTGGTGTCCATACGTTTGTTCTCTACCTCTGTGTCTCTATTTCTTCCCTGCAAACCAGTTCATCTGTACCATTTTTACTCTCCACATATATGCATTAATATACAATATTTGTTTTCCTCTTTCTGACTTACTTCTTTCTGTATGACAGTCTCTCGATCCATCGATGTCTCTACAAATGACCCAGTTTCATTCCTTTTTATGGCCGAGTCATATTCCATTTTATATATGTACCACATCTGTATCCATTCATCTTTCTGTGGGCATTTAGGTTGCTTCCATTACCTGGCTATTGTAAATAGTGCTGCAACGAACATTGTGGTGAATGTGCCTTTTTGAAATACGGTTTTCTCTGGGTATATGCCCAGAAGTGGGATTGCTGGATCAGATGGTAATTCTATTTCTAATTTTTTTAAGGAAACTCCATACTGTTCTCCATAGTGACTGTATCAATTTACATTCCCACCAATAGTGGAAGAGGGCTCCTTTTGTCCACACCCTCCCCAGAATTGGTTGTCTGTAGATTTTCTGATGATGCCGATTCTAACAGGTGTGAGGTGATACCTCATTGTAGTTTTGATTTGCATTTCTCTAATAATTAGTGCTGTTGAGCAGCTTTTCATGTGCGTCTTGGCCATCTCTGGTCTCCTTTGAAGAAACGTCTCTTTAGATCTTCTGCCCATTTGTTTTGGGTTGTTTGTTTTTTTAATATTAAGCTGCATGAGCTGTTTATATAGATTGGAGATTAAACCTCTGTCCATTGATTCGTTTGCAACGATTTTCACCCATTCTGAGGGATGCCTTTTTCCATTCCCGTGTTTTTTAACAAAAAAGGAAAGAAAGGAAAAGAAGCAGAACACTAATGTGCGTAAAATATGCCTTTTGAAACGGTCGTTTTGAAATATGGACGTCCTTTGAATTTTTTGGTCAATATGTGACCCCAGGATTTGTTTTCAGGGCAGGTGTCATTTACAGGCCTGCAATGATTTTGAATATCAACTGACCATTAGCGTTGGGATTAAAGCTGCTGTTGTGTGAAACGGCCACAAGGTGGCAGCAGTTCACCCTTACCAAATCTGGTTACTAGGGCAAGAGAGCCTCAGTGGAAGTGGTGTTCTAGATTGGAGTTTAGAATGGAATGTGCCTGGAGAAAGCCCCTCACGTTTGTCTCACTACTTCTTGTTCGTGTTTTTAATTTAATTTTTTATTTCTTATTACAGCAAGTTTGATTACAATGTTTGGCTTGTTGTGGATGTGGAAGATGTGGTTCTTTTACACGTATACAGATGTCTGTTCTTCCTGGGATCCTTTTCCCATGTACGTTATGACAGAATGTTGAGTAGTCCTCTCTTGGTATTCTGTAGGTCTTTGGTGATTATATATGTCACCTGTGTTTGTATATGTCTGTTAACCCCGATATCGTAATGAAACCAATCCTCACACCTTTCCATTGGTGAACCATAAGTTTGTTTAATGAATCTGTGATTGCCCTTCTCCGTGGAAATATCTGCCCTGGTATCCATTTTTAGGTAACACCTATAAGTGATATGATATGATATGTGTCTTTCACTTTCTGACTTACTACAAGTCACGTGATTACTTCTAGACTCATCTACGGTGCTGCAAATGGCATTGTGTCCTTTTTTCCCTTGGCGTCTCTTCTGCCTTAGCGGGGTCCATTTTCAACAATGTGATTCCCTGAGGGTTGTGGATTAGCTGACCTGGGCAGCCTTACCCTGCCGGCCCGCCCTCCCCAGGTGTGCCTCGTTGAGGTCAATATAAACAGCGCTCCAGGCAGCAGTAGCCCCTGAAGCTGTGCCTGACTCCATATTGTCTGCCCCGTCAGCAGTCTCGGGGCTGTGCTGGTGGGAGGGAGTGAGGGGCCACAGCTTTGTGGGTGGCCCGGTGTGAGTGGGGTTCTGCTGGCCTTTCTGCAGGAGTTCCCAGGCTGCCGCCTGTAAAGAAGAGGTTGTGTCACCCATACCTTCTGCTGGAATTTCTCTCCGGACAGAGGTGAGGAAGAAAAAAAGCAGTGGGGGCCGGGACAGGAGGGGTATCTCAGGCAGGGCAATGGAAAGCTTCTGGAAGAGAGCCCGGTGCCAGGACCACACTGGCTGGCCTGCAGGCACCAAGTTGGCCTGCGTGCTGTCACTGGTGTGGCTCCACGGTCCTTCCTCTAGGCATTCAAGCCCTTGTACATATTCAGGTGTTTTACCTGGAAAGGGTGGGAACAGTTCAGCAGCAGCTGGCCTGGGGCTCAGCTCACGTTTACTCACAGATGCCTCGGCACGGTCCCCCAGCTTTGCAATGAGGACGCTCCTTGCGTGGGGGGTGGGTTGCTGGCTGTATGGGAGATGGTTCCCCACCTCTGACCAATTTCAGAATTGTTTACCGCTGGAGCAAGTGACCTGATAGGGTTTTTCCTCTGTATAACTCGTGGGTTCAGTTTTTTTTCTTTTATGGTTCAAGTTAGATTTTATTCCTCTTTTATGTATTTATAGATATAAGCATGGAAATAATTCATTCGTATAAATACATCTGTGTGACGGGAAGAACTTTTTTCTGTTTTATTTTTAAATTTTATTTTTTTAAATTTTGAAATTTAATTTTATTTATTTTTTTATACAGCACGTTATTATTAGTTATGTATTTTATGCATATACATGTATACAGGTCAATCCCAAACTCCCAACTCATCCCACCACCACCACCCCATGGCTTCCCACACTTGGTGTCCATACGTTTGTTCTCTACCTCTGTGTCTCTATTTCTTCCCTGCAAACCAGTTCATCTGTACCATTTTTACTCTCCACATATATGCATTAATATACAATATTTGTTTTCCTCTTTCTGACTTACTTCTTTCTGTATGACAGTCTCTCGATCCATCGATGTCTCTACAAATGACCCAGTTTCATTCCTTTTTATGGCCGAGTCATATTCCATTTTATATATGTACCACATCTGTATCCATTCATCTTTCTGTGGGCATTTAGGTTGCTTCCATTACCTGGCTATTGTAAATAGTGCTGCAACGAACATTGTGGTGAATGTGCCTTTTTGAAATACGGTTTTCTCTGGGTATATGCCCAGAAGTGGGATTGCTGGATCAGATGGTAATTCTATTTCTAATTTTTTTAAGGAAACTCCATACTGTTCTCCATAGTGACTGTATCAATTTACATTCCCACCAATAGTGGAAGAGGGCTCCTTTTGTCCACACCCTCCCCAGAATTGGTTGTCTGTAGATTTTCTGATGATGCCGATTCTAACAGGTGTGAGGTGATACCTCATTGTAGTTTTGATTTGCATTTCTCTAATAATTAGTGCTGTTGAGCAGCTTTTCATGTGCGTCTTGGCCATCTCTGGTCTCCTTTGAAGAAACGTCTCTTTAGATCTTCTGCCCATTTGTTTTGGGTTGTTTGTTTTTTTAATATTAAGCTGCATGAGCTGTTTATATAGATTGGAGATTAAACCTCTGTCCATTGATTCGTTTGCAACGATTTTCACCCATTCTGAGGGATGCCTTTTTCCATTCCCGTGTTTTTTAACAAAAAAGGAAAGAAAGGAAAAGAAGCAGAACACTAATGTGCGTAAAATATGCCTTTTGAAACGGTCGTTTTGAAATATGGACGTCCTTTGAATTTTTTGGTCAATATGTGACCCCAGGATTTGTTTTCAGGGCAGGTGTCATTTACAGGCCTGCAATGATTTTGAATATCAACTGACCATTAGCGTTGGGATTAAAGCTGCTGTTGTGTGAAACGGCCACAAGGTGGCAGCAGTTCACCCTTACCAAATCTGGTTACTAGGGCAAGAGAGCCTCAGTGGAAGTGGTGTTCTAGATTGGAGTTTAGAATGGAATGTGCCTGGAGAAAGCCCCTCACGTTTGTCTCACTACTTCTTGTTCGTGTTTTTAATTTAATTTTTTATTTCTTATTACAGCAAGTTTGATTACAATGTTTGGCTTGTTGTGGATGTGGAAGATGTGGTTCTTTTACACGTATACAGATGTCTGTTCTTCCTGGGATCCTTTTCCCATGTACGTTATGACAGAATGTTGAGTAGTCCTCTCTTGGTATTCTGTAGGTCTTTGGTGATTATATATGTCACCTGTGTTTGTATATGTCTGTTAACCCCGATATCGTAATGAAACCAATCCTCACACCTTTCCATTGGTGAACCATAAGTTTGTTTAATGAATCTGTGATTGCCCTTCTCCGTGGAAATATCTGCCCTGGTATCCATTTTTAGGTAACACCTATAAGTGATATGATATGATATGTGTCTTTCACTTTCTGACTTACTACAAGTCACGTGATTACTTCTAGACTCATCTACGGTGCTGCAAATGGCATTGTGTCCTTTTTTCCCTTGGCGTCTCTTCTGCCTTAGCGGGGTCCATTTTCAACAATGTGATTCCCTGAGGGTTGTGGATTAGCTGACCTGGGCAGCCTTACCCTGCCGGCCCGCCCTCCCCAGGTGTGCCTCGTTGAGGTCAATATAAACAGCGCTCCAGGCAGCAATAGCCCCTGAAGCTGTGCCTGACTCCATATTGTCTGCCCCGTCAGCAGTCTCGGGGCTGTGCTGGTGGGAGGGAGTGAGGGGCCACAGCTTTGTGGGTGGCCCGGTGTGAGTGGGGTTCTGCTGGCCTTTCTGCAGGAGTTGCCAGGCTGCCGCCTGTAAAGAAGAGGTTGTGTCACCCATACCTTCTGCTGGAATTTCTCTCCGGACAGAGGTGAGGAAGAAAAAAAGCAGTGGGGGCCGGGACAGGAGGGGTATCTCAGGCAGGGCAATGGAAAGCTTCTGGAAGAGAGCCCGGTGCCAGGACCACACTGGCTGGCCTGCAGGCACCAAGTTGGCCTGCGTGCTGTCACTGGTGTGGCTCCACGGTCCTTCCTCTAGGCATTCAAGCCCTTGTACATATTCAGGTGTTTTACCTGGAAAGGGTGGGAACAGTTCAGCAGCAGCTGGCCTGGGGCTCAGCTCACGTTTACTCACAGATGCCTCGGCACGGTCCCCCAGCTTTGCAATGAGGACGCTCCTTGCGTGGGGGGTGGGTTGCTGGCTGTATGGGAGATGGTTCCCCACCTCTGACCAATTTCAGAATTGTTTACCGCTGGAGCAAGTGACCTGATAGGGTTTTTCCTCTGTATAACTCGTGGGTTCAGTTTTTTTTCTTTTATGGTTCAAGTTAGATTTTATTCCTCTTTTATGTATTTATAGATATAAGCATGGAAATAATTCATTCGTATAAATACATCTGTGTGACGGGAAGAACTTTTTTCTGTTTTATTTTTAAATTTTATTTTTTTAAATTTTGAAATTTAATTTTATTTATTTTTTTATACAGCACGTTATTATTAGTTATGTATTTTATGCATATACATGTATACAGGTCAATCCCAAACTCCCAACTCATCCCACCACCACCACCCCATGGCTTCCCACACTTGGTGTCCATACGTTTGTTCTCTACCTCTGTGTCTCTATTTCTTCCCTGCAAACCAGTTCATCTGTACCATTTTTAGGCTCCACATATATGCATTAATATACAATATTTGTTTTCCTCTTTCTGACTTACTTCTTTCTGTATGACAGTCTCTCGATCCATCGATGTCTCTACAAATGACCCAGTTTCATTCCTTTTTATGGCCGAGTAATATTCCATTTTATATATGTACCACATCTGTATCCATTCATCTTTCTGTGGGCATTTAGGTTGCTTCCATTACCTGGCTATTGTAAATAGTGCTGCAACGAACATTGTGGTGAATGTGCCTTTTTGAAATACGGTTTTCTCTGGGTATATGCCCAGAAGTGGGATTGCTGGATCAGATGGTAATTCTATTTCTAGTTTTTTTAAGGAAACTCCATACTGTTCTCCATAGTGACTGTATCAATTTACATTCCCACCAATAGTGGAAGAGGGCTCCTTTTGTCCACACCCTCCCCAGAATTGGTTGTCTGTAGATTTTCTGATGATGCCGATTCTAACAGGTGTGAGGTGATACCTCATTGTAGTTTTGATTTGCATTTCTCTAATAATTAGTGCTGTTGAGCAGCTTTTCATGTGCGTCTTGGCCATCTCTGGTCTCCTTTGAAGAAACGTCTCTTTAGATCTTCTGCCCATTTTTTTGGGTTGTTTGTTTTTTTAATATTAAGCTGCATGAGCTGTTTATATAGATTGGAGATTAAACCTCTGTCCATTGATTCGTTTGCAACGATTTTCACCCATTCTGAGGGATGCCTTTTTCCATTCCCGTGTTTTTTAACAAAAAAGGAAAGAAAGGAAAAGAAGCAGAACACTAATGTGCGTAAAATATGCCTTTTGAAACGGTCGTTTTGAAATATGGACGTCCTTTGAATTTTTTGGTCAATATGTGACCCCAGGATTTGTTTTCAGGGCAGGTGTCATTTACAGGCCTGCAATGATTTTGAATATCAACTGACCATTAGCGTTGGGATTAAAGCTGCTGTTGTGTGAAACGGCCACAAGGTGGCAGCAGTTCACCCTTACCAAATCTGGTTACTAGGGCAAGAGAGCCTCAGTGGAAGTGGTGTTCTAGATTGGAGTTTAGAATGGAATGTGCCAGGAGAAAGCCCCTCACGTTTGTCTCACTACTTCTTGTTCGTGTTTTTAATTTAATTTTTTATTTCATATTACAGCAAGTTTGATTACAATGTTTGGCTTGTTGTAGATGTGGAAGATGTGGTTCTTTTACACGTATACAGATGTCTGTTCTTCCTGGGATCCTTTTCCCATGTACGTTATGACAGAATGTTGAGTAGTCCTCTCTTGGTATTCTGTAGGTCTTTGGTGATTATATATGTCACCTGTGTTTGTATATGTCTGTTAACCCCGATATCGTAATGAAACCAATCCTCACACCTTTCCATTGCTGAACCATAAGTTTGTTTAATGAATCTGTGATTGCCCTTCTCCGTGGAAATATCTGCCCTGGTATCCATTTTTAGGTAACACCTATAAGTGATATGATATGATATGTGTCTTTCACTTGCTGACTTACTACAAGTCACGTGATTACTTCTAGACTCATCTACGGTGCTGCAAATGGCATTGTGTCCTTTTTTCCCTTGGCGTCTCTTCTGCCTTAGCGGGGTCCATTTTCAACAATGTGATTCCCTGAGGGTTGTGGATTAGCTGACCTGGGCAGCCTTACCCTGCCGGCCCGCCCTCCCCAGGTGTGCCTCATTGAGGTCAATATAAACAGCGCTCCAGGCAGCAATAGCCCCTGAAGCTGTGCCTGACTCCATATTGTCTGCCCCGTCAGCAGTCTCGGGGCTGTGCTGGTGGGAGGGAGTGAGGGGCCACAGCTTTGTGGGTGGCCCGGTGTGAGTGGGGTTCTGCTGGCCTTTCTGCAGGAGTTCCCAGGCTGCCGCCTGTAAAGAAGAGGTTGTGTCACCCATACCTTCTGCTGGAATTTCTCTCCGGACAGAGGTGAGGAAGAAAAAAAGCAGTGGGGGCCGGGACAGGAGGGGTATCTCAGGCAGGGCAATGGAAAGCTTCTGGAAGAGCGCCCGGTGCCAGGACCACACTGGCTGGCCTGCAGGCACCAAGTTGGCCTGCGTGCTGTCACTGGTGTGGCTCCACGGTCCTTCCTCTAGGCATTCAAGCCCTTGTACATATTCAGGTGTTTTACCTGGAAAGGGTGGGAACAGTTCAGCAGCAGCTGGCCTGGGGCTCAGCTCACGTTTACTCACAGATGCCTCGGCACGGTCCCCCAGCTTTGCAATGAGGACGCTCCTTGCGTGGGGGGTGGGTTGCTGGCTGTATGGGAGATGGTTCCCCACCTCTGACCAATTTCAGAATTGTTTACCGCTGGAGCAAGTGACCTGATAGGGTTTTTCCTCTGTATAACTCGTGGGTTCAGTTTTTTTTCTTTTATGGTTCAAGTTAGATTTTATTCCTCTTTTATGTATTTATAGATATAAGCATGGAAATAATTCATTCGTATAAATACATCTGTGTGACGGGAAGAACTTTTTTCTGTTTTATTTTTAAATTTTATTTTTTTAAATTTTGAAATTTAATTTTATTTATTTTTTTATACAGCACGTTATTATTAGTTATGTATTTTATGCATATACATGTATACAGGTCAATCCCAAACTCCCAACTCATCCCACCACCACCACCCCATGGCTTCCCACACTTGGTGTCCATACGTTTGTTCTCTACCTCTGTGTCTCTATTTCTTCGCTGCAAACCAGTTCATCTGTACCATTTTTAGGCTCCACATATATGCATTAATATACAATATTTGTTTTCCTCTTTCTGACTTACTTCATTCTGTATGACAGTCTCTCGATCCATCGATGTCTCTACAAATGACCCAGTTTCATTCCTTTTTATGGCCGAGTCATATTCCATTTTATATATGTACCACATCTTTATCCATTCATCTGTCTGTGGGCATTTAGGTTGCTTCCATTACCTGGCTATTGTAAATAGTGCTGCAACGAACATTGTGGTGAATGTGCCTTTTTGAAATACGGTTTTCTCTGGGTATATGCCCAGAAGTGGGATTGCTGGATCAGATGGTAATTCTATTTCTAGTTTTTTTAAGGAAACTCCATACTGTTCTCCATAGTGACTGTATCAATTTACATTCCCACCAATAGTGGAAGAGGGCTCCTTTTGTCCACACCCTCCCCAGAATTGGTTGTTTGTAGATTTTCTGATGATGCCGATTCTAACAGGTGTGAGGTGATACCTCATTGTAGTTTTGATTTGCATTTCTCTAATAATTAGTGCTGTTGAGCAGCTTTTCATGTGCGTCTTGGCCATCTCTGTGTCTCCTTTGAAGAAACGTCTCTTTAGATCTTCTGCCCATTTTTTTTGGGTTGTTTGTTTTTTTAATATTAAGCTGCATGAGCTGTTTATATATATTGGAGATTACACCTCTGTCCATTGATTCGTCTGCAACGATTTTCGCCCATTCTGAGGGAAGCCTTTTTCCATTCCCGTGTTTTTTAACAAAAAAGGAAAGAAAGGAAAAGAAGCAGAACACTAATGTGCGTAAAATATGCCTTTTGAAACGGTGGTTTTGAAATATGGACGTCCTTTGAAATTTTTGGTCGATATGTGACCCCAGGATTTGTTTTCAGGGCAGGTGTCATTTACAGGCCTGCAATGATTTTGAATATCAACTGACCATTAGCGTTGGGATTAAAGCTGCTGTTGTGTGAAACGGCCACAAGGTGGCAGCAGTTCACCCTTACCAAATCTGGTTACTAGGGCAAGAGAGCCTCAGTGGAAGTGGTGTTCTAGATTGGAGTTTAGAATGGAATGTACCAGGAGAAAGCCCCTCACGTTTGTCTCACTACTTCTTGTTCGTGATTTTAATTTAAGTTTTTATTTTTTATTACAGCAAGTTTGATTACAATGTTTGGCTTGTTGTAGGTGTGGAAGATGTGGTTCTTTTACACATATACAGATGACTGTTCTTCTTGGGATCCTTTTCCCATGTACGTTATGACAGAATGTTGAGTAGTCCTCCCTTGGTATTCTGTAGGTCTTTGGTGATTATATATGTCACCTGTGTTTGTATATGTCTGTTAACCCCGATATCGTAATGAAACCAATCCTCACACCTTTCCATTGGTGAACCATAAGTTTGTTTAATGAATCTGTGATTGCCCTTCTCCGTGGAAATATCTGCCCTGGTATCCATTTTTAGGTAACACCTATAAGTGATATGATATGATATGTGTCTTTCACTTTCTGACTTACTACAAGTCACGTGATTACTTCTAGACTCATCTACGGTGCTGCCAATGGCATTGTGTCCTTTTTTCCCTTGGCTTCTCTTCTGCCTTAGTGGGGTCCATTTTCAACAATGTGATTCCCTGAGGGTTGTGGATTAGTTGACCTGGGCAGCCTTACCCTGCCGGCCCGCCCTCCCCAGGTGTGCCTCGTTGAGGTCAATATAAACAGAGCTCCAGGCAGCAATAGCCCCTGAAGCTGTGCCTGACTCCATATTCTCTGCCCCGTCAGCAGTCTCGGGGCTGTGCTGGTGGGAGGGAGTGAGGGGCCACAGCTTTGTGGGTGGCCCGGTGTGAGTGGGGTTCTGCTGGCCTTTCTGCAGGAGTTGCCAGGCTGCCGCCTGTAAAGAAGAGGATGTGTCACCCATACCTTCCGCTGGAATTTCTCTCCGGACAGAGGTGAGGAAGGAAAAAAGCAGTGGGGGCCGGGACAGGAGGGGTATCTCAGGCAGGGCAATGGAAAGCTTCTGGAAGAGCGCCAGGGTCCAGGACCACGCTGGCTGGCCTGCAGGCACCAAGTTGGCCTGCGTGCTGTCGCTGGTGTGGCTCCACGGTCCTTCCTCTAGGCTTTCAAGCCCTTGTACATATTCAGGTGTTTTACCTGGAAAGGGTGGGAACAGTTCAGCAGCAGCTGGCCTGGGGCTCAGCTCACGTTTACTCACAGATGCCTCGGCACGGTCCCCCAGCTTTGCAATGAGGACGCTCCTTGCGTGGGGGTTGGGTTGCTGGCTGTATGGGAGATGGTTCCCCGCCTCTGACCAATTTCAGAATTGTTTACCACTGGAGCAAGTGCCGTGATAGGGTTTTCCTCTGTATAACTCGTGGGTTCACTTTTTTTTTCTTTTATGTTTCAAGTTAGATGTTATTCCTCTTTTATGTATTTATAGATATAAGCATGGAAATAATTCATTCCTATAAATACATCTGTGTGACGGGAAGAACTTTTTTCTGTTTTATTTTTAAATTTTATTTTTTAAAATTTTGAAATTCTATTTTATTTATTTTCTTTTTTATACAGCACGTTATTATTAGTTATGTATTTTATGCATATACATGTATACAGGTCAATCCCAAACTCCCAACTCATCCCACCACCACCACCCCATGGCTTCCCACACTTGGTGTCCATACGTTTGTTCTCTACCTCTGTGTCTCTATTTCTTCCCTGCAAACCAGTTCATCTGTACCATTTTTAGGCTCCACATATATGCGTTAATAGACAATATTTGTTTTCCTCTTTCTGACTTACTTCATTCTGTATGACAGTCTCTCGATCCATCGATGTCTCTACAAATGACCCAGTTTCATTCCTTTTTATGGCCGAGTCATATTCCATTTTATATATGTACCACATCTTTATCCATTCATCTGTCTGTGGGCATTTAGGTTGCTTCCATTACCTGGCTATTGTAAATAGTGCTACAACGAACATTGTGGTGAATGTGCCTTTTTGAAATACGGTTTTCTCTGGGTATATGCCCAGAAGTGGGATTGCTGGATCAGATGGTAATTCTATGTCTAGTTTTTTTAAGGAAACTCCATACTGTTCTCCATAGTGACTGTATCAATTTACCTTCCCACCAATTGTGGAAAAGGGCTGCTTTCGTCCACACCCTCCCCAGAATTGGTTGTTTGTAGATTTTCTGATGATGCTGATTCTAACAGGTGTGAGGTGATACCTCATTGTAGTTTTGATTTGCATTTCTCTAATAATTAGTGCTGTTGAGCAGCTTTTCATGTGCGTCTTGGCCATCTCTGTGTCTCCTTTGAAGAAACGTCTCTTTAGATCTTCTGCCCATTTTTTGCGGGGTTGTTTGTTTTTTTAATATTAAGCTGCATGAGCTGTTTATATATATTGGAGATTAAACCTCTGTCCATTGATTCGTCTGCAACGATTTTCGCCCATTCTGAGGGATTCCTTTTTCCATTCCCGTGTTTTTTAACAAAAAAGGAAAGAAAGGAAAAGAAGCAGAACACTAATGTGCGTAAAATATGCCTTTTGAAACGGTCGTTTTGAAATATGGACGTCCTTTGAATTTTTTGGTCGATATGTGACCCCAGGATTTGTTTTCAGGGCAGGTGTCATTTACAGGCCTGCAATGATTTTGAATATCAACTGACCATTAGCGTTGGGATTAAAGCTGCTGTTGTGTGAAACGGCCACAAGGTGGCAGCAGTTCACCCTTACCAAATCTGGTTACTAGGGCAAGAGAGCCTCAGTGGAAGTGGTGTTCTAGATTGGAGTTTAGAATGGAATGTGCCAGGAGAAAGCCCCTCCCGTTTGTCTCACTACTTCTTGTTCGTGTTTTTAATTTAAGTTTTTATTTTTTATTACAGCAAGTTTGATTACAATATTTGGCTTGCTGTAGGTGTGGAAGATGTGGTTCTTATACACATATACAGATGTCTGTTCTTCCTGGGATCCTTTTCCCATGTACGTTATGACAGAATGTTGAGTAGTCCTCTCTTGGTATTCTGTAGGACTTTGGTGATTATATATGTCACCTGTGTTTGTATATGTCTGTTAACCCCGATATCGTAATGAAACCAATCCTCACACCTTTCCATTGGTGAACCATAAGTTTGTTTAATGAATCTGTGATTGCCCTTCTCCGTGGAAATATCTGCCCTGGTATCCATTTTTAGGTAACACCTATAAGTGATATGATATGATATGTGTCTTTCACTTTCTGACTTACTACAAGTCACGTGATTACTTCAAGACTCATCTACGGTGCTGCAAATGGCAATGTGTCCTTTTTTCCCTTGGCTTCTCTTCTGCCTTAGCGGGGTCCATTTTCAACAATGTGATTCCCTGAGGGTTGTGGATTAGCTGACCTGGGCAGCCTTACCCTGCCGGCCCGCCCTCACCAGGTGTGCCTCCTTGAGGTCAATATAAACAGCGCTCCAGGCAGCAATAGCCCCTGAAGCTGTGCCTGACTCGATATTCTCTGCCCCGTCAGCAGTCTCGGGGCTGTGCTGGTGGGAGGGAGTGAGGGGCCACAGCTTTGTGGGTGGCCCGGTGTGAGTGGGGTTCTGCTGGCCTTTCTGCAGGAGTTGCCATGCTGCCGCCTGTAAAGAAGAGGTTGTGTCACCCATACCTTCCGCTGGAATTTCTCTCCGGACAGAGGTGAGGATGGAAAAAAGCAGTGGGGTCCGGGACAGGAGGGGTATCTCAGGCAGGGCAATGGAACGCTTCTGGAAGAGCGCCCGGTGCCAGGACCACCCTGGCTGCCCTGCAGGCACCAAGTTGGCCTGCGTGCTGTCACTGGTGTGGCTCCACGGTCCTTCCTCTAGGCTTTCAAGCCCTTGTACATATTCAGGTGTTTTACCTGGAAAGGGTGGGAACAGTTCAGCAGCAGCTGGCCTGGGGCTCAGCGCACGTTTACTCACAGATGACTCGGCACGGTCCCCCAGCTTTGCAATGAGGACGCTCCTTGCGTGGGGGTTGGGTTGCTGGCTGTATGGGAGATGGTTCCCCACCTCTGACCAATTTCAGAATTGTTTACCACTGGAGCAAGTGCCCTGATAGGGTTTTCCTCTGTATAACTCGTGGGTTCACTTTTTTTTTCTTTTATGGTTCAAGTTAGATTTTATTCCTCTTTTATGTATTTATAGATATAAGCATGGAAATAATTCATTCCTATAAATACATCTGTGTGACGGGAAGAACTTTTTTCTGTTTTATTTTTAAATTTTATTTTTTAAAATTTTGAAATTTTATTTATTTTTTTATACAGCACGTTATTATTAGTTATGTATTTTATGCATATACATGTATACAGGTCAATCCCAAACTCCCAACTCATCCCACCACCACCACCCCATGGCTTCCCACACTTGGTGTCCATACGTTTGTTCTCTACCTCTGTGTCTCTATTTCTTCGCTGCAAACCAGTTCATCTGTACCATTTTTAGGCTCCACATATATGCATTAATATACAATATTTGTTTTCCTCTTTCTGACTTACTTCATTCTGTATGACAGTCTCTCGATCCATCGATGTCTCTACAAATGACCCAGTTTCATTCCTTTTTATGGCCGAGTCATATTCCATTTTATATATGTACCACATCTTTATCCATTCATCTGTCTGTGGGCATTTAGGTTGCTTCCATTACCTGGCTATTGTAAATAGTGCTGCAACGAACATTGTGGTGAATGTGCCTTTTTGAAGTACGGTTTTCTCTGGGTATATGCCCAGAAGTGGGATTGCTGGATCAGATGGTAATTCTATTTCTAGTTTTTTTAAGGAAACTCCATACTGTTCTCCATAGGGACTGTATCAATTTACATTCCCACCAATAGTGGAAGAGGGCTCCTTTTGTCCACACCCTCCCCAGAATTGGTTGTTTGTAGATTTTCTGATGATGCCGATTCTAACAGGTGTGAGGTGATACCTCATTGTAGTTTTGATTTGCATTTCTCTAATAATTAGTGCTGTTGAGCAGCTTTTCATGTGCGTCTTGGCCATCTCTGTGTCTCCTTTGAAGAAACGTCTCTTTAGATCTTCTGCCCATTTTTTTGGGGTTGTTTGTTTTTTTAATATTAAGCTGCATGAGCTGTTTATATATATTGGAGATTACACCTCTGTCCATTGATTCGTCTGCAACGATTTTCGCCCATTCTGAGGGATGCCTTTTTCCATTCCCGTGTTTTTTAACAAAAAAGGAAAGAAAGGAAAAGAAGCAGAACACTAATGTGCGTAAAATATGCCTTTTGAAACGGTGGTTTTGAAATATGGACGTCCTTTGAAATTTTTGGTCGATATGTGACCCCAGGATTTGTTTTCAGGGCAGGTGTCATTTACAGGCCTGCAATGATTTTGAATATCAACTGACCATTAGCGTTGGGATTAAAGCTGCTGTTGTGTGAAACGGCCACAAGGTGGCAGCAGTTCACCCTTACCAAATCTGGTTACTAGGGCAAGAGAGCCTCAGTGGAAGTGGTGTTCTAGATTGGAGTTTAGAATGGAATGTACCAGGAGAAAGCCCCTCACGTTTGTCTCACTACTTCTTGTTCGTGTTTTTAATTTAAGTTTTTTTTATTTTTTATTACAGCAAGTTTGATTACAATGTTTGGCTTGTTGTAGGTGTGGAAGATGTGGTTCTTTTACACATATACAGATGACTGTTCTTCTTGGGATCCTTTTCCCATGTACGTTATGACAGAATGTTGAGTAGTCCTCTCTTGGTATTCTGTAGGTCTTTGGTGATTATATATGTCACCTGTGTTTGTATATGTCTGTTAACCCCGATATCGTAATGAAACCAATCCTCACACCTTTCCATTGGTGAACCATAAGTTTGTTTAATGAATCTGTGATTGCCCTTCTCCGTGGAAATATCTGCCCTGGTATCCATTTTTAGGTAACACCTATAAGTGATATGATATGATATGTGTCTTTCACTTGCTGACTTACTACAAGTCACGTGATTACTTCTAGACTCATCTACGGTGCTGCAAATGGCATTGTGTCCTTTTTTCCCTTGGCTTCTCTTCTGCCTTAGCGGGGTCCATTTTCAACAATGTGATTCCCTGAGGGTTGTGGATTAGCTGACCTGGGCAGCCTTACCCTGCCGGCCCGCCCTCCCCAGGTGTGCCTCGTTGAGGTCAATATAAACAGAGCTCCAGGCAGCAATAGCCCCTGAAGCTGTGCCTGACTCCATATTCTCTGCCCCGTCAGCAGTCTCGGGGCTGTGCTGGTGGGAGGGAGTGAGGGGCCACAGCTTTGTGGGTGGCCCGGTGTGAGTGGGGTTCTGCTGGCCTTTCTGCAGGAGTTGCCAGGCTGCCGCCTGTAAAGAAGAGGATGTGTCACCCATACCTTCCGCTGGAATTTCTCTCCGGACAGAGGTGAGGAAGGAAAAAAGCAGTGGGGGCCGGGACAGGAGGGGTATCTCAGGCAGGGCAATGGAAAGCTTCTGGAAGAGCGCCAGGGTCCAGGACCACGCTGGCTGGCCTGCAGGCACCAAGTTGGCCTGCGTGCTGTCGCTGGTGTGGCTCCACGGTCCTTCCTCTAGGCTTTCAAGCCCTTGTACATATTCAGGTGTTTTACCTGGAAAGGGTGGGAACAGTTCAGCAGCAGCTGGCCTGGGGCTCAGCTCACGTTTACTCACAGATGCCTCGGCACGGTCCCCCAGCTTTGCAATGAGGACGCTCCTTGCGTGGGGGTTGGGTTGCTGGCTGTATGGGAGATGGTTCCCCACCTCTGACCAATTTCAGAATTGTTTACCACTGGAGCAAGTGCCGTGATAGGGTTTTCCTCTGTATAACTCGTGGGTTCACTTTTTTTTTCTTTTATGTTTCAAGTTAGATGTTATTCCTCTTTTATGTATTTATAGATATAAGCATGGAAATAATTCATTCCTATAAATACATCTGTGTGACGGGAAGAACTTTTTTCTGTTTTATTTTTAAATTTTATTTTTTAAAATTTTGAAATTTTATTTATTTTTTTATACAGCACGTTATTATTAGTTATGTATTTTATGCATATACATGTATACAGGTCAATCCCAAACTCCCAACTCATCCCACCACCACCACCCCATGGCTTCCCACACTTGGTGTCCATACGTTTGTTCTCTACCTCTGTGTCTCTATTTCTTCGCTGCAAACCAGTTCATCTGTACCATTTTTAGGCTCCACATATATGCATTAATATACAATATTTGTTTTCCTCTTTCTGACTTACTTCATTCTGTATGACAGTCTCTCGATCCATCGATGTCTCTACAAATGACCCAGTTTCATTCCTTTTTATGGCCGAGTCATATTCCATTTTATATATGTACCACATCTTTATCCATTCATCTGTCTGTGGGCATTTAGGTTGCTTCCATTACCTGGCTATTGTAAATAGTGCTGCAACGAACATTGTGGTGAATGTGCCTTTTTGAAATACGGTTTTCTCTGGGTATATGCCCAGAAGTGGGATTGCTGGATCAGATGGTAATTCTATTTCTAGTTTTTTTAAGGAAACTCCATACTGTTCTCCATAGGGACTGTATCAATTTACATTCCCACCAATAGTGGAAGAGGGCTCCTTTTGTCCACACCCTCCCCAGAATTGGTTGTTTGTAGATTTTCTGATGATGCCGATTCTAACAGGTGTGAGGTGATACCTCATTGTAGTTTTGATTTGCATTTCTCTAATAATTAGTGCTGTTGAGCAGCTTTTCATGTGCGTCTTGGCCATCTCTGTGTCTCCTTTGAAGAAACGTCTCTTTAGATCTTCTGCCCATTTTTTTGGGGTTGTTTGTTTTTTTAATATTAAGCTGCATGAGCTGTTTATATATATTGGAGATTACACCTCTGTCCATTGATTCGTCTGCAACGATTTTCGCCCATTCTGAGGGATGCCTTTTTCCATTCCCGTGTTTTTTAACAAAAAAGGAAAGAAAGGAAAAGAAGCAGAACACTAATGTGCGTAAAATATGCCTTTTGAAACGGTGGTTTTGAAATATGGACGTCCTTTGAAATTTTTGGTCGATATGTGACCCCAGGATTTGTTTTCAGGGCAGGTGTCATTTACAGGCCTGCAATGATTTTGAATATCAACTGACCATTAGCGTTGGGATTAAAGCTGCTGTTGTGTGAAACGGCCACAAGGTGGCAGCAGTTCACCCTTACCAAATCTGGTTACTAGGGCAAGAGAGCCTCAGTGGAAGTGGTGTTCTAGATTGGAGTTTAGAATGGAATGTACCAGGAGAAAGCCCCTCACGTTTGTCTCACTACTTCTTGTTCGTGTTTTTAATTTAAGTTTTTTTTTATTTTTTATTACAGCAAGTTTGATTACAATGTTTGGCTTGTTGTAGGTGTGGAAGATGTGGTTCTTTTACACATATACAGATGACTGTTCTTCTTGGGATCCTTTTCCCATGTACGTTATGACAGAATGTTGAGTAGTCCTCTCTTGGTATTCTGTAGGTCTTTGGTGATTATATATGTCACCTGTGTTTGTATATGTGTGTTAACCCCGATATCGTAATGAAACCAATCCTCACACCTTTCCATTGGTGAACCATAAGTTTGTTTAATGAATCTGTGATTGCCCTTCTCCGTGGAAATATCTGCCCTGGTATCCATTTTTAGGTAACACCTATAAGTGATATGATATGATATGTGTCTTTCACTTTCTGACTTACTACAAGTCACGTGATTACTTCTAGACTCATCTACGGTGCTGCCAATGGCATTGTGTCCTTTTTTCCCTTGGCTTCTCTTCTGCCTTAGTGGGGTCCATTTTCAACAATGTGATTCCCTGAGGGTTGTGGATTAGCTGATCTGGGCAGCCTAACCCTGCCGGCCCGCCCTCCCCAGGTGTGCCTCATTGAGGTCAATATAAACAGAGCTCCAGGCAGCAATAGCCCCTGAAGCTGTGCCTGACTCCATATTCTCTGCCCCGTCAGCAGTCTCGGGGCTGTGCTGGTGGGAGGGAGTGAGGGGCCACAGCTTTGTGGGTGGCCCGGTGTGAGTGGGGTTCTGCTGGCCTTTCTGCAGGAGTTGCCAGGCTGCCGCCTGTAAAGAAGAGGATGTGTCACCCATACCTTCCGCTGGAATTTCTCTCCGGACAGAGGTGAGGAAGGAAAAAAGCAGTGGGGGCCGGGACAGGAGGGGTATCTCAGGCAGGGCAATGGAAAGCTTCTGGTAGAGCGCCAGGGTCCAGGACCACGCTGGCTGGCCTGCAGGCACCAAGTTGGCCTGCGTGCTGTCGCTGGTGTGGCTCCACGGTCCTTCCTCTAGGCTTTCAAGCCCTTGTACATATTCAGGTGTTTTACCTGGAAAGGGTGGGAACAGTTCAGCAGCAGCTGGCCTGGGGCTCAGCTCACGTTTACTCACAGATGCCTCGGCACGGTCCCCCAGCTTTGCAATGAGGACGCTCCTTGCGTGGGGGTTGGGTTGCTGGCTGTATGGGAGATGGTTCCCCACCTCTGACCAATTTCAGAATTGTTTACCACTGGAGCAAGTGCCGTGATAGGGTTTTCCTCTGTATAACTCGTGGGTTCACTTTTTTTTTCTTTTATGTTTCAAGTTAGATGTTATTCCTCTTTTATGTATTTATAGATATAAGCATGGAAATAATTCATTCCTATAAATACATCTGTGTGACGGGAAGAACTTTTTTCTGTTTTATTTTTAAATTTTATTTTTTAAAATTTTGAAATTTTATTTATTTTTTTATACAGCACGTTATTATTAGTTATGTATTTTATGCATATACATGTATACAGGTCAATCCCAAACTCCCAACTCATCCCACCACCACCACCCCATGGCTTCCCACACTTGGTGTCCATACGTTTGTTCTCTACCTCTGTGTCTCTATTTCTTCGCTGCAAACCAGTTCATCTGTACCATTTTTAGGCTCCACATATATGCATTAATATACAATATTTGTTTTCCTCTTTCTGACTTACTTCATTCTGTATGACAGTCTCTCGATCCATCGATGTCTCTACAAATGACCCAGTTTCATTCCTTTTTATGGCCGAGTCATATTCCATTTTATATATGTACCACATCTTTATCCATTCATCTGTCTGTGGGCATTTAGGTTGCTTCCATTACCTGGCTATTGTAAATAGTGCTGCAACGAACATTGTGGTGAATGTGCCTTTTTGAAATACGGTTTTCTCTGGGTATATGCCCAGAAGTGGGATTGCTGGATCAGATGGTAATTCTATTTCTAGTTTTTTTAAGGAAACTCCATACTGTTCTCCATAGGGACTGTATCAATTTACATTCCCACCAATAGTGGAAGAGGGCTCCTTTTGTCCACACCCTCCCCAGAATTGGTTGTTTGTAGATTTTCTGATGATGCCGATTCTAACAGGTGTGAGGTGATACCTCATTGTAGTTTTGATTTGCATTTCTCTAATAATTAGTGCTGTTGAGCAGCTTTTCATGTGCGTCTTGGCCATCTCTGTGTCTCCTTTGAAGAAACGTCTCTTTAGATCTTCTGCCCATTTTTTTGGGGTTGTTTGTTTTTTTAATATTAAGCTGCATGAGCTGTTTATATATATTGGAGATTACACCTCTGTCCATTGATTCGTCTGCAACGATTTTCGCCCATTCTGAGGGATGCCTTTTTCCATTCCCGTGTTTTTTAACAAAAAAGGAAAGAAAGGAAAAGAAGCAGAACACTAATGTGCGTAAAATATGCCTTTTGAAACGGTGGTTTTGAAATATGGACGTCCTTTGAAATTTTTGGTCGATATGTGACCCCAGGATTTGTTTTCAGGGCAGGTGTCATTTACAGGCCTGCAATGATTTTGAATATCAACTGACCATTAGCGTTGGGATTAAAGCTGCTGTTGTGTGAAACGGCCACAAGGTGGCAGCAGTTCACCCTTACCAAATCTGGTTACTAGGGCAAGAGAGCCTCAGTGGAAGTGGTGTTCTAGATTGGAGTTTAGAATGGAATGTACCAGGAGAAAGCCCCTCACGTTTGTCTCACTACTTCTTGTTCGTGTTTTTAATTTAAGTTTTTTTTTATTTTTTATTACAGCAAGTTTGATTACAATGTTTGGCTTGTTGTAGGTGTGGAAGATGTGGTTCTTTTACACATATACAGATGACTGTTCTTCTTGGGATCCTTTTCCCATGTACGTTATGACAGAATGTTGAGTAGTCCTCTCTTGGTATTCTGTAGGTCTTTGGTGATTATATATGTCACCTGTGTTTGTATATGTGTGTTAACCCCGATATCGTAATGAAACCAATCCTCACACCTTTCCATTGGTGAACCATAAGTTTGTTTAATGAATCTGTGATTGCCCTTCTCCGTGGAAATATCTGCCCTGGTATCCATTTTTAGGTAACACCTATAAGTGATATGATATGATATGTGTCTTTCACTTTCTGACTTACTACAAGTCACGTGATTACTTCTAGACTCATCTACGGTGCTGCCAATGGCATTGTGTCCTTTTTTCCCTTGGCTTCTCTTCTGCCTTAGTGGGGTCCATTTTCAACAATGTGATTCCCTGAGGGTTGTGGATTAGCTGATCTGGGCAGCCTAACCCTGCCGGCCCGCCCTCCCCAGGTGTGCCTCATTGAGGTCAATATAAACAGAGCTCCAGGCAGCAATAGCCCCTGAAGCTGTGCCTGACTCCATATTCTCTGCCCCGTCAGCAGTCTCGGGGCTGTGCTGGTGGGAGGGAGTGAGGGGCCACAGCTTTGTGGGTGGCCCGGTGTGAGTGGGGTTCTGCTGGCCTTTCTGCAGGAGTTGCCAGGCTGCCGCCTGTAAAGAAGAGGATGTGTCACCCATACCTTCCGCTGGAATTTCTCTCCGGACAGAGGTGAGGAAGGAAAAAAGCAGTGGGGGCCGGGACAGGAGGGGTATCTCAGGCAGGGCAATGGAAAGCTTCTGGTAGAGCGCCAGGGTCCAGGACCACGCTGGCTGGCCTGCAGGCACCAAGTTGGCCTGCGTGCTGTCGCTGGTGTGGCTCCACGGTCCTTCCTCTAGGCTTTCAAGCCCTTGTACATATTCAGGTGTTTTACCTGGAAAGGGTGGGAACAGTTCAGCAGCAGCTGGCCTGGGGCTCAGCTCACGTTTACTCACAGATGCCTCGGCACGGTCCCCCAGCTTTGCAATGAGGACGCTCCTTGCGTGGGGGTTGGGTTGCTGGCTGTATGGGAGATGGTTCCCCACCTCTGACCAATTTCAGAATTGTTTACCACTGGAGCAAGTGCCGTGATAGGGTTTTCCTCTGTATAACTCGTGGGTTCACTTTTTTTTTCTTTTATGTTTCAAGTTAGATGTTATTCCTCTTTTATGTATTTATAGATATAAGCATGGAAATAATTCATTCCTATAAATACATCTGTGTGACGGGAAGAACTTTTTTCTGTTTTATTTTTAAATTTTATTTTTTAAAATTTTGAAATTTTATTTATTTTTTTATACAGCACGTTATTATTAGTTATGTATTTTATGCATATACATGTATACAGGTCAATCCCAAACTCCCAACTCATCCCACCACCACCACCCCATGGCTTCCCACACTTGGTGTCCATACGTTTGTTCTCTACCTCTGTGTCTCTATTTCTTCCCTGCAAACCAGTTCATCTGTACCATTTTTAGGCTCCACATATATGCATTAATATACAATATTTGTTTTCCTCTTTCTGACTTACTTCATTCTGTATGACAGTCTCTCGATCCATCGATGTCTCTACAAATGACCCAGTTTCATTCCTTTTTATGGCCGAGTCATATTCCATTTTATATATGTACCACATCTTTATCCATTCATCTGTCTGTGGGCATTTAGGTTGCTTCCATTACCTGGCTATTGTAAATAGTGCTGCAACGAACATTGTGGTGAATGTGCCTTTTTGAAATACGGTTTTCTCTGGGTATATGCCCAGAAGTGGGATTGCTGGATCAGATGGTAATTCTATTTCTAGTTTTTTTAAGGAAACTCCATACTGTTCTCCATAGGGACTGTATCAATTTACATTCCCACCAATAGTGGAAGAGGGCTCCTTTTGTCCACACCCTCCCCAGAATTGGTTGTTTGTAGATTTTCTGATGATGCCGATTCTAACAGGTGTGAGGTGATACCTCATTGTAGTTTTGATTTGCATTTCTCTAATAATTAGTGCTGTTGAGCAGCTTTTCATGTGTGTCTTGGCCATCTCTGTGTCTCCTTTGAAGAAACGTCTCTTTAGATCTTCTGCCCATTTTTTTGGGTTGTTTGTTTTTTTAATATTAAGCTGCATGAGCTGTTTATATATATTGGAGATTACACCTCTGTCCATTGATTCGTCTGCAACGATTTTCGCCCATTCTGAGGGATGCCTTTTTCCATTCCCGTGTTTTTTAACAAAAAAGGAAAGAAAGGAAAAGAAGCAGAACACTAATGTGCGTAAAATATGCCTTTTGAAACGGTGGTTTTGAAATATGGACGTCCTTTGAAATTTTTGGTCGATATGTGACCCCAGGATTTGTTTTCAGGGCAGGTGTCATTTACAGGCCTGCAATGATTTTGAATATCAACTGACCATTAGCGTTGGGATTAAAGCTGCTGTTGTGTGAAATGGCCACAAGGTGGCAGCAGTTCACCCTTACCAAATCTGGTTACTAGGGCAAGAGAGCCTCAGTGGAAGTGGTGTTCTAGATTGGAGTTTAGAATGGAATGTGCCAGGAGAAAGCCCCTCACGTTTGTCTCACTACTTCTTGTTCGTGTTTTTAATTTAAGTTTTTTTTTATTTTTTATTACAGCAAGTTTGATTACAATGTTTGGCTTGTTGTAGGTGTGGAAGATGTGGTTCTTTTACACATATACAGATGACTGTTCTTCTTGGGATCCTTTTCCCATGTACGTTGTGACAGAATGTTGAGTAGTCCTCCCTTGGTATTCTGTAGGTCTTTGGTGATTATATATGTCACCTGTGTTTGTATATGGCTGTTAACCCCGATATCGTAATGAAACCAATCCTCACACCTTTCCATTGGTGAACCATAAGTTTGTTTAATGAATCTGTGATTGCCCTTCTCCGTGGAAATATCTGCCCTGGTATCCATTTTTAGGTAACACCTATAAGTGATATGATATGATATGTGTCTTTCACTTGCTGACTTACTACAAGTCACGTGATTACTTCTAGACTCATCTACGGTGCTGCCAATGGCATTGTGTCCTTTTTTCCCTTGGCTTCTCTTCTGCCTTAGCGGGGTCCATTTTCAACAATGTGATTCCCTGAGGGTTGTGGATTAGCTGACCTGGGCAGCCTTACCCTGCCGGCCCGCCCTCCCCAGGTGTGCCTCGTTGAGGTCAATATAAACAGAGCTCCAGGCAGCAATAGCCCCTGAAGCTGTGCCTGACTCCATATTCTCTGCCCCGTCAGCAGTCTCGGGGCTGTGCTGGTGGGAGGGAGTGAGGGGCCACAGCTTTGTGGGTGGCCCGGTGTGAGTGGGGTTCTGCTGGCCTTTCTGCAGGAGTTGCCAGGCTGCCGCCTGTAAAGAAGAGGATGTGTCACCCATACCTTCCGCTGGAATTTCTCTCCGGACAGAGGTGAGGAAGGAAAAAAGCAGTGGGGGCCGGGACAGGAGGGGTATCTCAGGCAGGGCAATGGAAAGCTTCTGGAAGAGCGCCAGGGTCCAGGACCACGCTGGCTGGCCTGCAGGCACCAAGTTGGCCTGCGTGCTGTCGCTGGTGTGGCTCCACGGTCCTTCCTCTAGGCTTTCAAGCCCTTGTACATATTCAGGTGTTTTACCTGGAAAGGGTGGGAACAGTTCAGCAGCAGCTGGCCTGGGGCTCAGCTCACGTTTACTCACAGATGCCTCGGCACGGTCCCCCAGCTTTGCAATGAGGACGCTCCTTGCGTGGGGGTTGGGTTGCTGGCTGTATGGGAGATGGTTCCCCACCTCTGACCAATTTCAGAATTGTTTACCACTGGAGCAAGTGCCGTGATAGGGTTATCCTCTGTATAACTCGTGGGTTCACTTTTTTTTTCTTTTATGTTTCAAGTTAGATGTTATTCCTCTTTTATGTATTTATAGATATAAGCATGGAAATAATTCATTCCTATAAATACATCTGTGTGACGGGAAGAACTTTTTTCTGTTTTATTTTTAAATTTTATTTTTTAAAATTTTGAAATTTTATTTATTTTTTTATACAACACGTTATTATTAGTTATGTATTTTATGCATATACATGTATACAGGTCAATCCCAAACTCCCAACTCATCCCACCACCACCACCCCATGGCTTCCCACACTTGGTGTCCATACGTTTGTTCTCTACCTCTGTGTCTCTATTTCTTCGCTGCAAACCAGTTCATCTGTACCATTTTTAGGCTCCACATATATGCATTAATATACAATATTTGTTTTCCTCTTTCTGACTTACTTCATTCTGTATGACAGTCTCTCGATCCATCGATGTCTCTACAGATGACCCAGTTGCATTCCTTTTTATGGCCGAGTAATATTCCATTTTATATATGTACCACATCTTTATCCATTCATCTGTCTGTGGGCATTTAGGTTGCTTCCATTACCTGGCTATTGTAAATAGTGCTGCAACGAACATTGTGGTGAATGTGCCTTTTTGAAATACGGTTTTCTCTGCGTATATGCCCAGAAGTGGGATTGCTGGATCAGATGGTAATTCTATTTCTAGTTTTTTTAAGGAAACTCCATACTGTTCTCCATAGGGACTGTATCAATTTACATTCCCACCAATAGTGGAAGAGGGCTCCTTTTGTCCACACCCTCCCCAGAATTGGTTGTTTGTAGATTTTCTGATGATGCCGATTCTAACAGGTGTGAGGTGATACCTCATTGTAGTTTTGATTTGCATTTCTCTAATAATTAGTGCTGTTGAGCAGCTTTTCATGTGCGTCTTGGCCATCTCTGTGTCTCCTTTGAAGAAACGTCTCTTTAGATCTTCTGCCCATTTTTTTGGGTTGTTTGTTTTTTTAATATTAAGCTGCATGAGCTGTTTATATATATTGGAGATTACACCTCTGTCCATTGATTCGTCTGCAACGATTTTCGCCCATTCTGAGGGATGCCTTTTTCCATTCCCGTGTTTTTTAACAAAAAAGGAAAGAAAGGAAAAGAAGCAGAACACTAATGTGCGTAAAATATGCCTTTTGAAACGGTGGTTTTGAAATATGGACGTCCTTTGAAATTTTTGGTCGATATGTGACCCCAGGATTTGTTTTCAGGGCAGGTGTCATTTACAGGCCTGCAATGATTTTGAATATCAACTGACCATTAGCGTTGGGATTAAAGCTGCTGTTGTGTGAAACGGCCACAAGGTGGCAGCAGTTCACCCTTACCAAATCTGGTTACTAGGGCAAGAGAGCCTCAGTGGAAGTGGTGTTCTAGATTGGAGTTTAGAATGGAATGTGCCAGGAGAAAGCCCCTCACGTTTGTCTCACTACTTCTTGTTCGTGTTTTTAATTTAATTTTTTTTTATTTTTTATTACAGCAAGTTTGATTACAATGTTTGGCTTGTTGTAGGTGTGGAAGATGTGGTTCTTTTACACATATACAGATGACTGTTCTTCTTGGGATCCTTTTCCCATGTACGTTATGACAGAATGTTGAGTAGTCCTCCCTTGGTATTCTGTAGGTCTTTGGTGATTATATATGTCACCTGTGTTTGTATATGTCTGTTAACCCCGATATCGTAATGAAACCAATCCTCACACCTTTCCATTGGTGAACCATAAGTTTGTTTAATGAATCTGTGATTGCCCTTCTCCGTGGAAATATCTGCCCTGGTATCCATTTTTAGGTAACACCTATAAGTGATATGATATGATATGTGTCTTTCACTTTCTGACTTACTACAAGTCACGTGATTACTTCTAGACTCATCTACGGTGCTGCAAATGGCATTGTGTCCTTTTTTCCCTTGGCTTCTCTTCTGCCTTAGCAGGGTCCATTTTCAACAATGTGATTCCCTGAGGGTTGTGGATTAGCTGACCTGGGCAGCCTTACCCTGCCGGCCCGCCCTCCCCAGGTGTGCCTCGTTGAGTTCAATATAAACAGAGCTCCAGGCAGCAATAGCCCCTGAAGCTGTGCCTGACTCCATATTCTCTGCCCCGTCAGCAGTCTCGGGGCTGTGCTGGTGGGAGGGAGTGAGGGGCCACAGCTTTGTGGGTGGCCCGGTGTGAGTGGGGTTCTGCTGGCCTTTCTGCAGGAGTTGCCAGGCTGCCGCCTGTAAAGAAGAGGATGTGTCACCCATACCTTCCGCTGGAATTTCTCTCCGGACAGAGGTGAGGAAGGAAAAAAGCAGTGGGGGCCGGGACAGGAGGGGTATCTCAGGCAGGGCAATGGAAAGCTTCTGGAAGAGCGCCAGGGTCCAGGACCACGCTGGCTGGCCTGCAGGCACCAAGTTGGCCTGCGTGCTGTCGCTGGTGTGGCTCCACGGTCCTTCCTCTAGGCTTTCAAGCCCTTGTACATATTCAGGTGTTTTACCTGGAAAGGGTGGGAACAGTTCAGCAGCAGCTGGCCTGGGGCTCAGCTCACGTTTACTCACAGATGCCTCGGCACGGTCCCCCAGCTTTGCAATGAGGACGCTCCTTGCGTGGGGGTTGGGTTGCTGGCTGTATGGGAGATGGTTCCCCACCTCTGACCAATTTCAGAATTGTTTACCACTGGAGCAAGTGCCGTGATAGGGTTTTCCTCTGTATAACTCGTGGGTTCACTTTTTTTTTCTTTTATGTTTCAAGTTAGATGTTATTCCTCTTTTATGTATTTATAGATATAAGCATGGAAATAATTCATTCCTATAAATACATCTGTGTGACGGGAAGAACTTTTTTCTGTTTTATTTTTAAATTTTATTTTTTAAAATTTTGAAATTTTATTTATTTTTTTATACAGCACGTTATTATTAGTTATGTATTTTATGCATATACATGTATACAGGTCAATCCCAAACTCCCAACTCATCCCACCACCACCACCCCATGGCTTCCCACACTTGGTGTCCATACGTTTGTTCTCTACCTCTGTGTCTCTATTTCTTCGCTGCAAACCAGTTCATCTGTACCATTTTTAGGCTCCACATATATGCATTAATATACAATATTTGTTTTCCTCTTTCTGACTTACTTCATTCTGTATGACAGTCTCTCGATCCATCGATGTCTCTACAAATGACCCAGTTTCATTCCTTTTTATGGCCGAGTCATATTCCATTTTATATATGTACCACATCTTTATCCATTCATCTGTCTGTGGGCATTTAGGTTGCTTCCATTACCTGGCTATTGTAAATAGTGCTGCAACGAACATTGTGGTGAATGTGCCTTTTTGAAATACGGTTTTCTCTGGGTATATGCCCAGAAGTGGGATTGCTGGATCAGATGGTAATTCTATTTCTAGTTTTTTTAAGGAAACTCCATACTGTTCTCCATAGGGACTGTATCAATTTACATTCCCACCAATAGTGGAAGAGGGCTCCTTTTGTCCACACCCTCCCCAGAATTGGTTGTTTGTAGATTTTCTGATGATGCCGATTCTAACAGGTGTGAGGTGATACCTCATTGTAGTTTTGATTTGCATTTCTCTAATAATTAGTGCTGTTGAGCAGCTTTTCATGTGCGTCTTGGCCATCTCTGTGTCTCCTTTGAAGAAACGTCTCTTTAGATCTTCTGCCCATTTTTTTGGGTTGTTTGTTTTTTTAATATTAAGCTGCATGAGCTGTTTATATATATTGGAGATTACACCTCTGTCCATTGATTCGTCTGCAACGATTTTCGCCCATTCTGAGGGATGCCTTTTTCCATTCCCGTGTTTTTTAACAAAAAAGGAAAGAAAGGAAAAGAAGCAGAACACTAATGTGCGTAAAATATGCCTTTTGAAACGGTGGTTTTGAAATATGGACGTCCTTTGAAATTTTTGGTCGATATGTGACCCCAGGATTTGTTTTCAGGGCAGGTGTCATTTACAGGCCTGCAATGATTTTGAATATCAACTGACCATTAGCGTTGGGATTAAAGCTGCTGTTGTGTGAAACGGCCACAAGGTGGCAGCAGTTCACCCTTACCAAATCTGGTTACTAGGGCAAGAGAGCCTCAGTGGAAGTGGTGTTCTAGATTGGAGTTTAGAATGGAATGTGCCAGGAGAAAGCCCCTCACGTTTGTCTCACTACTTCTTGTTCGTGTTTTTAATTTAATTTTTTTTTATTTTTTATTACAGCAAGTTTGATTACAATGTTTGGCTTGTTGTAGGTGTGGAAGATGTGGTTCTTTTACACATATACAGATGACTGTTCTTCTTGGGATCCTTTTCCCATGTACGTTATGACAGAATGTTGAGTAGTCCTCCCTTGGTATTCTGTAGGTCTTTGGTGATTATATATGTCACCTGTGTTTGTATATGTCTGTTAACCCCGATATCGTAATGAAACCAATCCTCACACCTTTCCATTGGTGAACCATAAGTTTGTTTAATGAATCTGTGATTGCCCTTCTCCGTGGAAATATCTGCCCTGGTATCCATTTTTAGGTAACACCTATAAGTGATATGATATGATATGTGTCTTTCACTTTCTGACTTACTACAAGTCACGTGATTACTTCTAGACTCATCTACGGTGCTGCAAATGGCATTGTGTCCTTTTTTCCCTTGGCTTCTCTTCTGCCTTAGCGGGGTCCATTTTCAACAATGTGATTCCCTGAGGGTTGTGGATTAGCTGACCTGGGCAGCCTTACCCTGCCGGCCCGCCCTCCCCAGGTGTGCCTCGTTGAGGTCAATATAAACAGAGCTCCAGGCAGCAATAGCCCCTGAAGCTGTGCCTGACTCCATATTCTCTGCCCCGTCAGCAGTCTCGGGGCTGTGCTGGTGGGAGGGAGTGAGGGGCCACAGCTTTGTGGGTGGCCCGGTGTGAGTGGGGTTCTGCTGGCCTTTCTGCAGGAGTTGCCAGGCTGCCGCCTGTAAAGAAGAGGATGTGTCACCCATACCTTCCGCTGGAATTTCTCTCCGGACAGAGGTGAGGAAGGAAAAAAGCAGTGGGGGCCGGGACAGGAGGGGTATCTCAGGCAGGGCAATGGAAAGCTTCTGGAAGAGCGCCAGGGTCCAGGACCACGCTGGCTGGCCTGCAGGCACCAAGTTGGCCTGCGTGCTGTCGCTGGTGTGGCTCCACGGTCCTTCCTCTAGGCTTTCAAGCCCTTGTACATATTCAGGTGTTTTACCTGGAAAGGGTGGGAACAGTTCAGCAGCAGCTGGCCTGGGGCTCAGCTCACGTTTACTCACAGATGCCTCGGCACGGTCCCCCAGCTTTGCAATGAGGACGCTCCTTGCGTGGGGGTTGGGTTGCTGGCTGTATGGGAGATGGTTCCCCACCTCTGACCAATTTCAGAATTGTTTACCACTGGAGCAAGTGCCGTGATAGGGTTTTCCTCTGTATAACTCGTGGGTTCACTTTTTTTTTCTTTTATGTTTCAAGTTAGATGTTATTCCTCTTTTATGTATTTATAGATATAAGCATGGAAATAATTCATTCCTATAAATACATCTGTGTGACGGGAAGAACTTTTTTCTGTTTTATTTTTAAATTTTATTTTTTAAAATTTTGAAATTTTATTTATTTTTTATACAGCACGTTATTATTAGTTATGTATTTTATGCATATACATGTATACAGGTCAATCCCAAACTCCCAACTCATCCCACCACCACCACCCCATGGCTTCCCACACTTGGTGTCCATACGTTTGTTCTCTACCTCTGTGTCTCTATTTCTTCGCTGCAAACCAGTTCATCTGTACCATTTTTAGGCTCCACATATATGCATTAATATACAATATTTGTTTTCCTCTTTCTGACTTACTTCATTCTGTATGACAGTCTCTCGATCCATCGATGTCTCTACAAATGACCCAGTTTCATTCCTTTTTATGGCCGAGTCATATTCCATTTTATATATGTACCACATCTTTATCCATTCATCTGTCTGTGGGCATTTAGGTTGCTTCCATTACCTGGCTATTGTAAATAGTGCTGCAACGAACATTGTGGTGAATGTGCCTTTTTGAAATACGGTTTTCTCTGGGTATATGCCCAGAAGTGGGATTGCTCGATCAGATGGTAATTCTATTTCTAGTTTTTTTAAGGAAACTCCATACTGTTCTCCATAGGGACTGTATCAATTTACATTCCCACCAATAGTGGAAGAGGGCTCCTTTTGTCCACACCCTCCCCAGAATTGGTTGTTTGTAGATTTTCTGATGATGCCGATTCTAACAGGTGTGAGGTGATACCTCATTGTAGTTTTGATTTGCATTTCTCTAATAATTAGTGCTGTTGAGCAGCTTTTCATGTGCGTCTTGGCCATCTCTGTGTCTCCTTTGAAGAAACGTCTCTTTAGATCTTCTGCCCATTTTTTTGGGTTGTTTGTTTTTTTAATATTAAGCTGCATGAGCTGTTTATATATATTGGAGATTACACCTCTGTCCATTGATTCGTCTGCAACGATTTTCGCCCATTCTGAGGGATGCCTTTTTCCATTCCCGTGTTTTTTAACAAAAAAGGAAAGAAAGGAAAAGAAGCAGAACACTAATGTGCGTAAAATATGCCTTTTGAAACGGTGGTTTTGAAATATGGACGTCCTTTGAAATTTTTGGTCGATATGTGACCCCAGGATTTGTTTTCAGGGCAGGTGTCATTTACAGGCCTGCAATGATTTTGAATATCAACTGACCATTAGCGTTGGGATTAAAGCTGCTGTTGTGTGAAACGGCCACAAGGTGGCAGCAGTTCACCCTTACCAAATCTGGTTACTAGGGCAAGAGAGCCTCAGTGGAAGTGGTGTTCTAGATTGGAGTTTAGAATGGAATGTGCCAGGAGAAAGCCCCTCACGTTTGTCTCACTACTTCTTGTTCGTGTTTTTAATTTAATTTTTTTTTATTTTTTATTACAGCAAGTTTGATTACAATGTTTGGCTTGTTGTAGGTGTGGAAGATGTGGTTCTTTTACACATATACAGATGACTGTTCTTCTTGGGATCCTTTTCCCATGTACGTTATGACAGAATGTTGAGTAGTCCTCCCTTGGTATTCTGTAGGTCTTTGGTGATTATATATGTCACCTGTGTTTGTATATGTCTGTTAACCCCGATATCGTAATGAAACCAATCCTCACACCTTTCCATTGGTGAACCATAAGTTTGTTTAATGAATCTGTGATTGCCCTTCTCCGTGGAAATATCTGCCCTGGTATCCATTTTTAGGTAACACCTATAAGTGATATGATATGATATGTGTCTTTCACTTTCTGACTTACTACAAGTCACGTGATTACTTCTAGACTCATCTACGGTGCTGCAAATGGCATTGTGTCCTTTTTTCCCTTGGCTTCTCTTCTGCCTTAGCGGGGTCCATTTTCAACAATGTGATTCCCTGAGGGTTGTGGATTAGCTGACCTGGGCAGCCTTACCCTGCCGGCCCGCCCTCCCCAGGTGTGCCTCGTTGAGGTCAATATAAACAGAGCTCCAGGCAGCAATAGCCCCTGAAGCTGTGCCTGACTCCATATTCTCTGCCCCGTCAGCAGTCTCGGGGCTGTGCTGGTGGGAGGGAGTGAGGGGCCACAGCTTTGTGGGTGGCCCGGTGTGAGTGGGGTTCTGCTGGCCTTTCTGCAGGAGTTGCCAGGCTGCCGCCTGTAAAGAAGAGGATGTGTCACCCATACCTTCCGCTGGAATTTCTCTCCGGACAGAGGTGAGGAAGGAAAAAAGCAGTGGGGGCCGGGACAGGAGGGGTATCTCAGGCAGGGCAATGGAAAGCTTCTGGAAGAGCGCCAGGGTCCAGGACCACGCTGGCTGGCCTGCAGGCACCAAGTTGGCCTGCGTGCTGTCGCTGGTGTGGCTCCACGGTCCTTCCTCTAGGCTTTCAAGCCCTTGTACATATTCAGGTGTTTTACCTGGAAAGGGTGGGAACAGTTCAGCAGCAGCTGGCCTGGGGCTCAGCTCACGTTTACTCACAGATGCCTCGGCACGGTCCCCCAGCTTTGCAATGAGGACGCTCCTTGCGTGGGGGTTGGGTTGCTGGCTGTATGGGAGATGGTTCCCCACCTCTGACCAATTTCAGAATTGTTTACCACTGGAGCAAGTGCCGTGATAGGGTTTTCCTCTGTATAACTCGTGGGTTCACTTTTTTTTTCTTTTATGTTTCAAGTTAGATGTTATTCCTCTTTTATGTATTTATAGATATAAGCATGGAAATAATTCATTCCTATAAATACATCTGTGTGACGGGAAGAACTTTTTTCTGTTTTATTTTTAAATTTTATTTTTTAAAATTTTGAAATTTTATTTATTTTTTATACAGCACGTTATTATTAGTTATGTATTTTATGCATATACATGTATACAGGTCAATCCCAAACTCCCAACTCATCCCACCACCACCACCCCATGGCTTCCCACACTTGGTGTCCATACGTTTGTTCTCTACCTCTGTGTCTCTATTTCTTCGCTGCAAACCAGTTCATCTGTACCATTTTTAGGCTCCACATATATGCATTAATATACAATATTTGTTTTCCTCTTTCTGACTTACTTCATTCTGTATGACAGTCTCTCGATCCATCGATGTCTCTACAAATGACCCAGTTTCATTCCTTTTTATGGCCGAGTCATATTCCATTTTATATATGTACCACATCTTTATCCATTCATCTGTCTGTGGGCATTTAGGTTGCTTCCATTACCTGGCTATTGTAAATAGTGCTGCAACGAACATTGTGGTGAATGTGCCTTTTTGAAATACGGTTTTCTCTGGGTATATGCCCAGAAGTGGGATTGCTCGATCAGATGGTAATTCTATTTCTAGTTTTTTTAAGGAAACTCCATACTGTTCTCCATAGGGACTGTATCAATTTACATTCCCACCAATAGTGGAAGAGGGCTCCTTTTGTCCACACCCTCCCCAGAATTGGTTGTTTGTAGATTTTCTGATGATGCCGATTCTAACAGGTGTGAGGTGATACCTCATTGTAGTTTTGATTTGCATTTCTCTAATAATTAGTGCTGTTGAGCAGCTTTTCATGTGCGTCTTGGCCATCTCTGTGTCTCCTTTGAAGAAACGTCTCTTTAGATCTTCTGCCCATTTTTTTGGGTTGTTTGTTTTTTTAATATTAAGCTGCATGAGCTGTTTATATATATTGGAGATTACACCTCTGTCCATTGATTCGTCTGCAACGATTTTCGCCCATTCTGAGGGATGCCTTTTTCCATTCCCGTGTTTTTTAACAAAAAAGGAAAGAAAGGAAAAGAAGCAGAACACTAATGTGCGTAAAATATGCCTTTTGAAACGGTGGTTTTGAAATATGGACGTCCTTTGAAATTTTTGGTCGATATGTGACCCCAGGATTTGTTTTCAGGGCAGGTGTCATTTACAGGCCTGCAATGATTTTGAATATCAACTGACCATTAGCGTTGGGATTAAAGCTGCTGTTGTGTGAAACGGCCACAAGGTGGCAGCAGTTCACCCTTACCAAATCTGGTTACTAGGGCAAGAGAGCCTCAGTGGAAGTGGTGTTCTAGATTGGAGTTTAGAATGGAATGTGCCAGGAGAAAGCCCCTCACGTTTGTCTCACTACTTCTTGTTCGTGTTTTTAATTTAATTTTTTTTTATTTTTTATTACAGCAAGTTTGATTACAATGTTTGGCTTGTTGTAGGTGTGGAAGATGTGGTTCTTTTACACATATACAGATGACTGTTCTTCTTGGGATCCTTTTCCCATGTACGTTATGACAGAATGTTGAGTAGTCCTCCCTTGGTATTCTGTAGGTCTTTGGTGATTATATATGTCACCTGTGTTTGTATATGTCTGTTAACCCCGATATCGTAATGAAACCAATCCTCACACCTTTCCATTGGTGAACCATAAGTTTGTTTAATGAATCTGTGATTGCCCTTCTCCGTGGAAATATCTGCCCTGGTATCCATTTTTAGGTAACACCTATAAGTGATATGATATGATATGTGTCTTTCACTTTCTGACTTACTACAAGTCACGTGATTACTTCTAGACTCATCTACGGTGCTGCAAATGGCATTGTGTCCTTTTTTCCCTTGGCTTCTCTTCTGCCTTAGCGGGGTCCATTTTCAACAATGTGATTCCCTGAGGGTTGTGGATTAGCTGACCTGGGCAGCCTTACCCTGCCGGCCCGCCCTCCCCAGGTGTGCCTCGTTGAGGTCAATATAAACAGAGCTCCAGGCAGCAATAGCCCCTGAAGCTGTGCCTGACTCCATATTCTCTGCCCCGTCAGCAGTCTCGGGGCTGTGCTGGTGGGAGGGAGTGAGGGGCCACAGCTTTGTGGGTGGCCCGGTGTGAGTGGGGTTCTGCTGGCCTTTCTGCAGGAGTTGCCAGGCTGCCGCCTGTAAAGAAGAGGATGTGTCACCCATACCTTCCGCTGGAATTTCTCTCCGGACAGAGGTGAGGAAGGAAAAAAGCAGTGGGGGCCGGGACAGGAGGGGTATCTCAGGCAGGGCAATGGAAAGCTTCTGGAAGAGCGCCAGGGTCCAGGACCACGCTGGCTGGCCTGCAGGCACCAAGTTGGCCTGCGTGCTGTCGCTGGTGTGGCTCCACGGTCCTTCCTCTAGGCTTTCAAGCCCTTGTACATATTCAGGTGTTTTACCTGGAAAGGGTGGGAACAGTTCAGCAGCAGCTGGCCTGGGGCTCAGCTCACGTTTACTCACAGATGCCTCGGCACGGTCCCCCAGCTTTGCAATGAGGACGCTCCTTGCGTGGGGGTTGGGTTGCTGGCTGTATGGGAGATGGTTCCCCACCTCTGACCAATTTCAGAATTGTTTACCACTGGAGCAAGTGCCGTGATAGGGTTTTCCTCTGTATAACTCGTGGGTTCACTTTTTTTTTCTTTTATGTTTCAAGTTAGATGTTATTCCTCTTTTATGTATTTATAGATATAAGCATGGAAATAATTCATTCCTATAAATACATCTGTGTGACGGGAAGAACTTTTTTCTGTTTTATTTTTAAATTTTATTTTTTAAAATTTTGAAATTTTATTTATGTTTTTTATACAGCACGATTTTATTAGTTATGTATTTTATGCATATACATGTATACAGGTCAATCCCAAACTCCCAACTCATCCCACCACCACCACCCCATGGCTTCCCACACTTGGTGTCCATACGTTTGTTCTCTACCTCTGTGTCTCTATTTCTTCGCTGCAAACCAGTTCATCTGTACCATTTTTAGGCTCCACATATATGCATTAATATACAATATTTGTTTTCCTCTTTCTGACTTACTTCATTCTGTATGACAGTCTCTCGATCCATCGATGTCTCTACAAATGACCCAGTTTCATTCCTTTTTATGGCTGAGTCATATTCCATTTTATATATGTACCACATCTTTATCCATTCATCTGTCTGTGGGCATTTAGGTTGCTTCCATTACCTGGCTATTGTAAATAGTGCTGCAACGAACATTGTGGTGAATGTGCCTTTTTGAAATACGGTTTTCTCTGGGTATATGCCCAGAAGTGGGATTGCTGGATCAGATGGTAATTCTATTTCTAGTTATTTTAAGGAAACTCCATACTGTTCTCCATAGGGACTGTATCAATTTACATTCCCACCAATAGTGGAAGAGGGCTCCTTTTGTCCACACCCTCCCCAGAATTGGTTGTTTGTAGATTTTCTGATGATGCCGATTCTAACAGGTGTGAGGTGATACCTCATTGTAGTTTTGATTTGAATTTCTCTAATAATTAGTGCTGTTGAGCAGCTTTTCATGTGCGTCTTGGCCATCTCTGTGTCTCCTTTGAAGAAACGTCTCTTTAGATCTTCTGCCCATTTTTTTTGGGTTGTTTGTTTTTTTAATATTAAGCTGCATGAGCTGTTTATATATATTGGAGATTACACCTCTGTCCATTGATTCGTCTGCAACGATTTTCGCCCATTCTGAGGGATGCCTTTTTCCATTCCCGTGTTTTTTAACAAAAAAGGAAAGAAAGGAAAAGAAGCAGAACACTAATGTGCGTAAAATATGCCTTTTGAAACGGTGGTTTTGAAATATGGACGTCCTTTGAAATTTTTGGTCGATATGTGACCCCAGGATTTGTTTTCAGGGCAGGTGTCATTTACAGGCCTGCAATGATTTTGAATATCAACTGACCATTAGCATTGGGATTAAAGCTGCTGTTGTGTGAAACGGCCACAAGGTGGCAGCAGTTCACCCTTACCAAATCTGGTTACTAGGGCAAGAGAGCCTCAGTGGAAGTGGTGTTCTAGATTGGAGTTTAGAATGGAATGTGCCAGGAGAAAGCCCCTCACGTTTGTCTCACTACTTCTTGTTCGTGTTTTTAATTTAATTTTTTTTTTATTTTTTATTACAGCAAGTTTGATTACAATGTTTGGCTTGTTGTAGGTGTGGAAGATGTGGTTCTTTTACACATATACAGATGACTGTTCTTCTTGGGATCCTTTTCCCATGTACGTTATGACAGAATGTTGAGTAGTCCTCCCTTGGTATTCTGTAGGTCTTTGGTGATTATATATGTCACCTGTGTTTGTATATGTCTGTTAACCCCGATATCGTAATGAAACCAATCCTCACACCTTTCCATTGGTGAACCATAAGTTTGTTTAATGAATCTGTGATTGCCCTTCTCCGTGGAAATATCTGCCCTGGTATCCATTTTTAGGTAACACCTATAAGTGATATGATATGATATGTGTCTTTCACTTTCTGACTTACTACAAGTCACGTGATTACTTCTAGACTCATCTACGGTGCTGCAAATGGCATTGTGTCCTTTTTTCCCTTGGCTTCTCTTCTGCCTTAGCGGGGTCCATTTTCAACAATGTGATTCCCTGAGGGTTGTGGATTAGCTGACCTGGGCAGCCTTACCCTGCCGGCCCGCCCTCCCCAGGTGTGCCTCGTTGAGGTCAATATAAACAGAGCTCCAGGCAGCAATAGCCCCTGAAGCTGTGCCTGACTCCATATTCTCTGCCCCGTCAGCAGTCTCGGGGCTGTGCTGGTGGGAGGGAGTGAGGGGCCACAGCTTTGTGGGTGGCCCGGTGTGAGTGGGGTTCTGCTGGCCTTTCTGCAGGAGTTGCCAGGCTGCCGCCTGTAAAGAAGAGGATGTGTCACCCATACCTTCCGCTGGAATTTCTCTCCGGACAGAGGTGAGGAAGGAAAAAAGCAGTGGGGGCCGGGACAGGAGGGGTATCTCAGGCAGGGCAATGGAAAGCTTCTGGAAGAGCGCCAGGGTCCAGGACCACGCTGGCTGGCCTGCAGGCACCAAGTTGGCCTGCGTGCTGTCGCTGGTGTGGCTCCATGGTCCTTCCTCTAGGCTTTCAAGCCCTTGTACATATTCAGGTGTTTTAACTGGAAAGGGTGGGAACAGTTCAGCAGCAGCTGGCCTGGGGCTCAGCTCACGTTTACTCACAGATGCCTCGGCACGGTCCCCCAGCTTTGCAATGAGGACGCTCCTTGCGTGGGGGTTGGGTTGCTGGCTGTATGGGAGATGGTTCCCCACCTCTGACCAATTTCAGAATTGTTTACCACTGGAGCAAGTGCCGTGATAGGGTTTTCCTCTGTATAACTCGTGGGTTCACTTTTTTTTTCTTTTATGTTTCAAGTTAGATGTTATTCCTCTTTTATGTATTTATAGATATAAGCATGGAAATAATTCATTCCTATAAATACATCTGTGTGACGGGAAGAACTTTTTTCTGTTTTATTTTTAAATTTTATTTTTTAAAATTTTGAAATTTTATTTATTTTTTTATACAGCACGTTATTATTAGTTATGTATTTTATGCATATACATGTATACAGGTCAATCCCAAACTCCCAACTCATCCCACCACCACCACCCCATGGCTTCCCACACTTGGTGTCCATACGTTTGTTCTCTACCTCTGTGTCTCTATTTCTTCGCTGCAAACCAGTTCATCTGTACCATTTTTAGGCTCCACATATATGCATTAATATACAATATTTGTTTTCCTCTTTCTGACTTACTTCATTCTGTATGACAGTCTCTCGATCCATCGATGTCTCTACAAATGACCCAGTTTCATTCCTTTTTATGGCCGAGTCATATTCCATTTTATATATGTACCACATCTTTATCCATTCATCTGTCTGTGGGCATTTAGGTTGCTTCCATTACCTGGCTATTGTAAATAGTGCTGCAACGAACATTGTGGTGAATGTGCCTTTTTGAAATACGGTTTTCTCTGGGTATATGCCCAGAAGTGGGATTGCTGGATCAGATGGTAATTCTATTTCTAGTTATTTTAAGGAAACTCCATACTGTTCTCCATAGGGACTGTATCAATTTACATTCCCACCAATAGTGGAAGAGGGCTCCTTTTGTCCACACCCTCCCCAGAATTGGTTGTTTGTAGATTTTCTGATGATGCCGATTCTAACAGGTGTGAGGTGATACCTCATTGTAGTTTTGATTTGAATTTCTCTAATAATTAGTGCTGTTGAGCAGCTTTTCATGTGCGTCTTGGCCATCTCTGTGTCTCCTTTGAAGAAACGTCTCTTTAGATCTTCTGCCCATTTTTTTTGGGTTGTTTGTTTTTTTAATATTAAGCTGCATGAGCTGTTTATATATATTGGAGATTACACCTCTGTCCATTGATTCGTCTGCAACGATTTTCGCCCATTCTGAGGGATGCCTTTTTCCATTCCCGTGTTTTTTAACAAAAAAGGAAAGAAAGGAAAAGAAGCAGAACACTAATGTGCGTAAATTATGCCTTTTGAAACGGTGGTTTTGAAATATGGACGTCCTTTGAAATTTTTGGTCGATATGTGACCCCAGGATTTGTTTTCAGGGCAGGTGTCATTTACAGGCCTGCAATGATTTTGAATATCAACTGACCATTAGCGCTGGGATTAAAGCTGCTGTTGTGTGAAACGGCCACAAGGTGGCAGCAGTTCACCCTTACCAAATCTGGTTACTAGGGCAAGAGAGCCTCAGTGGAAGTGGTGTTCTAGATTGGAGTTTAGAATGGAATGTGCCAGGAGAAAGCCCCTCACGTTTGTCTCACTACTTCTTGTTCGTGTTTTTAATTTAATTTTTTTTTTATTTTTTATTACAGCAAGTTTGATTACAATGTTTGGCTTGTTGTAGGTGTGGAAGATGTGGTTCTTTTACACATATACAGATGACTGTTCTTCTTGGGATCCTTTTCCCATGTACGTTATGACAGAATGTTGAGTAGTCCTCCCTTGGTATTCTGTAGGTCTTTGGTGATTATATATGTCACCTGTGTTTGTATATGTCTGTTAACCCCGATATCGTAATGAAACCAATCCTCACACCTTTCCATTGGTGAACCATAAGTTTGTTTAATGAATCTGTGATTGCCCTTCTCCGTGGAAATATCTGCCCTGGTATCCATTTTTAGGTAACACCTATAAGTGATATGATATGATATGTGTCTTTCACTTTCTGACTTACTACAAGTCACGTGATTACTTCTAGACTCATCTACGGTGCTGCAAATGGCATTGTGTCCTTTTTTCCCTTGGCTTCTCTTCTGCCTTAGCGGGGTCCATTTTCAACAATGTGATTCCCTGAGGGTTGTGGATTAGCTGACCTGGGCAGCCTTACCCTGCCGGCCCGCCCTCCCCAGGTGTGCCTCGTTGAGGTCAATATAAACAGAGCTCCAGGCAGCAATAGCCCCTGAAGCTGTGCCTGACTCCATATTCTCTGCCCCGTCAGCAGTCTCGGGGCTGTGCTGGTGGGAGGGAGTGAGGGGCCACAGCTTTGTGGGTGGCCCGGTGTGAGTGGGGTTCTGCTGGCCTTTCTGCAGGAGTTGCCAGGCTGCCGCCTGTAAAGAAGAGGATGTGTCACCCATACCTTCCGCTGGAATTTCTCTCCGGACAGAGGTGAGGAAGGAAAAAAGCAGTGGGGGCCGGGACAGGAGGGGTATCTCAGGCAGGGCAATGGAAAGCTTCTGGAAGAGCGCCAGGGTCCAGGACCACGCTGGCTGGCCTGCAGGCACCAAGTTGGCCTGCGTGCTGTCGCTGGTGTGGCTCCATGGTCCTTCCTCTAGGCTTTCAAGCCCTTGTACATATTCAGGTGTTTTAACTGGAAAGGGTGGGAACAGTTCAGCAGCAGCTGGCCTGGGGCTCAGCTCACGTTTACTCACAGATGCCTCGGCACGGTCCCCCAGCTTTGCAATGAGGACGCTCCTTGCGTGGGGGTTGGGTTGCTGGCTGTATGGGAGATGGTTCCCCACCTCTGACCAATTTCAGAATTGTTTACCACTGGAGCAAGTGCCGTGATAGGGTTTTCCTCTGTATAACTCGTGGGTTCACTTTTTTTTTCTTTTATGTTTCAAGTTAGATGTTATTCCTCTTTTATGTATTTATAGATATAAGCATGGAAATAATTCATTCCTATAAATACATCTGTGTGACGGGAAGAACTTTTTTCTGTTTTATTTTTAAATTTTATTTTTTAAAATTTTGAAATTTTATTTATTTTTTTATACAGCACGTTATTATTAGTTATGTATTTTATGCATATACATGTATACAGGTCAATCCCAAACTCCCAACTCATCCCACCACCACCACCCCATGGCTTCCCACACTTGGTGTCCATACGTTTGTTCTCTACCTCTGTGTCTCTATTTCTTCGCTGCAAACCAGTTCATCTGTACCATTTTTAGGCTCCACATATATGCATTAATATACAATATTTGTTTTCCTCTTTCTGACTTACTTCATTCTGTATGACAGTCTCTCGATCCATCGATGTCTCTACAAATGACCCAGTTTCATTCCTTTTTATGGCCGAGTCATATTCCATTTTATATATGTACCACATCTTTATCCATTCATCTGTCTGTGGGCATTTAGGTTGCTTCCATTACCTGGCTATTGTAAATAGTGCTGCAACGAACATTGTGGTGAATGTGCCTTTTTGAAATACGGTTTTCTCTGGGTATATGCCCAGAAGTGGGATTGCTGGATCAGATGGTAATTCTATTTCTAGTTTTTTTAAGGAAACTCCATACTGTTCTCCATAGGGACTGTATCAATTTACATTCCCACCAATAGTGGAAGAGGGCTCCTTTTGTCCACACCCTCCCCAGAATTGGTTGTTTGTAGATTTTCTGATGATGCCGATTCTAACAGGTGTGAGGTGATACCTCATTGTAGTTTTGATTTGCATTTCTCTAATAATTAGTGCTGTTGAGCAGCTTTTCATGTGCGTCTTGGCCATCTCTGTGTCTCCTTTGAAGAAACGTCTCTTTAGATCTTCTGCCCATTTTTTTGGGTTGTTTGTTTTTTTAATATTAAGCTGCATGAGCTGTTTATATATATTGGAGATTACACCTCTGTCCATTGATTAGTCTGCAACGATTTTCGCCCATTCTGAGGGATGCCTTTTTCCATTCCCGTGTTTTTTAACAAAAAAGGAAAGAAAGGAAAAGAAGCAGAACACTAATGTGCGTAAAATATGCCTTTTGAAACGGTGGTTTTGAAATATGGACGTCCTTTGAAATTTTTGGTCGATATGTGACCCCAGGATTTGTTTTCAGGGCAGGTGTCATTTACAGGCCTGCAATGATTTTGAATATCAACTGACCATTAGCGTTGGGATTAAAGCTGCTGTTGTGTGAAACGGCCACAAGGTGGCAGCAGTTCACCCTTACCAAATCTGGTTACTAGGGCAAGAGAGCCTCAGTGGAAGTGGTGTTCTAGATTGGAGTTTAGAATGGAATGTGCCAGGAGAAAGACCCTCACGTTTGTCTCACTACTTCTTGTTCGTGTTTTTAATTTAATTTTTTTTTATTTTTTATTACAGCAAGTTTGATTACAATGTTTGGCTTGTTGTAGGTGTGGAAGATGTGGTTCTTTTACACATATACAGATGACTGTTCTTCTTGGGATCCTTTTCCCATGTACGTTATGACAGAATGTTGAGTAGTCCTCCCTTGGTATTCTGTAGGTCTTTGGTGATTATATATGTCACCTGTGTTTGTATATGTCTGTTAACCCCGATATCGTAATGAAACCAATCCTCACACCTTTCCATTGGTGAACCATAAGTTTGTTTAATGAATCTGTGATTGCCCTTCTCCGTGGAAATATCTGCCCTGGTATCCATTTTTAGGTAACACCTATAAGTGATATGATATGATATGTGTCTTTCACTTTCTGACTTACTACAAGTCACGTGATTACTTCTAGACTCATCTACGGTGCTGCAAATGGCATTGTGTCCTTTTTTCCCTTGGCTTCTCTTCTGCCTTAGCGGGGTCCATTTTCAACAATGTGATTCCCTGAGGGTTGTGGATTAGCTGACCTGGGCAGCCTTACCCTGCCGGCCCGCCCTCCCCAGGTGTGCCTCGTTGAGGTCAATATAAACAGAGCTCCAGGCAGCAATAGCCCCTGAAGCTGTGCCTGACTCCATATTCTCTGCCCCGTCAGCAGTCTCGGGGCTGTGCTGGTGGGAGGGAGTGAGGGGCCACAGCTTTGTGGGTGGCCCGGTGTGAGTGGGGTTCTGCTGGCCTTTCTGCAGGAGTTGCCAGGCTGCCGCCTGTAAAGAAGAGGATGTGTCACCCATACCTTCCGCTGGAATTTCTCTCCGGACAGAGGTGAGGAAGGAAAAAAGCAGTGGGGGCCGGGACAGGAGGGGTATCTCAGGCAGGGCAATGGAAAGCTTCTGGAAGAGCGCCAGGGTCCAGGACCACGCTGGCTGGCCTGCAGGCACCAAGTTGGCCTGCGTGCTGTCGCTGGTGTGGCTCCACGGTCCTTCCTCTAGGCTTTCAAGCCCTTGTACATATTCAGGTGTTTTACCTGGAAAGGGTGGGAACAGTTCAGCAGCAGCTGGCCTGGGGCTCAGCTCACGTTTACTCACAGATGCCTCGGCACGGTCCCCCAGCTTTGCAATGAGGACGCTCCTTGCGTGGGGGTTGGGTTGCTGGCTGTATGGGAGATGGTTCCCCACCTCTGACCAATTTCAGAATTGTTTACCACTGGAGCAAGTGCCGTGATAGGGTTTTCCTCTGTATAACTCGTGGGTTCACTTTTTTTTTCTTTTATGTTTCAAGTTAGATGTTATTCCTCTTTTATGTATTTATAGATATAAGCATGGAAATAATTCATTCCTATAAATACATCTGTGTGACGGGAAGAACTTTTTTCTGTTTTATTTTTAAATTTTATTTTTTAAAATTTTGAAATTTTATTTATTTTTTTATACAGCACGTTATTATTAGTTATGTATTTTATGCATATACATGTATACAGGTCAATCCCAAACTCCCAACTCATCCCACCACCACCACCCCATGGCTTCCCACACTTGGTGTCCATACGTTTGTTCTCTACCTCTGTGTCTCTATTTCTTCGCTGCAAACCAGTTCATCTGTACCATTTTTAGGCTCCACATATATGCATTAATATACAATATTTGTTTTCCTCTTTCTGACTTACTTCATTCTGTATGACAGTCTCTCGATCCATCGATGTCTCTACAAATGACCCAGTTTCATTCCTTTTTATGGCCGAGTCATATTCCATTTTATATATGTACCACATCTTTATCCATTCATCTGTCTGTGGGCATTTAGGTTGCTTCCATTACCTGGCTATTGTAAATAGTGCTGCAACGAACATTGTGGTGAATGTGCCTTTTTGAAATACGGTTTTCTCTGGGTATATGCCCAGAAGTGGGATTGCTGGATCAGATGGTAATTCTATTTCTAGTTTTTTTAAGGAAACTCCATACTGTTCTCCATAGGGACTGTATCAATTTACATTCCCACCAATAGTGGAAGAGGGCTCCTTTTGTCCACACCCTCCCCAGAATTGGTTGTTTGTAGATTTTCTGATGATGCCGATTCTAACAGGTGTGAGGTGATACCTCATTGTAGTTTTGATTTGCATTTCTCTAATAATTAGTGCTGTTGAGCAGCTTTTCATGTGCGTCTTGGCCATCTCTGTGTCTCCTTTGAAGAAACGTCTCTTTAGATCTTCTGCCCATTTTTTTTGGGTTGTTTGTTTTTTTAATATTAAGCTGCATGAGCTGTTTATATATATTGGAGATTACACCTCTGTCCATTGATTCGTCTGCAACGATTTTCGCCCATTCTGAGGGATGCCTTTTTCCATTCCCGTGTTTTTTAACAAAAAAGGAAAGAAAGGAAAAGAAGCAGAACACTAATGTGCGTAAAATATGCCTTTTGAAACGGTCGTTTTGAAATATGGACGTCCTTTGAATTTTTTGGTCGATATGTGACCCCAGGATTTGTTTTCAGGGCAGGTGTCATTTACAGGCCTGCAATGATTTTGAATATCAACTGACCATTAGCGTTGGGATTAAAGCTGCTGTTGTGTGAAACGGCCACAAGGTGGCAGCAGTTCACCCTTACCAAATCTGGTTACTAGGGCAAGAGAGCCTCAGTGGAAGTGGTGTTCTAGATTGGAGTTTAGAATGGAATGTACCAGGAGAAAGCCCCTCACGTTTGTCTCACTACTTCTTGTTCGTGTTTTTAATTTAAGTTTTTATTTTTTATTACAGCAAGTTTGATTACAATATTTGGCTTGTTGTAGGTGTGGAAGATGTGGTTCTTTTACACATATACAGATGACTGTTCTTCTTGGGATCCTTTTCCCATGTACGTTATGACAGAATGTTGAGTAGTCCTCTCTTGGTATTCTGTAGGTCTTTGGTGATTATATATGTCACCTGTGTTTGTATATGTCTGTTAACCCCGATATCGTAATGAAACCAATCCTCACACCTTTCCATTGGTGAACCATAAGTTTGTTTAATGAATCTGTGATTGCCCTTCTCCGTGGAAATATCTGCCCTGGTATCCATTTTTAGGTAACACCTATAAGTGATATGATATGATATGTGTCTTTCACTTTCTGACTTACTACAAGTCACGTGATTACTTCTAGACTCATCTACGGTGCTGCCAATGGCATTGTGTCCTTTTTTCCCTTGGCTTCTCTTCTGCCTTAGCGGGGTCCATTTTCAACAATGTGATTCCCTGAGGGTTGTGGATTAGCTGACCTGGGCAGCCTTACCCTGCCGGCCCGCCCTCCCCAGGTGTGCCTCGTTGAGGTCAATATAAACAGAGCTCCAGGCAGCAATAGCCCCTGAAGCTGTGCCTGACTCCATATTCTCTGCCCCGTCAGCAGTCTCGGGGCTGTGCTGGTGGGAGGGAGTGAGGGGCCACAGCTTTGTGGGTGGCCCGGTGTGAGTGGGGTTCTGCTGGCCTTTCTGCAGGAGTTGCCAGGCTGCCGCCTGTAAAGAAGAGGATGTGTCACCCATACCTTCCGCTGGAATTTCTCTCCGGACAGAGGTGAGGAAGGAAAAAAGCAGTGGGGGCCGGGACAGGAGGGGTATCTCAGGCAGGGCAATGGAAAGCTTCTGGAAGAGCGCCAGGGTCCAGGACCACGCTGGCTGGCCTGCAGGCACCAAGTTGGCCTGCGTGCTGTCGCTGGTGTGGCTCCACGGTCCTTCCTCTAGGCTTTCAAGCCCTTGTACATATTCAGGTGTTTTACCTGGAAAGGGTGGGAACAGTTCAGCAGCAGCTGGCCTGGGGCTCAGCTCACGTTTACTCACAGATGCCTCGGCACGGTCCCCCAGCTTTGCAATGAGGACGCTCCTTGCGTGGGGGTTGGGTTGCTGGCTGTATGGGAGATGGTTCCCCACCTCTGACCAATTTCAGAATTGTTTACCACTGGAGCAAGTGCCGTGATAGGGTTTTCCTCTGTATAACTCGTGGGTTCACTTTTTTTTTCTTTTATGTTTCAAGTTAGATGTTATTCCTCTTTTATGTATTTATAGATATAAGCATGGAAATAATTCATTCCTATAAATACATCTGTGTGACGGGAAGAACTTTTTTCTGTTTTATTTTTAAATTTTATTTTTTAAAATTTTGAAATTTTATTTATTTTTTTATACAGCACGTTATTATTAGTTATGTATTTTATGCATATACATGTATACAGGTCAATCCCAAACTCCCAACTCATCCCACCACCACCACCCCATGGCTTCCCACACTTGGTGTCCATACGTTTGTTCTCTACCTCTGTGTCTCTATTTCTTCGCTGCAAACCAGTTCATCTGTACCATTTTTAGGCTCCACATATATGCATTAATATACAATATTTGTTTTCCTCTTTCTGACTTACTTCATTCTGTATGACAGTCTCTCGATCCATCGATGTCTCTACAAATGACCCAGTTTCATTCCTTTTTATGGCCGAGTCATATTCCATTTTATATATGTACCACATCTTTATCCATTCATCTGTCTGTGGGCATTTAGGTTGCTTCCATTACCTGGCTATTGTAAATAGTGCTGCAACGAACATTGTGGTGAATGTGCCTTTTTGAAATACGGTTTTCTCTGGGTATATGCCCAGAAGTGGGATTGCTGGATCAGATGGTAATTCTATTTCTAGTTTTTTTAAGGAAACTCCATACTGTTCTCCATAGGGACTGTATCAATTTACATTCCCACCAATAGTGGAAGAGGGCTCCTTTTGTCCACACCCTCCCCAGAATTGGTTGTTTGTAGATTTTCTGATGATGCCGATTCTAACAGGTGTGAGGTGATACCTCATTGTAGTTTTGATTTGCATTTCTCTAATAATTAGTGCTGTTGAGCAGCTTTTCATGTGCGTCTTGGCCATCTCTGTGTCTCCTTTGAAGAAACGTCTCTTTAGATCTTCTGCCCATTTTTTTTGGGTTGTTTGTTTTTTTAATATTAAGCTGCATGAGCTGTTTATATATATTGGAGATTACACCTCTGTCCATTGATTCGTCTGCAACGATTTTCGCCCATTCTGAGGGATGCCTTTTTCCATTCCCGTGTTTTTTAACAAAAAAGGAAAGAAAGGAAAAGAAGCAGAACACTAATGTGCGTAAAATATGCCTTTTGAAACGGTGGTTTTGAAATATGGACGTCCTTTGAAATTTTTGGTCGATATGTGACCCCAGGATTTGTTTTCAGGGCAGGTGTCATTTACAGGCCTGCAATGATTTTGAATATCAACTGACCATTAGCGTTGGGATTAAAGCTGCTGTTGTGTGAAACGGCCACAAGGTGGCAGCAGTTCACCCTTACCAAATCTGGTTACTAGGGCAAGAGAGCCTCAGTGGAAGTGGTGTTCTAGATTGGAGTTTAGAATGGAATGTGCCAGGAGAAAGCCCCTCACGTTTGTCTCACTACTTCTTGTTCGTGTTTTTAATTTAATTTTTTTTTATTTTTTATTACAGCAAGTTTGATTACAATGTTTGGCTTGTTGTAGGTGTGGAAGATGTGGTTCTTTTACACATATACAGATGACTGTTCTTCTTGGGATCCTTTTCCCATGTACGTTATGACAGAATGTTGAGTAGTCCTCCCTTGGTATTCTGTAGGTCTTTGGTGATTATATATGTCACCTGTGTTTGTATATGTCTGTTAACCCCGATATCATAATGAAACCAATCCTCACACCTTTCCATTGGTGAACCATAAGTTTGTTTAATGAATCTGTGATTGCCCTTCTCCGTGGAAATATCTGCCCTGGTATCCATTTTTAGGTAACACCTATAAGTGATATGATATGATATGTGTCTTTCACTTTCTGACTTACTACAAGTCACGTGATTACTTCTAGACTCATCTACGGTGCTGCCAATGGCATTGTGTCCTTTTTTCCCTTGGCTTCTCTTCTGCCTTAGCGGGGTCCATTTTCAACAATGTGATTCCCTGAGGGTTGTGGATTAGCTGACCTGGGCAGCCTTACCCTGCCGGCCCGCCCTCCCCAGGTGTGCCTCGTTGAGGTCAATATAAACAGAGCTCCAGGCAGCAATAGCCCCTGAAGCTGTGCCTGACTCCATATTCTCTGCCCCGTCAGCAGTCTCGGGGCTGTGCTGGTGGGAGGGAGTGAGGGGCCACAGCTTTGTGGGTGGCCCGGTGTGAGTGGGGTTCTGCTGGCCTTTCTGCAGGAGTTGCCAGGCTGCCGCCTGTAAAGAAGAGGATGTGTCACCCATACCTTCCGCTGGAATTTCTCTCCGGACAGAGGTGAGGAAGGAAAAAAGCAGTGGGGGCCGGGACAGGAGGGGTATCTCAGGCAGGGCAATGGAAAGCTTCTGGAAGAGCGCCAGGGTCCAGGACCACGCTGGCTGGCCTGCAGGCACCAAGTTGGCCTGCGTGCTGTCGCTGGTGTGGCTCCACGGTCCTTCCTCTAGGCTTTCAAGCCCTTGTACATATTCAGGTGTTTTACCTGGAAAGGGTGGGAACAGTTCAGCAGCAGCTGGCCTGGGGCTCAGCTCACGTTTACTCACAGATGCCTCGGCACGGTCCCCCAGCTTTGCAATGAGGACGCTCCTTGCGTGGGGGTTGGGTTGCTGGCTGTATGGGAGATGGTTCCCCACCTCTGACCAATTTCAGAATTGTTTACCACTGGAGCAAGTGCCGTGATAGGGTTTTCCTCTGTATAACTCGTGGGTTCACTTTTTTTTTCTTTTATGTTTCAAGTTAGATGTTATTCCTCTTTTATGTATTTATAGATATAAGCATGGAAATAATTCATTCCTATAAATACATCTGTGTGACGGGAAGAACTTTTTTCTGTTTTATTTTTAAATTTTATTTTTTAAAATTTTGAAATTTTATTTATTTTTTTATACAGCACGTTATTATTAGTTATGTATTTTATGCATATACATGTATACAGGTCAATCCCAAACTCCCAACTCATCCCACCACCACCACCCCATGGCTTCCCACACTTGGTGTCCATACGTTTGTTCTCTACCTCTGTGTCTCTATTTCTTCGCTGCAAACCAGTTCATCTGTACCATTTTTAGGCTCCACATATATGCATTAATATACAATATTTGTTTTCCTCTTTCTGACTTACTTCATTCTGTATGACAGTCTCTCGATCCATCGATGTCTCTACAAATGACCCAGTTTCATTCCTTTTTATGGCCGAGTCATATTCCATTTTATATATGTACCACATCTTTATCCATTCATCTGTCTGTGGGCATTTAGGTTGCTTCCATTACCTGGCTATTGTAAATAGTGCTGCAACGAACATTGTGGTGAATGTGCCTTTTTGAAATACGGTTTTCTCTGGGTATATGCCCAGAAGTGGGATTGCTGGATCAGATGGTAATTCTATTTCTAGTTTTTTTAAGGAAACTCCATACTGTTCTCCATAGGGACTGTATCAATTTACATTCCCACCAATAGTGGAAGAGGGCTCCTTTTGTCCACACCCTCCCCAGAATTGGTTGTTTGTAGATTTTCTGATGATGCCGATTCTAACAGGTGTGAGGTGATACCTCATTGTAGTTTTGATTTGCATTTCTCTAATAATTAGTGCTGTTGAGCAGCTTTTCATGTGCGTCTTGGCCATCTCTGTGTCTCCTTTGAAGAAACGTCTCTTTAGATCTTCTGCCCATTTTTTTTGGGTTGTTTGTTTTTTTAATATTAAGCTGCATGAGCTGTTTATATATATTGGAGATTACACCTCTGTCCATTGATTCGTCTGCAACGATTTTCGCCCATTCTGAGGGATGCCTTTTTCCATTCCCGTGTTTTTTAACAAAAAAGGAAAGAAAGGAAAAGAAGCAGAACACTAATGTGCGTAAAATATGCCTTTTGAAACGGTGGTTTTGAAATATGGACGTCCTTTGAAATTTTTGGTCGATATGTGACCCCAGGATTTGTTTTCAGGGCAGGTGTCATTTACAGGCCTGCAATGATTTTGAATATCAACTGACCATTAGCGTTGGGATTAAAGCTGCTGTTGTGTGAAACGGCCACAAGGTGGCAGCAGTTCACCCTTACCAAATCTGGTTACTAGGGCAAGAGAGCCTCAGTGGAAGTGGTGTTCTAGATTGGAGTTTAGAATGGAATGTGCCAGGAGAAAGCCCCTCACGTTTGTCTCACTACTTCTTGTTCGTGTTTTTAATTTAAGTTTTTATTTTTTATTACAGCAAGTTTGATTACAATGTTTGGCTTGTTGTAGGTGTGGAAGATGTGGTTCTTTTACACATATACAGATGACTGTTCTTCTTGGGATCCTTTTCCCATGTACGTTATGACAGAATGTTGAGTAGTCCTCCCTTGGTATTCTGTAGGTCTTTGGTGATTATATATGTCACCTGTGTTTGTATATGTCTGTTAACCCCGATATCGTAATGAAACCAATCCTCACACCTTTCCATTGGTGAACCATAAGTTTGTTTAATGAATCTGTGATTGCCCTTCTCCGTGGAAATATCTGCCCTGGTATCCATTTTTAGGTAACACCTATAAGTGATATGATATGATATGTGTCTTTCACTTTCTGACTTACTACAAGTCACGTGATTACTTCTAGACTCATCTACAGTGCTGCAAATGGCATTGTGTCCTTTTTTCCCTTGTCTTCTCTTCTGCCTTAGCGGGGTCCAGTTTCAACAATGTGATTCCCTGAGGGTTGTGGATTAGCTGACCTGGGCAGCCTTACCCTGCCGGCCCGCCCTCCCCAGGTGTGCCTCGTTGAGGTCAATATAAACAGAGCTCCAGGCAGCAATAGCCCCTGAAGCTGTGCCTGACTCCATATTCTCTGCCCCGTCAGCAGTCTCGGGGCTGTGCTGGTGGGAGGGAGTGAGGGGCCACAGCTTTGTGGGTGGCCCGGTGTGAGTGGGGTTCTGCTGGCCTTTCTGCAGGAGTTGCCAGGCTGCCGCCTGTAAAGAAGAGGATGTGTCACCCATACCTTCCGCTGGAATTTCTCTCCGGACAGAGGTGAGGAAGGAAAAAAGCAGTGGGGGCCGGGACAGGAGGGGTATCTCAGGCAGGGCAATGGAAAGCTTCTGGAAGAGCGCCAGGGTCCAGGACCACGCTGGCTGGCCTGCAGGCACCAAGTTGGCCTGCGTGCTGTCGCTGGTGTGGCTCCACGGTCCTTCCTCTAGGCTTTCAAGCCCTTGTACATATTCAGGTGTTTTACCTGGAAAGGGTGGGAACAGTTCAGCAGCAGCTGGCCTGGGGCTCAGCTCACGTTTACTCACAGATGCCTCGGCATGGTCCCCCAGCTTTGCAATGAGGACGCTCCTTGCGTGGGGGTTGGGTTGCTGGCTGTATGGGAGATGGTTCCCCACCTCTGACCAATTTCAGAATTGTTTACCACTGGAGCAAGTGCCGTGATAGGGTTTTCCTCTGTATAACTCGTGGGTTCACTTTTTTTTTCTTTTATGTTTCAAGTTAGATGTTATTCCTCTTTTATGTATTTATAGATATAAGCATGGAAATAATTCATTCCTATAAATACATCTGTGTGACGGGAAGAACTTTTTTCTGTTTTATTTTTAAATTTTATTTTTTAAAATTTTGAAATTTTATTTATTTTTTTATACAGCACGTTATTATTAGTTATGTATTTTATGCATATACATGTATACAGGTCAATCCCAAACTCCCAACTCATCCCACCACCACCACCCCATGGCTTCCCACACTTGGTGTCCATACGTTTGTTCTCTACCTCTGTGTCTCTATTTCTTCGCTGCAAACCAGTTCATCTGTACCATTTTTAGGCTCCACATATATGCATTAATATACAATATTTGTTTTCCTCTTTCTGACTTACTTCATTCTGTATGACAGTCTCTCGATCCATCGATGTCTCTACAAATGACCCAGTTTCATTCCTTTTTATGGCCGAGTCATATTCCATTTTATATATGTACCACATCTTTATCCATTCATCTGTCTGTGGGCATTTAGGTTGCTTCCATTACCTGGCTATTGTAAATAGTGCTGCAACGAACATTGTGGTGAATGTGCCTTTTTGAAATACGGTTTTCTCTGGGTATATGCCCAGAAGTGGGATTGCTGGATCAGATGGTAATTCTATTTCTAGTTTTTTTAAGGAAACTCCATACTGTTCTCCATAGGGACTGTATCAATTTACATTCCCACCAATAGTGGAAGAGGGCTCCTTTTGTCCACACCCTCCCCAGAATTGGTTGTTTGTAGATTTTCTGATGATGCCGATTCTAACAGGTGTGAGGTGATACCTCATTGTAGTTTTGATTTGCATTTCTCTAATAATTAGTGCTGTTGAGCAGCTTTTCATGTGCGTCTTGGCCATCTCTGTGTCTCCTTTGAAGAAACGTCTCTTTAGATCTTCTGCCCATTTTTTTTGGGTTGTTTGTTTTTTTAATATTAAGCTGCATGAGCTGTTTATATATATTGGAGATTACACCTCTGTCCATTGATTCGTCTGCAACGATTTTCGCCCATTCTGAGGGATGCCTTTTTCCATTCCCGTGTTTTTTAACAAAAAAGGAAAGAAAGGAAAAGAAGCAGAACACTAATGTGCGTAAAATATGCCTTTTGAAACGGTGGTTTTGAAATATGGACGTCCTTTGAAATTTTTGGTCGATATGTGACCCCAGGATTTGTTTTCAGGGCAGGTGTCATTTACAGGCCTGCAATGATTTTGAATATCAACTGACCATTAGCGTTGGGATTAAAGCTGCTGTTGTGTGAAACGGCCACAAGGTGGCAGCAGTTCACCCTTACCAAATCTGGTTACTAGGGCAAGAGAGCCTCAGTGGAAGTGGTGTTCTAGATTGGAGTTTAGAATGGAATGTGCCAGGAGAAAGCCCCTCACGTTTGTCTCACTACTTCTTGTTCGTGTTTTTAATTTAAGTTTTTATTTTTTATTACAGCAAGTTTGATTACAATGTTTGGCTTGTTGTAGGTGTGGAAGATGTGGTTCTTTTACACATATACAGATGACTGTTCTTCTTGGGATCCTTTTCCCATGTACGTTATGACAGAATGTTGAGTAGTCCTCCCTTGGTATTCTGTAGGTCTTTGGTGATTATATATGTCACCTGTGTTTGTATATGTCTGTTAACCCCGATATCGTAATGAAACCAATCCTCACACCTTTCCATTGGTGAACCATAAGTTTGTTTAATGAATCTGTGATTGCCCTTCTCCGTGGAAATATCTGCCCTGGTATCCATTTTTAGGTAACACCTATAAGTGATATGATATGATATGTGTCTTTCACTTTCTGACTTACTACAAGTCACGTGATTACTTCTAGACTCATCTACGGTGCTGCAAATGGCATTGTGTCCTTTTTTCCCTTGGCTTCTCTTCTGCCTTAGCGGGGTCCATTTTCAACAATGTGATTCCCTGAGGGTTGTGGATTAGCTGACCTGGGCAGCCTTACCCTGCCGGCCCGCCCTCCCCAGGTGTGCCTCGTTGAGGTCAATATAAACAGAGCTCCAGGCAGCAATAGCCCCTGAAGCTGTGCCTGACTCCATATTCTCTGCCCCGTCAGCAGTCTCGGGGCTGTGCTGGTGGGAGGGAGTGAGGGGCCACAGCTTTGTGGGTGGCCCGGTGTGAGTGGGGTTCTGCTGGCCTTTCTGCAGGAGTTGCCAGGCTGCCGCCTGTAAAGAAGAGGATGTGTCACCCATACCTTCCGCTGGAATTTCTCTCCGGACAGAGGTGAGGAAGGAAAAAAGCAGTGGGGGCCGGGACAGGAGGGGTATCTCAGGCAGGGCAATGGAAAGCTTCTGGAAGAGCGCCAGGGTCCAGGACCACGCTGGCTGGCCTGCAGGCACCAAGTTGGCCTGCGTGCTGTCGCTGGTGTGGCTCCACGGTCCTTCCTCTAGGCTTTCAAGCCCTTGTACATATTCAGGTGTTTTACCTGGAAAGGGTGGGAACAGTTCAGCAGCAGCTGGCCTGGGGCTCAGCTCACGTTTACTCACAGATGCCTCGGCACGGTCCCCCAGCTTTGCAATGAGGACGCTCCTTGCGTGGGGGTTGGGTTGCTGGCTGTATGGGAGATGGTTCCCCACCTCTGACCAATTTCAGAATTGTTTACCACTGGAGCAAGTGCCGTGATAGGGTTTTCCTCTGTATAACTCGTGGGTTCACATTTTTTTTCTTTTATGTTTCAAGTTAGATGTTATTCCTCTTTTATGTATTTATAGATATAAGCATGGAAATAATTCATTCCTATAAATACATCTGTGTGACGGGAAGAACTTTTTTCTGTTTTATTTTTAAATTTTATTTTTTAAAATTTTGAAATTTTATTTATTTTTTTATACAGCACGTTATTATTAGTTATGTATTTTATGCATATACATGTATACAGGTCAATCCCAAACTCCCAACTCATCCCACCACCACCACCCCATGGCTTCCCACACTTGGTGTCCATACGTTTGTTCTCTACCTCTGTGTCTCTATTTCTTCGCTGCAAACCAGTTCATCTGTACCATTTTTAGGCTCCACATATATGCATTAATATACAATATTTGTTTTCCTCTTTCTGACTTACTTCATTCTGTATGACAGTCTCTCGATCCATCGATGTCTCTACAAATGACCCAGTTTCATTCCTTTTTATGGCCGAGTCATATTCCATTTTATATATGTACCACATCTTTATCCATTCATCTGTCTGTGGGCATTTAGGTTGCTTCCATTACCTGGCTATTGTAAATAGTGCTGCAACGAACATTGTGGTGAATGTGCCTTTTTGAAATACGGTTTTCTCTGGGTATATGCCCAGAAGTGGGATTGCTGGATCAGATGGTAATTCTATTTCTAGTTTTTTTAAGGAAACTCCATACTGTTCTCCATAGGGACTGTATCAATTTACATTCCCACCAATAGTGGAAGAGGGCTCCTTTTGTCCACACCCTCCCCAGAATTGGTTGTTTGTAGATTTTCTGATGATGCCGAATCTAACAGGTGTGAGGTGATACCTCATTGTAGTTTTGATTTGCATTTCTCTAATAATTAGTGCTGTTGAGCAGCTTTTCATGTGCGTCTTGGCCATCTCTGTGTCTCCTTTGAAGAAACGTCTCTTTAGATCTTCTGCCCATTTTTTTTGGGTTGTTTGTTTTTTTAATATTAAGCTGCATGAGCTGTTTATATATATTGGAGATTACACCTCTGTCCATTGATTCGTCTGCAACGATTTTCGCCCATTCTGAGGGATGCCTTTTTCCATTCCCGTGTTTTTTAACAAAAAAGGAAAGAAAGGAAAAGAAGCAGAACACTAATGTGCGTAAAATATGCCTTTTGAAACGGTGGTTTTGAAATATGGACGTCCTTTGAAATTTTTGGTCGATATGTGACCCCAGGATTTGTTTTCAGGGCAGGTGTCATTTACAGGCCTGCAATGATTTTGAATATCAACTGACCATTAGCGTTGGGATTAAAGCTGCTGTTGTGTGAAACGGCCACAAGGTGGCAGCAGTTCACCCTTACCAAATCTGGTTACTAGGGCAAGAGAGCCTCAGTGGAAGTGGTGTTCTAGATTGGAGTTTAGAATGGAATGTGCCAGGAGAAAGCCCCTCACGTTTGTCTCACTACTTCTTGTTCGTGTTTTTAATTTAAGTTTTTATTTTTTATTACAGCAAGTTTGATTACAATGTTTGGCTTGTTGTAGGTGTGGAAGATGTGGTTCTTTTACACATATACAGATGACTGTTCTTCTTGGGATCCTTTTCCCATGTACGTTATGACAGAATGTTGAGTAGTCCTCCCTTGGTATTCTGTAGGTCTTTGGTGATTATATATGTCACCTGTGTTTGTATATGTCTGTTAACCCCGATATCGTAATGAAACCAATCCTCACACCTTTCCATTGGTGAACCATAAGTTTGTTTAATGAATCTGTGATTGCCCTTCTCCGTGGAAATATCTGCCCTGGTATCCATTTTTAGGTAACACCTATATGTGATATGATATGATATGTGTCTTTCACTTTCTGACTTACTACAAGTCACGTGATTACTTCTAGGCTCATCTACGGTGCTGCAAATGGCATTGTGTCCTTTTTTCCCTTGGCTTCTCTTCTGCCTTAGCGGGGTCCATTTTCAACAATGTGATTCCCTGAGGGTTGTGGATTAGCTGACCTGGGCAGCCTTACCCTGCCGGCCCGCCCTCCCCAGGTGTGCCTCGTTGAGGTCAATATAAACAGAGCTCCAGGCAGCAATAGCCCCTGAAGCTGTGCCTGACTCCATATTCTCTGCCCCGTCAGCAGTCTCGGGGCTGTGCTGGTGGGAGGGAGTGAGGGGCCACAGCTTTGTGGGTGGCCCGGTGTGAGTGGGGTTCTGCTGGCCTTTCTGCAGGAGTTGCCAGGCTGCCGCCTGTAAAGAAGAGGATGTGTCACCCATACCTTCCGCTGGAATTTCTCTCCGGACAGAGGTGAGGAAGGAAAAAAGCAGTGGGGGCCGGGACAGGAGGGGTATCTCAGGCAGGGCAATGGAAAGCTTCTGGAAGAGCGCCAGGGTCCAGGACCACGCTGGCTGGCCTGCAGGCACCAAGTTGGCCTGCGTGCTGTCGCTGGTGTGGCTCCACGGTCCTTCCTCTAGGCTTTCAAGCCCTTGTACATATTCAGGTGTTTTACCTGGAAAGGGTGGGAACAGTTCAGCAGCAGCTGGCCTGGGGCTCAGCTCACGTTTACTCACAGATGCCTCGGCACGGTCCCCCAGCTTTGCAATGAGGACGCTCCTTGCGTGGGGGTTGGGTTGCTGGCTGTATGGGAGATGGTTCCCCACCTCTGACCAATTTCAGAATTGTTTACCACTGGAGCAAGTGCCGTGATAGGGTTTTCCTCTGTATAACTCGTGGGTTCACATTTTTTTTCTTTTATGTTTCAAGTTAGATGTTATTCCTCTTTTATGTATTTATAGATATAAGCATGGAAATAATTCATTCCTATAAATACATCTGTGTGACGGGAAGAACTTTTTTCTGTTTTATTTTTAAATTTTATTTTTTAAAATTTTGAAATTTTATTTATTTTTTTATACAGCACGTTATTATTAGTTATGTATTTTATGCATATACATGTATACAGGTCAATCCCAAACTCCCAACTCATCCCACCACCACCACCCCATGGCTTCCCACACTTGGTGTCCATACGTTTGTTCTCTACCTCTGTGTCTCTATTTCTTCCCTGCAAACCAGTTCATCTGTACCATTTTTAGGCTCCACATATATGCATTAATATACAATATTTGTTTTCCTCTTTCTGACTTACTTCATTCTGTATGACAGTCTCTCGATCCATCGATGTCTCTACAAATGACCCAGTTTCATTCCTTTTTATGGCCGAGTCATATTCCATTTTATATATGTACCACATCTTTATCCATTCATCTGTCTGTGGGCATTTAGGTTGCTTCCATTACCTGGCTATTGTAAATAGTGCTGCAACGAACATTGTGGTGAATGTGCCTTTTTGAAATACGGTTTTCTCTGGGTATATGCCCAGAAGTGGGATTGCTGGATCAGATGGTAATTCTATTTCTAGTTTTTTTAAGGAAACTCCATACTGTTCTCCATAGGGACTGTATCAATTTACATTCCCACCAATAGTGGAAGAGGGCTCCTTTTGTCCACACCCTCCCCAGAATTGGTTGTTTGTAGATTTTCTGATGATGCCGATTCTAACAGGTGTGAGGTGATACCTCATTGTAGTTTTGATTTGCATTTCTCTAATAATTAGTGCTGTTGAGCAGCTTTTCATGTGCGTCTTGGCCATCTCTGTGTCTCCTTTGAAGAAACGTCTCTTTAGATCTTCTGCCCATTTTTTTGGGTTGTTTGTTTTTTTAATATTAAGCTGCATGAGCTGTTTATATATATTGGAGATTACACCTCTGTCCATTGATTCGTCTGCAACGATTTTCGCCCATTCTGAGGGATGCCTTTTTCCATTCCCGTGTTTTTTAACAAAAAAGGAAAGAAAGGAAAAGAAGCAGAACACTAATGTGCGTAAAATATGCCTTTTGAAACGGTGGTTTTGAAATATGGACGTCCTTTGAAATTTTTGGTCGATATGTGACCCCAGGATTTGTTTTCAGGGCAGGTGTCATTTACAGGCCTGCAATGATTTTGAATATCAACTGACCATTAGCGTTGGGATTAAAGCTGCTGTTGTGTGAAACGGCCACAAGGTGGCAGCAGTTCACCCTTACCAAATCTGGTTACTAGGGCAAGAGAGCCTCAGTGGAAGTGGTGTTCTAGATTGGAGTTTAGAATGGAATGTGCCAGGAGAAAGCCCCTCACGTTTGTCTCACTACTTCTTGTTCGTGTTTTTAATTTAAGTTTTTATTTTTTATTACAGCAAGTTTGATTACAATGTTTGGCTTGTTGTAGGTGTGGAAGATGTGGTTCTTTTACACATATACAGATGACTGTTCTTCTTGGGATCCTTTTCCCATGTACGTTATGACAGAATGTTGAGTAGTCCTCCCTTGGTATTCTGTAGGTCTTTGGTGATTATATATGTCACCTGTGTTTGTATATGTCTGTTAACCCCGATATCGTAATGAAACCAATCCTCACACCTTTCCATTGGTGAACCATAAGTTTGTTTAATGAATCTGTGATTGCCCTTCTCCGTGGAAATATCTGCCCTGGTATCCATTTTTAGGTAACACCTATAAGTGATATGATATGATATGTGTCTTTCACTTTCTGACTTACTACAAGTCACGTGATTACTTCTAGACTCATCTACGGTGCTGCCAATGGCATTGTGTCCTTTTTTCCCTTGGCTTCTCTTCTGCCTTAGCGGGGTCCATTTTCAACAATGTGATTCCCTGAGGGTTGTGGATTAGCTGACCTGGGCAGCCTTACCCTGCCGGCCCGCCCTCCCCAGGTGTGCCTCGTTGAGGTCAATATAAACAGAGCTCCAGGCAGCAATAGCCCCTGAAGCTGTGCCTGACTCCATATTCTCTGCCCCGTCAGCAGTCTCGGGGCTGTGCTGGTGGGAGGGAGTGAGGGGCCACAGCTTTGTGGGTGGCCCGGTGTGAGTGGGGTTCTGCTGGCCTTTCTGCAGGAGTTGCCAGGCTGCCGCCTGTAAAGAAGAGGATGTGTCACCCATACCTTCCGCTGGAATTTCTCTCCGGACAGAGGTGAGGAAGGAAAAAAGCAGTGGGGGCCGGGACAGGAGGGGTATCTCAGGCAGGGCAATGGAAAGCTTCTGGAAGAGCGCCAGGGTCCAGGACCACGCTGGCTGGCCTGCAGGCACCAAGTTGGCCTGCGTGCTGTCGCTGGTGTGGCTCCACGGTCCTTCCTCTAGGCTTTCAAGCCCTTGTACATATTCAGGTGTTTTACCTGGAAAGGGTGGGAACAGTTCAGCAGCAGCTGGCCTGGGGCTCAGCTCACGTTTACTCACAGATGCCTCGGCACGGTCCCCCAGCTTTGCAATGAGGACGCTCCTTGCGTGGGGGTTGGGTTGCTGGCTGTATGGGAGATGGTTCCCCACCTCTGACCAATTTCAGAATTGTTTACCACTGGAGCAAGTGCCGTGATAGGGTTTTCCTCTGTATAACTCGTGGGTTCACTTTTTTTTTCTTTTATGTTTCAAGTTAGATGTTATTCCTCTTTTATGTATTTATAGATATAAGCATGGAAATAATTCATTCCTATAAATACATCTGTGTGACGGGAAGAACTTTTTTCTGTTTTATTTTTAAATTTTATTTTTTAAAATTTTGAAATTTTATTTATTTTTTTATACAGCACGTTATTATTAGTTATGTATTTTATGCATATACATGTATACAGGTCAATCCCAAACTCCCAACTCATCCCACCACCACCACCCCATGGCTTCCCACACTTGGTGTCCATACGTTTGTTCTCTACCTCTGTGTCTCTATTTCTTCGCTGCAAACCAGTTCATCTGTACCATTTTTAGGCTCCACATATATGCATTAATATACAATATTTGTTTTCCTCTTTCTGACTTACTTCATTCTGTATGACAGTCTCTCGATCCATCGATGTCTCTACAAATGACCCAGTTTCATTCCTTTTTATGGCCGAGTCATATTCCATTTTATATATGTACCACATCTTTATCCATTCATCTGTCTGTGGGCATTTAGGTTGCTTCCATTACCTGGCTATTGTAAATAGTGCTGCAACGAACATTGTGGTGAATGTGCCTTTTTGAAATACGGTTTTCTCTGGGTATATGCCCAGAAGTGGGATTGCTGGATCAGATGGTAATTCTATTTCTAGTTTTTTTAAGGAAACTCCATACTGTTCTCCATAGGGACTGTATCAATTTACATTCCCACCAATAGTGGAAGAGGGCTCCTTTTGTCCACACCCTCCCCAGAATTGGTTGTTTGTAGATTTTCTGATGATGCCGATTCTAACAGGTGTGAGGTGATACCTCATTGTAGTTTTGATTTGCATTTCTCTAATAATTAGTGCTGTTGAGCAGCTTTTCATGTGCGTCTTGGCCATCTCTGTGTCTCCTTTGAAGAAACGTCTCTTTAGATCTTCTGCCCATTTTTTTTGGGTTGTTTGTTTTTTTAATATTAAGCTGCATGAGCTGTTTATATATATTGGAGATTACACCTCTGTCCATTGATTCGTCTGCAACGATTTTCGCCCATTCTGAGGGATGCCTTTTTCCATTCCCGTGTTTTTTAACAAAAAAGGAAAGAAAGGAAAAGAAGCAGAACACTAATGTGCGTAAAATATGCCTTTTGAAACGGTGGTTTTGAAATATGGACGTCCTTTGAAATTTTTGGTCGATATGTGACCCCAGGATTTGTTTTCAGGGCAGGTGTCATTTACAGGCCTGCAATGATTTTGAATATCAACTGACCATTAGCGTTGGGATTAAAGCTGCTGTTGTGTGAAACGGCCACAAGGTGGCAGCAGTTCACCCTTACCAAATCTGGTTACTAGGGCAAGAGAGCCTCAGTGGAAGTGGTGTTCTAGATTGGAGTTTAGAATGGAATGTGCCAGGAGAAAGCCCCTCACGTTTGTCTCACTACTTCTTGTTCGTGTTTTTAATTTAATTTTTTTTTATTTTTTATTACAGCAAGTTTGATTACAATGTTTGGCTTGTTGTAGGTGTGGAAGATGTGGTTCTTTTACACATATACAGATGACTGTTCTTCTTGGGATCCTTTTCCCATGTACGTTATGACAGAATGTTGAGTAGTCCTCCCTTGGTATTCTGTAGGTCTTTGGTGATTATATATGTCACCTGTGTTTGTATATGTCTGTTAACCCCGATATCATAATGAAACCAATCCTCACACCTTTCCATTGGTGAACCATAAGTTTGTTTAATGAATCTGTGATTGCCCTTCTCCGTGGAAATATCTGCCCTGGTATCCATTTTTAGGTAACACCTATAAGTGATATGATATGATATGTGTCTTTCACTTTCTGACTTACTACAAGTCACGTGATTACTTCTAGACTCATCTACGGTGCTGCCAATGGCATTGTGTCCTTTTTTCCCTTGGCTTCTCTTCTGCCTTAGCGGGGTCCATTTTCAACAATGTGATTCCCTGAGGGTTGTGGATTAGCTGACCTTGGCAGCCTTACCCTGCCGGCCCGCCCTCCCCAGGTGTGCCTCGTTGAGGTCAATATAAACAGAGCTCCAGGCAGCAATAGCCCCTGAAGCTGTGCCTGACTCCATATTCTCTGCCCCGTCAGCAGTCTCGGGGCTGTGCTGGTGGGAGGGAGTGAGGGGCCACAGCTTTGTGGGTGGCCCGGTGTGAGTGGGGTTCTGCTGGCCTTTCTGCAGGAGTTGCCAGGCTGCCGCCTGTAAAGAAGAGGATGTGTCACCCATACCTTCCGCTGGAATTTCTCTCCGGACAGAGGTGAGGAAGGAAAAAAGCAGTGGGGGCCGGGACAGGAGGGGTATCTCAGGCAGGGCAATGGAAAGCTTCTGGAAGAGCGCCAGGGTCCAGGACCACGCTGGCTGGCCTGCAGGCACCAAGTTGGCCTGCGTGCTGTCGCTGGTGTGGCTCCACGGTCCTTCCTCTAGGCTTTCAAGCCCTTGTACATATTCAGGTGTTTTACCTGGAAAGGGTGGGAACAGTTCAGCAGCAGCTGGCCTGGGGCTCAGCTCACGTTTACTCACAGATGCCTCGGCACGGTCCCCCAGCTTTGCAATGAGGACGCTCCTTGCGTGGGGGTTGGGTTGCTGGCTGTATGGGAGATGGTTCCCCACCTCTGACCAATTTCAGAATTGTTTACCACTGGAGCAAGTGCCGTGATAGGGTTTTCCTCTGTATAACTCATGGGTTCACTTTTTTTTTCTTTTATGTTTCAAGTTAGATGTTATTCCTCTTTTATGTATTTATAGATATAAGCATGGAAATAATTCATTCCTATAAATACATCTGTGTGACGGGAAGAACTTTTTTCTGTTTTATTTTTAAATTTTATTTTTTAAAATTTTGAAATTTTATTTATTTTTTTATACAGCACGTTATTATTAGTTATGTATTTTATGCATATACATGTATACAGGTCAATCCCAAACTCCCAACTCATCCCACCACCACCACCCCATGGCTTCCCACACTTGGTGTCCATACGTTTGTTCTCTACCTCTGTGTCTCTATTTCTTCACTGCAAACCAGTTCATCTGTACCATTTTTAGGCTCCACATATATGCATTAATATACAATATTTGTTTTCCTCTTTCTGACTTACTTCATTCTGTATGACAGTCTCTCGATCCATCGATGTCTCTACAAATGACCCAGTTTCATTCCTTTTTATGGCCGAGTCATATTCCATTTTATATATGTACCACATCTTTATCCATTCATCTGTCTGTGGGCATTTAGGTTGCTTCCATTACCTGGCTATTGTAAATAGTGCTGCAACGAACATTGTGGTGAATGTGCCTTTTTGAAATACGGTTTTCTCTGGGTATATGCCCAGAAGTGGGATTGCTGGATCAGATGGTAATTCTATTTCTAGTTTTTTTAAGGAAACTCCATACTGTTCTCCATAGGGACTGTATCAATTTACATTCCCACCAATAGTGGAAGAGGGCTCCTTTTGTCCACACCCTCCCCAGAATTGGTTGTTTGTAGATTTTCTGATGATGCCGATTCTAACAGGTGTGAGGTGATACCTCATTGTAGTTTTGATTTGCATTTCTCTAATAATTAGTGCTGTTGAGCAGCTTTTCATGTGCATCTTGGCCATCTCTGTGTCTCCTTTGAAGAAACGTCTCTTTAGATCTTCTGCCCATTTTTTTTGGGTTGTTTGTTTTTTTAATATTAAGCTGCATGAGCTGTTTATATATATTGGAGATTACACCTCTGTCCATTGATTCGTCTGCAACGATTTTCGCCCATTCTGAGGGATGCCTTTTTCCATTCCCGTGTTTTTTAACAAAAAAGGAAAGAAAGGAAAAGAAGCAGAACACTAATGTGCGTAAAATATGCCTTTTGAAACGGTGGTTTTGAAATATGGACGTCCTTTGAAATTTTTGGTCGATATGTGACCCCAGGATTTGTTTTCAGGGCAGGTGTCATTTACAGGCCTGCAATGATTTTGAATATCAACTGACCATTAGCGTTGGGATTAAAGCTGCTGTTGTGTGAAACGGCCACAAGGTGGCAGCAGTTCACCCTTACCAAATCTGGTTACTAGGGCAAGAGAGCCTCAGTGGAAGTGGTGTTCTAGATTGGAGTTTAGAATGGAATGTGCCAGGAGAAAGCCCCTCACGTTTGTCTCACTACTTCTTGTTCGTGTTTTTAATTTAAGTTTTTATTTTTTATTACAGCAAGTTTGATTACAATGTTTGGCTTGTTGTAGGTGTGGAAGATGTGGTTCTTTTACACATATACAGATGACTGTTCTTCTTGGGATCCTTTTCCCATGTACGTTATGACAGAATGTTGAGTAGTCCTCCCTTGGTATTCTGTAGGTCTTTGGTGATTATATATGTCACCTGTGTTTGTATATGTCTGTTAACCCCGATATCATAATGAAACCAATCCTCACACCTTTCCATTGGTGAACCATAAGTTTGTTTAATGAATCTGTGATTGCCCTTCTCCGTGGAAATATCTGCCCTGGTATCCATTTTTAGGTAACACCTATAAGTGATATGATATGATATGTGTCTTTCACTTTCTGACTTACTACAAGTCACGTGATTACTTCTAGACTCATCTACAGTGCTGCAAATGGCATTGTGTCCTTTTTTCCCTTGGCTTCTCTTCTGCCTTAGCGGGGTCCAGTTTCAACAATGTGATTCCCTGAGGGTTGTGGATTAGCTGACCTGGGCAGCCTTACCCTGCCGGCCCGCCCTCCCCAGGTGTGCCTCGTTGAGGTCAATATAAACAGAGCTCCAGGCAGCAATAGCCCCTGAAGCTGTGCCTGACTCCATATTCTCTGCCCCGTCAGCAGTCTCGGGGCTGTGCTGGTGGGAGGGAGTGAGGGGCCACAGCTTTGTGGGTGGCCCGGTGTGAGTGGGGTTCTGCTGGCCTTTCTGCAGGAGTTGCCAGGCTGCCGCCTGTAAAGAAGAGGATGTGTCACCCATACCTTCCGCTGGAATTTCTCTCCGGACAGAGGTGAGGAAGGAAAAAAGCAGTGGGGGCCGGGACAGGAGGGGTATCTCAGGCAGGGCAATGGAAAGCTTCTGGAAGAGCGCCAGGGTCCAGGACCACGCTGGCTGGCCTGCAGGCACCAAGTTGGCCTGCGTGCTGTCGCTGGTGTGGCTCCACGGTCCTTCCTCTAGGCTTTCAAGCCCTTGTACATATTCAGGTGTTTTACCTGGAAAGGGTGGGAACAGTTCAGCAGCAGCTGGCCTGGGGCTCAGCTCACGTTTACTCACAGATGCCTCGGCATGGTCCCCCAGCTTTGCAATGAGGACGCTCCTTGCGTGGGGGTTGGGTTGCTGGCTGTATGGGAGATGGTTCCCCACCTCTGACCAATTTCAGAATTGTTTACCACTGGAGCAAGTGCCGTGATAGGGTTTTCCTCTGTATAACTCGTGGGTTCACTTTTTTTTTCTTTTATGTTTCAAGTTAGATGTTATTCCTCTTTTATGTATTTATAGATATAAGCATGGAAATAATTCATTCCTATAAATACATCTGTGTGACGGGAAGAACTTTTTTCTGTTTTATTTTTAAATTTTATTTTTTAAAATTTTGAAATTTTATTTATTTTTTTATACAGCACGTTATTATTAGTTATGTATTTTATGCATATACATGTATACAGGTCAATCCCAAACTCCCAACTCATCCCACCACCACCACCCCATGGCTTCCCACACTTGGTGTCCATACGTTTGTTCTCTACCTCTGTGTCTCTATTTCTTCGCTGCAAACCAGTTCATCTGTACCATTTTTAGGCTCCACATATATGCATTAATATACAATATTTGTTTTCCTCTTTCTGACTTACTTCATTCTGTATGACAGTCTCTCGATCCATCGATGTCTCTACAAATGACCCAGTTTCATTCCTTTTTATGGCCGAGTCATATTCCATTTTATATATGTACCACATCTTTATCCATTCATCTGTCTGTGGGCATTTAGGTTGCTTCCATTACCTGGCTATTGTAAATAGTGCTGCAACGAACATTGTGGTGAATGTGCCTTTTTGAAATACGGTTTTCTCTGGGTATATGCCCAGAAGTGGGATTGCTGGATCAGATGGTAATTCTATTTCTAGTTTTTTTAAGGAAACTCCATACTGTTCTCCATAGGGACTGTATCAATTTACATTCCCACCAATAGTGGAAGAGGGCTCCTTTTGTCCACACCCTCCCCAGAATTGGTTGTTTGTAGATTTTCTGATGATGCCGATTCTAACAGGTGTGAGGTGATACCTCATTGTAGTTTTGATTTGCATTTCTCTAATAATTAGTGCTGTTGAGCAGCTTTTCATGTGCGTCTTGGCCATCTCTGTGTCTCCTTTGAAGAAACGTCTCTTTAGATCTTCTGCCCATTTTTTTGGGGTTGTTTGTTTTTTTAATATTAAGCTGCATGAGCTGTTTATATATATTGGAGATTACACCTCTGTCCATTGATTCGTCTGCAACGATTTTCGCCCATTCTGAGGGATGCCTTTTTCCATTCCCGTGTTTTTTAACAAAAAAGGAAAGAAAGGAAAAGAAGCAGAACACTAATGTGCGTAAAATATGCCTTTTGAAACGGTGGTTTTGAAATATGGACGTCCTTTGAAATTTTTGGTCGATATGTGACCCCAGGATTTGTTTTCAGGGCAGGTGTCATTTACAGGCCTGCAATGATTTTGAATATCAACTGACCATTAGCGTTGGGATTAAAGCTGCTGTTGTGTGAAACGGCCACAAGGTGGCAGCAGTTCACCCTTACCAAATCTGGTTACTAGGGCAAGAGAGCCTCAGTGGAAGTGGTGTTCTAGATTGGAGTTTAGAATGGAATGTGCCAGGAGAAAGCCCCTCACGTTTGTCTCACTACTTCTTGTTCGTGTTTTTAATTTAAGTTTTTATTTTTTATTACAGCAAGTTTGATTACAATGTTTGGCTTGTTGTAGGTGTGGAAGATGTGGTTCTTTTACACATATACAGATGACTGTTCTTCTTGGGATCCTTTTCCCATGTACGTTATGACAGAATGTTGAGTAGTCCTCCCTTGGTATTCTGTAGGTCTTTGGTGATTATATATGTCACCTGTGTTTGTATATGTCTGTTAACCCCGATATCGTAATGAAACCAATCCTCACACCTTTCCATTGGTGAACCATAAGTTTGTTTAATGAATCTGTGATTGCCCTTCTCCGTGGAAATATCTGCCCTGGTATCCATTTTTAGGTAACACCTATAAGTGATATGATATGATATGTGTCTTTCACTTTCTGACTTACTACAAGTCACGTGATTACTTCTAGACTCATCTACGGTGCTGCCAATGGCATTGTGTCCTTTTTTCCCTTGGCTTCTCTTCTGCCTTAGCGGGGTCCATTTTCAACAATGTGATTCCCTGAGGGTTGTGGATTAGCTGACCTGGGCAGCCTTACCCTGCCGGCCCGCCCTCCCCAGGTGTGCCTCGTTGAGGTCAATATAAACAGAGCTCCAGGCAGCAATAGCCCCTGAAGCTGTGCCTGACTCCATATTCTCTGCCCCGTCAGCAGTCTCGGGGCTGTGCTGGTGGGAGGGAGTGAGGGGCCACAGCTTTGTGGGTGGCCCGGTGTGAGTGGGGTTCTGCTGGCCTTTCTGCAGGAGTTGCCAGGCTGCCGCCTGTAAAGAAGAGGATGTGTCACCCATACCTTCCGCTGGAATTTCTCTCCGGACAGAGGTGAGGAAGGAAAAAAGCAGTGGGGGCCGGGACAGGAGGGGTATCTCAGGCAGGGCAATGGAAAGCTTCTGGAAGAGCGCCAGGGTCCAGGACCACGCTGGCTGGCCTGCAGGCACCAAGTTGGCCTGCGTGCTGTCGCTGGTGTGGCTCCACGGTCCTTCCTCTAGGCTTTCAAGCCCTTGTACATATTCAGGTGTTTTACCTGGAAAGGGTGGGAACAGTTCAGCAGCAGCTGGCCTGGGGCTCAGCTCACGTTTACTCACAGATGCCTCGGCACGGTCCCCCAGCTTTGCAATGAGGACGCTCCTTGCGTGGGGGTTGGGTTGCTGGCTGTATGGGAGATGGTTCCCCACCTCTGACCAATTTCAGAATTGTTTACCACTGGAGCAAGTGCCGTGATAGGGTTTTCCTCTGTATAACTCGTGGGTTCACATTTTTTTTCTTTTATGTTTCAAGTTAGATGTTATTCCTCTTTTATGTATTTATAGATATAAGCATGGAAATAATTCATTCCTATAAATACATCTGTGTGATGGGAAGAACTTTTTTCTGTTTTATTTTTAAATTTTATTTTTTAAAATTTTGAAATTTTATTTATTTTTTTATACAGCACGTTATTATTAGTTATGTATTTTATGCATATACATGTATACAGGTCAATCCCAAACTCCCAACTCATCCCACCACCACCACCCCATGGCTTCCCACACTTGGTGTCCATACGTTTGTTCTCTACCTCTGTGTCTCTATTTCTTCGCTGCAAACCAGTTCATCTGTACCATTTTTAGGCTCCACATATATGCATTAATATACAATATTTGTTTTCCTCTTTCTGACTTACTTCATTCTGTATGACAGTCTCTCGATCCATCGATGTCTCTACAAATGACCCAGTTTCATTCCTTTTTATGGCCGAGTCATATTCCATTTTATATATGTACCACATCTTTATCCATTCATCTGTCTGTGGGCATTTAGGTTGCTTCCATTACCTGGCTATTGTAAATAGTGCTGCAACGAACATTGTGGTGAATGTGCCTTTTTGAAATACGGTTTTCTCTGGGTATATGCCCAGAAGTGGGATTGCTGGATCAGATGGTAATTCTATTTCTAGTTTTTTTAAGGAAACTCCATACTGTTCTCCATAGGGACTGTATCAATTTACATTCCCACCAATAGTGGAAGAGGGCTCCTTTTGTCCACACCCTCCCCAGAATTGGTTGTTTGTAGATTTTCTGATGATGCCGATTCTAACAGGTGTGAGGTGATACCTCATTGTAGTTTTGATTTGCATTTCTCTAATAATTAGTGCTGTTGAGCAGCTTTTCATGTGCGTCTTGGCCATCTCTGTGTCTCCTTTGAAGAAACGTCTCTTTAGATCTTCTGCCCATTTTTTTTGGGTTGTTTGTTTTTTTAATATTAAGCTGCATGAGCTGTTTATATATATTGGAGATTACACCTCTGTCCATTGATTCGTCTGCAACGATTTTCGCCCATTCTGAGGGATGCCTTTTTCCATTCCCGTGTTTTTTAACAAAAAAGGAAAGAAAGGAAAAGAAGCAGAACACTAATGTGCGTAAAATATGCCTTTTGAAACGGTCGTTTTGAAATATGGACGTCCTTTGAATTTTTTGGTCGATATGTGACCCCAGGATTTGTTTTCAGGGCAGGTGTCATTTACAGGCCTGCAATGATTTTGAATATCAACTGACCATTAGCGTTGGGATTAAAGCTGCTGTTGTGTGAAACGGCCACAAGGTGGCAGCAGTTCACCCTTACCAAATCTGGTTACTAGGGCAAGAGAGCCTCAGTGGAAGTGGTGTTCTAGATTGGAGTTTAGAATGGAATGTACCAGGAGAAAGCCCCTCACGTTTGTCTCACTACTTCTTGTTCGTGTTTTTAATTTAAGTTTTTATTTTTTATTACAGCAAGTTTGATTACAATATTTGGCTTGTTGTAGGTGTGGAAGATGTGGTTCTTTTACACATATACAGATGACTGTTCTTCTTGGGATCCTTTTCCCATGTACGTTATGACAGAATGTTGAGTAGTCCTCTCTTGGTATTCTGTAGGTCTTTGGTGATTATATATGTCACCTGTGTTTGTATATGTCTGTTAACCCCGATATCATAATGAAACCAATCCTCACACCTTTCCATTGGTGAACCATAAGTTTGTTTAATGAATCTGTGATTGCCCTTCTCCGTGGAAATATCTGCCCTGGTATCCATTTTTAGGTAACACCTATAAGTGATATGATATGATATGTGTCTTTCACTTTCTGACTTACTACAAGTCACGTGATTACTTCTAGACTCATCTACGGTGCTGCCAATGGCATTGTGTCCTTTTTTCCCTTGGCTTCTCTTCTGCCTTAGCGGGGTCCATTTTCAACAATGTGATTCCCTGAGGGTTGTGGATTAGCTGACCTGGGCAGCCTTACCCTGCCGGCCCGCCCTCCCCAGGTGTGCCTCGTTGAGGTCAATATAAACAGAGCTCCAGGCAGCAATAGCCCCTGAAGCTGTGCCTGACTCCATATTCTCTGCCCCGTCAGCAGTCTTGGGGCTGTGCTGGTGGGAGGGAGTGAGGGGCCACAGCTTTGTGGGTGGCCCGGTGTGAGTGGGGTTCTGCTGGCCTTTCTGCAGGAGTTGCCAGGCTGCCGCCTGTAAAGAAGAGGATGTGTCACCCATACCTTCCGCTGGAATTTCTCTCCGGACAGAGGTGAGGAAGGAAAAAAGCAGTGGGGGCCGGGACAGGAGGGGTATCTCAGGCAGGGCAATGGAAAGCTTCTGGAAGAGCGCCAGGGTCCAGGACCACGCTGGCTGGCCTGCAGGCACCAAGTTGGCCTGCGTGCTGTCGCTGGTGTGGCTCCACGGTCCTTCCTCTAGGCTTTCAAGCCCTTGTACATATTCAGGTGTTTTACCTGGAAAGGGTGGGAACAGTTCAGCAGCAGCTGGCCTGGGGCTCAGCTCACGTTTACTCACAGATGCCTCGGCACGGTCCCCCAGCTTTGCAATGAGGACGCTCCTTGCGTGGGGGTTGGGTTGCTGGCTGTATGGGAGATGGTTCCCCACCTCTGACCAATTTCAGAATTGTTTACCACTGGAGCAAGTGCCGTGATAGGGTTTTCCTCTGTATAACTCGTGGGTTCACTTTTTTTTTCTTTTATGTTTCAAGTTAGATGTTATTCCTCTTTTATGTATTTATAGATATAAGCATGGAAATAATTCATTCCTATAAATACATCTGTGTGACGGGAAGAACTTTTTTCTGTTTTATTTTTAAATTTTATTTTTTAAAATTTTGAAATTTTATTTATTTTTTTATACAGCACGTTATTATTAGTTATGTATTTTATGCATATACATGTATACAGGTCAATCCCAAACTCCCAACTCATCCCACCACCACCACCCCATGGCTTCCCACACTTGGTGTCCATACGTTTGTTCTCTACCTCTGTGTCTCTATTTCTTCGCTGCAAACCAGTTCATCTGTACCATTTTTAGGCTCCACATATATGCATTAATATACAATATTTGTTTTCCTCTTTCTGACTTACTTCATTCTGTATGACAGTCTCTCGATCCATCGATGTCTCTACAAATGACCCAGTTTCATTCCTTTTTATGGCCGAGTCATATTCCATTTTATATATGTACCACATCTTTATCCATTCATCTGTCTGTGGGCATTTAGGTTGCTTCCATTACCTGGCTATTGTAAATAGTGCTGCAACAAACATTGTGGTGAATGTGCCTTTTTGAAATACGGTTTTCTCTGGGTATATGCCCAGAAGTGGGATTGCTGGATCAGATGGTAATTCTATTTCTAGTTTTTTTAAGGAAACTCCATACTGTTCTCCATAGGGACTGTATCAATTTACATTCCCACCAATAGTGGAAGAGGGCTCCTTTTGTCCACACCCTCCCCAGAATTGGTTGTTTGTAGATTTTCTGATGATGCCGATTCTAACAGGTGTGAGGTGATACCTCATTGTAGTTTTGATTTGCATTTCTCTAATAATTAGTGCTGTTGAGCAGCTTTTCATGTGCGTCTTGGCCATCTCTGTGTCTCCTTTGAAGAAACGTCTCTTTAGATCTTCTGCCCATTTTTTTTGGGTTGTTTGTTTTTTTAATATTAAGCTGCATGAGCTGTTTATATATATTGGAGATTACACCTCTGTCCATTGATTCGTCTGCAACGATTTTCGCCCATTCTGAGGGATGCCTTTTTCCATTCCCGTGTTTTTTAACAAAAAAGGAAAGAAAGGAAAAGAAGCAGAACACTAATGTGCGTAAAATATGCCTTTTGAAACGGTGGTTTTGAAATATGGACGTCCTTTGAAATTTTTGGTCGATATGTGACCCCAGGATTTGTTTTCAGGGCAGGTGTCATTTACAGGCCTGCAATGATTTTGAATATCAACTGACCATTAGCGTTGGGATTAAAGCTGCTGTTGTGTGAAACGGCCACAAGGTGGCAGCAGTTCACCCTTACCAAATCTGGTTACTAGGGCAAGAGAGCCTCAGTGGAAGTGGTGTTCTAGATTGGAGTTTAGAATGGAATGTGCCAGGAGAAAGCCCCTCACGTTTGTCTCACTACTTCTTGTTCGTGTTTTTAATTTAAGTTTTTATTTTTTATTACAGCAAGTTTGATTACAATGTTTGGCTTGTTGTAGGTGTGGAAGATGTGGTTCTTTTACACATATACAGATGACTGTTCTTCTTGGGATCCTTTTCCCATGTACGTTATGACAGAATGTTGAGTAGTCCTCCCTTGGTATTCTGTAGGTCTTTGGTGATTATATATGTCACCTGTGTTTGTATATGTCTGTTAACCCCGATATCGTAATGAAACCAATCCTCACACCTTTCCATTGGTGAACCATAAGTTTGTTTAATGAATCTGTGATTGCCCTTCTCCGTGGAAATATCTGCCCTGGTATCCATTTTTAGGTAACACCTATAAGTGATATGATATGATATGTGTCTTTCACTTTCTGACTTACTACAAGTCACGTGATTACTTCTAGACTCATCTACAGTGCTGCAAATGGCATTGTGTCCTTTTTTCCCTTGGCTTCTCTTCTGCCTTAGCGGGGTCCAGTTTCAACAATGTGATTCCCTGAGGGTTGTGGATTAGCTGACCTGGGCAGCCTTACCCTGCCGGCCCGCCCTCCCCAGGTGTGCCTCGTTGAGGTCAATATAAACAGAGCTCCAGGCAGCAATAGCCCCTGAAGCTGTGCCTGACTCCATATTCTCTGCCCCGTCAGCAGTCTCGGGGCTGTGCTGGTGGGAGGGAGTGAGGGGCCACAGCTTTGTGGGTGGCCCGGTGTGAGTGGGGTTCTGCTGGCCTTTCTGCAGGAGTTGCCAGGCTGCCGCCTGTAAAGAAGAGGATGTGTCACCCATACCTTCCGCTGGAATTTCTCTCCGGACAGAGGTGAGGAAGGAAAAAAGCAGTGGGGGCCGGGACAGGAGGGGTATCTCAGGCAGGGCAATGGAAAGCTTCTGGAAGAGCGCCAGGGTCCAGGACCACGCTGGCTGGCCTGCAGGCACCAAGTTGGCCTGCGTGCTGTCGCTGGTGTGGCTCCACGGTCCTTCCTCTAGGCTTTCAAGCCCTTGTACATATTCAGGTGTTTTACCTGGAAAGGGTGGGAACAGTTCAGCAGCAGCTGGCCTGGGGCTCAGCTCACGTTTACTCACAGATGCCTCGGCATGGTCCCCCAGCTTTGCAATGAGGACGCTCCTTGCGTGGGGGTTGGGTTGCTGGCTGTATGGGAGATGGTTCCCCACCTCTGACCAATTTCAGAATTGTTTACCACTGGAGCAAGTGCCGTGATAGGGTTTTCCTCTGTATAACTCGTGGGTTCACTTTTTTTTTCTTTTATGTTTCAAGTTAGATGTTATTCCTCTTTTATGTATTTATAGATATAAGCATGGAAATAATTCATTCCTATAAATACATCTGTGTGACGGGAAGAACTTTTTTCTGTTTTATTTTTAAATTTTATTTTTTAAAATTTTGAAATTTTATTTATTTTTTTATACAGCACGTTATTATTAGTTATGTATTTTATGCATATACATGTATACAGGTCAATCCCAAACTCCCAACTCATCCCACCACCACCACCCCATGGCTTCCCACACTTGGTGTCCATACGTTTGTTCTCTACCTCTGTGTCTCTATTTCTTCGCTGCAAACCAGTTCATCTGTACCATTTTTAGGCTCCACATATATGCATTAATATACAATATTTGTTTTCCTCTTTCTGACTTACTTCATTCTGTATGACAGTCTCTCGATCCATCGATGTCTCTACAAATGACCCAGTTTCATTCCTTTTTATGGCCGAGTCATATTCCATTTTATATATGTACCACATCTTTATCCATTCATCTGTCTGTGGGCATTTAGGTTGCTTCCATTACCTGGCTATTGTAAATAGTGCTGCAACGAACATTGTGGTGAATGTGCCTTTTTGAAATACGGTTTTCTCTGGGTATATGCCCAGAAGTGGGATTGCTGGATCAGATGGTAATTCTATTTCTAGTTTTTTTAAGGAAACTCCATACTGTTCTCCATAGGGACTGTATCAATTTACATTCCCACCAATAGTGGAAGAGGGCTCCTTTTGTCCACACCCTCCCCAGAATTGGTTGTTTGTAGATTTTCTGATGATGCCGATTCTAACAGGTGTGAGGTGATACCTCATTGTAGTTTTGATTTGCATTTCTCTAATAATTAGTGCTGTTGAGCAGCTTTTCATGTGCGTCTTGGCCATCTCTGTGTCTCCTTTGAAGAAACGTCTCTTTAGATCTTCTGCCCATTTTTTTTGGGTTGTTTGTTTTTTTAATATTAAGCTGCATGAGCTGTTTATATATATTGGAGATTACACCTCTGTCCATTGATTCGTCTGCAACGATTTTCGCCCATTCTGAGGGATGCCTTTTTCCATTCCCGTGTTTTTTAACAAAAAAGGAAAGAAAGGAAAAGAAGCAGAACACTAATGTGCGTAAAATATGCCTTTTGAAACGGTGGTTTTGAAATATGGACGTCCTTTGAAATTTTTGGTCGATATGTGACCCCAGGATTTGTTTTCAGGGCAGGTGTCATTTACAGGCCTGCAATGATTTTGAATATCAACTGACCATTAGCGTTGGGATTAAAGCTGCTGTTGTGTGAAACGGCCACAAGGTGGCAGCAGTTCACCCTTACCAAATCTGGTTACTAGGGCAAGAGAGCCTCAGTGGAAGTGGTGTTCTAGATTGGAGTTTAGAATGGAATGTGCCAGGAGAAAGCCCCTCACGTTTGTCTCACTACTTCTTGTTCGTGTTTTTAATTTAAGTTTTTATTTTTTATTACAGCAAGTTTGATTACAATGTTTGGCTTGTTGTAGGTGTGGAAGATGTGGTTCTTTTACACATATACAGATGACTGTTCTTCTTGGGATCCTTTTCCCATGTACGTTATGACAGAATGTTGAGTAGTCCTCCCTTGGTATTCTGTAGGTCTTTGGTGATTATATATGTCACCTGTGTTTGTATATGTCTGTTAACCCCGATATCGTAATGAAACCAATCCTCACACCTTTCCATTGGTGAACCATAAGTTTGTTTAATGAATCTGTGATTGCCCTTCTCCGTGGAAATATCTGCCCTGGTATCCATTTTTAGGTAACACCTATATGTGATATGATATGATATGTGTCTTTCACTTTCTGACTTACTACAAGTCACGTGATTACTTCTAGGCTCATCTACGGTGCTGCAAATGGCATTGTGTCCTTTTTTCCCTTGGCTTCTCTTCTGCCTTAGCGGGGTCCATTTTCAACAATGTGATTCCCTGAGGGTTGTGGATTAGCTGACCTGGGCAGCCTTACCCTGCCGGCCCGCCCTCCCCAGGTGTGCCTCGTTGAGGTCAATATAAACAGAGCTCCAGGCAGCAATAGCCCCTGAAGCTGTGCCTGACTCCATATTCTCTGCCCCGTCAGCAGTCTCGGGGCTGTGCTGGTGGGAGGGAGTGAGGGGCCACAGCTTTGTGGGTGGCCCGGTGTGAGTGGGGTTCTGCTGGCCTTTCTGCAGGAGTTGCCAGGCTGCCGCCTGTAAAGAAGAGGATGTGTCACCCATACCTTCCGCTGGAATTTCTCTCCGGACAGAGGTGAGGAAGGAAAAAAGCAGTGGGGGCCGGGACAGGAGGGGTATCTCAGGCAGGGCAATGGAAAGCTTCTGGAAGAGCGCCAGGGTCCAGGACCACGCTGGCTGGCCTGCAGGCACCAAGTTGGCCTGCGTGCTGTCGCTGGTGTGGCTCCACGGTCCTTCCTCTAGGCTTTCAAGCCCTTGTACATATTCAGGTGTTTTACCTGGAAAGGGTGGGAACAGTTCAGCAGCAGCTGGCCTGGGGCTCAGCTCACGTTTACTCACAGATGCCTCGGCACGGTCCCCCAGCTTTGCAATGAGGACGCTCCTTGCGTGGGGGTTGGGTTGCTGGCTGTATGGGAGATGGTTCCCCACCTCTGACCAATTTCAGAATTGTTTACCACTGGAGCAAGTGCCGTGATAGGGTTTTCCTCTGTATAACTCGTGGGTTCACTTTTTTTTTCTTTTATGTTTCAAGTTAGATGTTATTCCTCTTTTATGTATTTATAGATATAAGCATGGAAATAATTCATTCCTATAAATACATCTGTGTGACGGGAAGAACTTTTTTCTGTTTTATTTTTAAATTTTATTTTTTAAAATTTTGAAATTTTATTTATTTTTTTATACAGCACGTTATTATTAGTTATGTATTTTATGCATATACATGTATACAGGTCAATCCCAAACTCCCAACTCATCCCACCACCACCACCCCATGGCTTCCCACACTTGGTGTCCATACGTTTGTTCTCTACCTCTGTGTCTCTATTTCTTCGCTGCAAACCAGTTCATCTGTACCATTTTTAGGCTCCACATATATGCATTAATATACAATATTTGTTTTCCTCTTTCTGACTTACTTCATTCTGTATGACAGTCTCTCGATCCATCGATGTCTCTACAAATGACCCAGTTTCATTCCTTTTTATGGCCGAGTCATATTCCATTTTATATATGTACCACATCTTTATCCATTCATCTGTCTGTGGGCATTTAGGTTGCTTCCATTACCTGGCTATTGTAAATAGTGCTGCAACGAACATTGTGGTGAATGTGCCTTTTTGAAATACGGTTTTCTCTGGGTATATGCCCAGAAGTGGGATTGCTGGATCAGATGGTAATTCTATTTCTAGTTTTTTTAAGGAAACTCCATACTGTTCTCCATAGGGACTGTATCAATTTACATTCCCACCAATAGTGGAAGAGGGCTCCTTTTGTCCACACCCTCCCCAGAATTGGTTGTTTGTAGATTTTCTGATGATGCCGATTCTAACAGGTGTGAGGTGATACCTCATTGTAGTTTTGATTTGCATTTCTCTAATAATTAGTGCTGTTGAGCAGCTTTTCATGTGCGTCTTGGCCATCTCTGTGTCTCCTTTGAAGAAACGTCTCTTTAGATCTTCTGCCCATTTTTTTTGGGTTGTTTGTTTTTTTAATATTAAGCTGCATGAGCTGTTTATATATATTGGAGATTACACCTCTGTCCATTGATTCGTCTGCAACGATTTTCGCCCATTCTGAGGGATGCCTTTTTCCATTCCCGTGTTTTTTAACAAAAAAGGAAAGAAAGGAAAAGAAGCAGAACACTAATGTGCGTAAAATATGCCTTTTGAAACGGTGGTTTTGAAATATGGACGTCCTTTGAAATTTTTGGTCGATATGTGACCCCAGGATTTGTTTTCAGGGCAGGTGTCATTTACAGGCCTGCAATGATTTTGAATATCAACTGACCATTAGCGTTGGGATTAAAGCTGCTGTTGTGTGAAACGGCCACAAGGTGGCAGCAGTTCACCCTTACCAAATCTGGTTACTAGGGCAAGAGAGCCTCAGTGGAAGTGGTGTTCTAGATTGGAGTTTAGAATGGAATGTGCCAGGAGAAAGCCCCTCACGTTTGTCTCACTACTTCTTGTTCGTGTTTTTAATTTAAGTTTTTATTTTTTATTACAGCAAGTTTGATTACAATGTTTGGCTTGTTGTAGGTGTGGAAGATGTGGTTCTTTTACACATATACAGATGACTGTTCTTCTTGGGATCCTTTTCCCATGTACGTTATGACAGAATGTTGAGTAGTCCTCCCTTGGTATTCTGTAGGTCTTTGGTGATTATATATGTCACCTGTGTTTGTATATGTCTGTTAACCCCGATATCGTAATGAAACCAATCCTCACACCTTTCCATTGGTGAACCATAAGTTTGTTTAATGAATCTGTGATTGCCCTTCTCCGTGGAAATATCTGCCCTGGTATCCATTTTTAGGTAACACCTATAAGTGATATGATATGATATGTGTCTTTCACTTTCTGACTTACTACAAGTCACGTGATTACTTCTAGACTCATCTACGGTGCTGCAAATGGCATTGTGTCCTTTTTTCCCTTGGCTTCTCTTCTGCCTTAGCGGGGTCCATTTTCAACAATGTGATTCCCTGAGGGTTGTGGATTAGCTGACCTGGGCAGCCTTACCCTGCCGGCCCGCCCTCCCCAGGTGTGCCTCGTTGAGGTCAATATAAACAGAGCTCCAGGCAGCAATAGCCCCTGAAGCTGTGCCTGACTCCATATTCTCTGCCCCGTCAGCAGTCTCGGGGCTGTGCTGGTGGGAGGGAGTGAGGGGCCACAGCTTTGTGGGTGGCCCGGTGTGAGTGGGGTTCTGCTGGCCTTTCTGCAGGAGTTGCCAGGCTGCCGCCTGTAAAGAAGAGGATGTGTCACCCATACCTTCCGCTGGAATTTCTCTCCGGACAGAGGTGAGGAAGGAAAAAAGCAGTGGGGGCCGGGACAGGAGGGGTATCTCAGGCAGGGCAATGGAAAGCTTCTGGAAGAGCGCCAGGGTCCAGGACCACGCTGGCTGGCCTGCAGGCACCAAGTTGGCCTGCGTGCTGTCGCTGGTGTGGCTCCACGGTCCTTCCTCTAGGCTTTCAAGCCCTTGTACATATTCAGGTGTTTTACCTGGAAAGGGTGGGAACAGTTCAGCAGCAGCTGGCCTGGGGCTCAGCTCACGTTTACTCACAGATGCCTCGGCACGGTCCCCCAGCTTTGCAATGAGGACGCTCCTTGCGTGGGGGTTGGGTTGCTGGCTGTATGGGAGATGGTTCCCCACCTCTGACCAATTTCAGAATTGTTTACCACTGGAGCAAGTGCCGTGATAGGGTTTTCCTCTGTATAACTCGTGGGTTCACATTTTTTTTCTTTTATGTTTCAAGTTAGATGTTATTCCTCTTTTATGTATTTATAGATATAAGCATGGAAATAATTCATTCCTATAAATACATCTGTGTGACGGGAAGAACTTTTTTCTGTTTTATTTTTAAATTTTATTTTTTAAAATTTTGAAATTTTATTTATTTTTTTATACAGCACGTTATTATTAGTTATGTATTTTATGCATATACATGTATACAGGTCAATCCCAAACTCCCAACTCATCCCACCACCACCACCCCATGGCTTCCCACACTTGGTGTCCATACGTTTGTTCTCTACCTCTGTGTCTCTATTTCTTCCCTGCAAACCAGTTCATCTGTACCATTTTTAGGCTCCACATATATGCATTAATATACAATATTTGTTTTCCTCTTTCTGACTTACTTCATTCTGTATGACAGTCTCTCGATCCATCGATGTCTCTACAAATGACCCAGTTTCATTCCTTTTTATGGCCGAGTCATATTCCATTTTATATATGTACCACATCTTTATCCATTCATCTGTCTGTGGGCATTTAGGTTGCTTCCATTACCTGGCTATTGTAAATAGTGCTGCAACGAACATTGTGGTGAATGTGCCTTTTTGAAATACGGTTTTCTCTGGGTATATGCCCAGAAGTGGGATTGCTGGATCAGATGGTAATTCTATTTCTAGTTTTTTTAAGGAAACTCCATACTGTTCTCCATAGGGACTGTATCAATTTACATTCCCACCAATAGTGGAAGAGGGCTCCTTTTGTCCACACCCTCCCCAGAATTGGTTGTTTGTAGATTTTCTGATGATGCCGATTCTAACAGGTGTGAGGTGATACCTCATTGTAGTTTTGATTTGCATTTCTCTAATAATTAGTGCTGTTGAGCAGCTTTTCATGTGCGTCTTGGCCATCTCTGTGTCTCCTTTGAAGAAACGTCTCTTTAGATCTTCTGCCCATTTTTTTTGGGTTGTTTGTTTTTTTAATATTAAGCTGCATGAGCTGTTTATATATATTGGAGATTACACCTCTGTCCATTGATTCGTCTGCAACGATTTTCGCCCATTCTGAGGGATGCCTTTTTCCATTCCCGTGTTTTTTAACAAAAAAGGAAAGAAAGGAAAAGAAGCAGAACACTAATGTGCGTAAAATATGCCTTTTGAAACGGTCGTTTTGAAATATGGACGTCCTTTGAATTTTTTGGTCGATATGTGACCCCAGGATTTGTTTTCAGGGCAGGTGTCATTTACAGGCCTGCAATGATTTTGAATATCAACTGACCATTAGCGTTGGGATTAAAGCTGCTGTTGTGTGAAACGGCCACAAGGTGGCAGCAGTTCACCCTTACCAAATCTGGTTACTAGGGCAAGAGAGCCTCAGTGGAAGTGGTGTTCTAGATTGGAGTTTAGAATGGAATGTGCCAGGAGAAAGCCCCTCACGTTTGTCTCACTACTTCTTGTTCGTGTTTTTAATTTAAGTTTTTATTTTTTATTACAGCAAGTTTGATTACAATATTTGGCTTGTTGTAGGTGTGGAAGATGTGGTTCTTTTACACATATACAGATGACTGTTCTTCTTGGGATCCTTTTCCCATGTACGTTATGACAGAATGTTGAGTAGTCCTCTCTTGGTATTCTGTAGGTCTTTGGTGATTATATATGTCACCTGTGTTTGTATATGTCTGTTAACCCCGATATCGTAATGAAACCAATCCTCACACCTTTCCATTGGTGAACCATAAGTTTGTTTAATGAATCTGTGATTGCCCTTCTCCGTGGAAATATCTGCCCTGGTATCCATTTTTAGGTAACACCTATAAGTGATATGATATGATATGTGTCTTTCACTTTCTGACTTACTACAAGTCACGTGATTACTTCTAGACTCATCTACGGTGCTGCCAATGGCATTGTGTCCTTTTTTCCCTTGGCTTCTCTTCTGCCTTAGCGGGGTCCATTTTCAACAATGTGATTCCCTGAGGGTTGTGGATTAGCTGACCTGGGCAGCCTTACCCTGCCGGCCCGCCCTCCCCAGGTGTGCCTCGTTGAGGTCAATATAAACAGAGCTCCAGGCAGCAATAGCCCCTGAAGCTGTGCCTGACTCCATATTCTCTGCCCCGTCAGCAGTCTCGGGGCTGTGCTGGTGGGAGGGAGTGAGGGGCCACAGCTTTGTGGGTGGCCCGGTGTGAGTGGGGTTCTGCTGGCCTTTCTGCAGGAGTTGCCAGGCTGCCGCCTGTAAAGAAGAGGATGTGTCACCCATACCTTCCGCTGGAATTTCTCTCCGGACAGAGGTGAGGAAGGAAAAAAGCAGTGGGGGCCGGGACAGGAGGGGCATCTCAGGCAGGGCAATGGAAAGCTTCTGGAAGAGCGCCAGGGTCCAGGACCACGCTGGCTGGCCTGCAGGCACCAAGTTGGCCTGCGTGCTGTCGCTGGTGTGGCTCCACGGTCCTTCCTCTAGGCTTTCAAGCCCTTGTACATATTCAGGTGTTTTACCTGGAAAGGGTGGGAACAGTTCAGCAGCAGCTGGCCTGGGGCTCAGCTCACGTTTACTCACAGATGCCTCGGCACGGTCCCCCAGCTTTGCAATGAGGACGCTCCTTGCGTGGGGGTTGGGTTGCTGGCTGTATGGGAGATGGTTCCCCACCTCTGACCAATTTCAGAATTGTTTACCACTGGAGCAAGTGCCGTGATAGGGTTTTCCTCTGTATAACTCGTGGGTTCACTTTTTTTTTCTTTTATGTTTCAAGTTAGATGTTATTCCTCTTTTATGTATTTATAGATATAAGCATGGAAATAATTCATTCCTATAAATACATCTGTGTGACGGGAAGAACTTTTTTCTGTTTTATTTTTAAATTTTATTTTTTAAAATTTTGAAATTTTATTTATTTTTTTATACAGCACGTTATTATTAGTTATGTATTTTATGCATATACATGTATACAGGTCAATCCCAAACTCCCAACTCATCCCACCACCACCACCCCATGGCTTCCCACACTTGGTGTCCATACGTTTGTTCTCTACCTCTGTGTCTCTATTTCTTCCCTGCAAACCAGTTCATCTGTACCATTTTTAGGCTCCACATATATGCATTAATATACAATATTTGTTTTCCTCTTTCTGACTTACTTCATTCTGTATGACAGTCTCTCGATCCATCGATGTCTCTACAAATGACCCAGTTTCATTCCTTTTTATGGCCGAGTCATATTCCATTTTATATATGTACCACATCTTTATCCATTCATCTGTCTGTGGGCATTTAGGTTGCTTCCATTACCTGGCTATTGTAAATAGTGCTGCAACGAACATTGTGGTGAATGTGCCTTTTTGAAATACGGTTTTCTCTGGGTATATGCCCAGAAGTGGGATTGCTGGATCAGATGGTAATTCTATTTCTAGTTTTTTTAAGGAAACTCCATACTGTTCTCCATAGGGACTGTATCAATTTACATTCCCACCAATAGTGGAAGAGGGCTCCTTTTGTCCACACCCTCCCCAGAATTGGTTGTTTGTAGATTTTCTGATGATGCCGATTCTAACAGGTGTGAGGTGATACCTCATTGTAGTTTTGATTTGCATTTCTCTAATAATTAGTGCTGTTGAGCAGCTTTTCATGTGCGTCTTGGCCATCTCTGTGTCTCCTTTGAAGAAACGTCTCTTTAGATCTTCTGCCCATTTTTTTTGGGTTGTTTGTTTTTTTAATATTAAGCTGCATGAGCTGTTTATATATATTGGAGATTACACCTCTGTCCATTGATTCGTCTGCAACGATTTTCGCCCATTCTGAGGGATGCCTTTTTCCATTCCCGTGTTTTTTAACAAAAAAGGAAAGAAAGGAAAAGAAGCAGAACACTAATGTGCGTAAAATATGCCTTTTGAAACGGTCGTTTTGAAATATGGACGTCCTTTGAAATTTTTGGTCGATATGTGACCCCAGGATTTGTTTTCAGGGCAGGTGTCATTTACAGGCCTGCAATGATTTTGAATATCAACTGACCATTAGCGTTGGGATTAAAGCTGCTGTTGTGTGAAACGGCCACAAGGTGGCAGCAGTTCACCCTTACCAAATCTGGTTACTAGGGCAAGAGAGCCTCAGTGGAAGTGGTGTTCTAGATTGGAGTTTAGAATGGAATGTGCCAGGAGAAAGCCCCTCACGTTTGTCTCACTACTTCTTGTTCGTGTTTTTAATTTAATTTTTTTTTATTTTTTATTACAGCAAGTTTGATTACAATGTTTGGCTTGTTGTAGGTGTGGAAGATGTGGTTCTTTTACACATATACAGATGACTGTTCTTCTTGGGATCCTTTTCCCATGTACGTTATGACAGAATGTTGAGTAGTCCTCCCTTGGTATTCTGTAGGTCTTTGGTGATTATATATGTCACCTGTGTTTGTATATGTCTGTTAACCCCGATATCGTAATGAAACCAATCCTCACACCTTTCCATTGGTGAACCATAAGTTTGTTTAATGAATCTGTGATTGCCCTTCTCCGTGGAAATATCTGCCCTGGTATCCATTTTTAGGTAACACCTATAAGTGATATGATATGATATGTGTCTTTCACTTTCTGACTTACTACAAGTCACGTGATTACTTCTAGACTCATCTACGGTGCTGCAAATGGCATTGTGTCCTTTTTTCCCTTGGCTTCTCTTCTGCCTTAGCGGGGTCCATTTTCAACAATGTGATTCCCTGAGGGTTGTGGATTAGCTGACCTGGGCAGCCTTACCCTGCCGGCCCGCCCTCCCCAGGTGTGCCTCGTTGAGGTCAATATAAACAGAGCTCCAGGCAGCAATAGCCCCTGAAGCTGTGCCTGACTCCATATTCTCTGCCCCGTCAGCAGTCTCGGGGCTGTGCTGGTGGGAGGGAGTGAGGGGCCACAGCTTTGTGGGTGGCCCGGTGTGAGTGGGGTTCTGCTGGCCTTTCTGCAGGAGTTGCCAGGCTGCCGCCTGTAAAGAAGAGGATGTGTCACCCATACCTTCCGCTGGAATTTCTCTCCGGACAGAGGTGAGGAAGGAAAAAAGCAGTGGGGGCCGGGACAGGAGGGGTATCTCAGGCAGGGCAATGGAAAGCTTCTGGAAGAGCGCCAGGGTCCAGGACCACGCTGGCTGGCCTGCAGGCACCAAGTTGGCCTGCGTGCTGTCGCTGGTGTGGCTCCACGGTCCTTCCTCTAGGCTTTCAAGCCCTTGTACATATTCAGGTGTTTTACCTGGAAAGGGTGGGAACAGTTCAGCAGCAGCTGGCCTGGGGCTCAGCTCACGTTTACTCACAGATGCCTCGGCACGGTCCCCCAGCTTTGCAATGAGGACGCTCCTTGCGTGGGGGTTGGGTTGCTGGCTGTATGGGAGATGGTTCCCCACCTCTGACCAATTTCAGAATTGTTTACCACTGGAGCAAGTGCCGTGATAGGGTTTTCCTCTGTATAACTCGTGGGTTCACTTTTTTTTTCTTTTATGTTTCAAGTTAAATGTTATTCCTCTTTTATGTATTTATAGATATAAGCATGGAAATAATTCATTCCTATAAATACATCTGTGTGACGGGAAGAACTTTTTTCTGTTTTATTTTTAAATTTTATTTTTTAAAATTTTGAAATTTTATTTATTTTTTTATACAGCACGTTATTATTAGTTATGTATTTTATGCATATACATGTATACAGGTCAATCCCAAACTCCCAACTCATCCCACCACCACCACCCCATGGCTTCCCACACTTGGTGTCCATACGTTTGTTCTCTACCTCTGTGTCTCTATTTCTTCCCTGCAAACCAGTTCATCTGTACCATTTTTAGGCTCCACATATATGCATTAATATACAATATTTGTTTTCCTCTTTCTGACTTACTTCATTCTGTATGACAGTCTCTCGATCCATCGATGTCTCTACAAATGACCCAGTTTCATTCCTTTTTATGGCCGAGTCATATTCCATTTTATATATGTACCACATCTTTATCCATTCATCTGTCTGTGGGCATTTAGGTTGCTTCCATTACCTGGCTATTGTAAATAGTGCTGCAACGAACATTGTGGTGAATGTGCCTTTTTGAAATACGGTTTTCTCTGGGTATATGCCCAGAAGTGGGATTGCTGGATCAGATGGTAATTCTATTTCTAGTTTTTTTAAGGAAACTCCATACTGTTCTCCATAGGGACTGTATCAATTTACATTCCCACCAATAGTGGAAGAGGGCTCCTTTTGTCCACACCCTCCCCAGAATTGGTTGTTTGTAGATTTTCTGATGATGCCGATTCTAACAGGTGTGAGGTGATACCTCATTGTAGTTTTGATTTGCATTTCTCTAATAATTAGTGCTGTTGAGCAGCTTTTCATGTGCGTCTTGGCCATCTCTGTGTCTCCTTTGAAGAAACGTCTCTTTAGATCTTCTGCCCATTTTTTTTGGGTTGTTTGTTTTTTTAATATTAAGCTGCATGAGCTGTTTATATATATTGGAGATTACACCTCTGTCCATTGATTCGTCTGCAACGATTTTCGCCCATTCTGAGGGATGCCTTTTTCCATTCCCGTGTTTTTTAACAAAAAAGGAAAGAAAGGAAAAGAAGCAGAACACTAATGTGCGTAAAATATGCCTTTTGAAACGGTGGTTTTGAAATATGGACGTCCTTTGAAATTTTTGGTCGATATGTGACCCCAGGATTTGTTTTCAGGGCAGGTGTCATTTACAGGCCTGCAATGATTTTGAATATCAACTGACCATTAGCGTTGGGATTAAAGCTGCTGTTGTGTGAAACGGCCACAAGGTGGCAGCAGTTCACCCTTACCAAATCTGGTTACTAGGGCAAGAGAGCCTCAGTGGAAGTGGTGTTCTAGATTGGAGTTTAGAATGGAATGTGCCAGGAGAAAGCCCCTCACGTTTGTCTCACTACTTCTTGTTCGTGTTTTTAATTTAAGTTTTTATTTTTTATTACAGCAAGTTTGATTACAATGTTTGGCTTGTTGTAGGTGTGGAAGATGTGGTTCTTTTACACATATACAGATGACTGTTCTTCTTGGGATCCTTTTCCCATGTACGTTATGACAGAATGTTGAGTAGTCCTCCCTTGGTATTCTGTAGGTCTTTGGTGATTATATATGTCACCTGTGTTTGTATATGTCTGTTAACCCCGATATCGTAATGAAACCAATCCTCACACCTTTCCATTGGTGAACCATAAGTTTGTTTAATGAATCTGTGATTGCCCTTCTCCGTGGAAATATCTGCCCTGGTATCCATTTTTAGGTAACACCTATAAGTGATATGATATGATATGTGTCTTTCACTTTCTGACTTACTACAAGTCACGTGATTACTTCTAGACTCATCTACGGTGCTGCAAATGGCATTGTGTCCTTTTTTCCCTTGGCTTCTCTTCTGCCTTAGCGGGGTCCATTTTCAACAATGTGATTCCCTGAGGGTTGTGGATTAGCTGACCTGGGCAGCCTTACCCTGCCGGCCCGCCCTCCCCAGGTGTGCCTCGTTGAGGTCAATATAAACAGAGCTCCAGGCAGCAATAGCCCCTGAAGCTGTGCCTGACTCCATATTCTCTGCCCCGTCAGCAGTCTCGGGGCTGTGCTGGTGGGAGGGAGTGAGGGGCCACAGCTTTGTGGGTGGCCCGGTGTGAGTGGGGTTCTGCTGGCCTTTCTGCAGGAGTTGCCAGGCTGCCGCCTGTAAAGAAGAGGATGTGTCACCCATACCTTCCGCTGGAATTTCTCTCCGGACAGAGGTGAGGAAGGAAAAAAGCAGTGGGGGCCGGGACAGGAGGGGTATCTCAGGCAGGGCAATGGAAAGCTTCTGGAAGAGCGCCAGGGTCCAGGACCACGCTGGCTGGCCTGCAGGCACCAAGTTGGCCTGCGTGCTGTCGCTGGTGTGGCTCCACGGTCCTTCCTCTAGGCTTTCAAGCCCTTGTACATATTCAGGTGTTTTACCTGGAAAGGGTGGGAACAGTTCAGCAGCAGCTGGCCTGGGGCTCAGCTCACGTTTACTCACAGATGCCTCGGCACGGTCCCCCAGCTTTGCAATGAGGACGCTCCTTGCGTGGGGGTTGGGTTGCTGGCTGTATGGGAGATGGTTCCCCACCTCTGACCAATTTCAGAATTGTTTACCACTGGAGCAAGTGCCGTGATAGGGTTTTCCTCTGTATAACTCGTGGGTTCACATTTTTTTTCTTTTATGTTTCAAGTTAGATGTTATTCCTCTTTTATGTATTTATAGATATAAGCATGGAAATAATTCATTCCTATAAATACATCTGTGTGACGGGAAGAACTTTTTTCTGTTTTATTTTTAAATTTTATTTTTTAAAATTTTGAAATTTTATTTATTTTTTTATACAGCACGTTATTATTAGTTATGTATTTTATGCATATACATGTATACAGGTCAATCCCAAACTCCCAACTCATCCCACCACCACCACCCCATGGCTTCCCACACTTGGTGTCCATACGTTTGTTCTCTACCTCTGTGTCTCTATTTCTTCGCTGCAAACCAGTTCATCTGTACCATTTTTAGGCTCCACATATATGCATTAATATACAATATTTGTTTTCCTCTTTCTGACTTACTTCATTCTGTATGACAGTCTCTCGATCCATCGATGTCTCTACAAATGACCCAGTTTCATTCCTTTTTATGGCCGAGTCATATTCCATTTTATATATGTACCACATCTTTATCCATTCATCTGTCTGTGGGCATTTAGGTTGCTTCCATTACCTGGCTATTGTAAATAGTGCTGCAACGAACATTGTGGTGAATGTGCCTTTTTGAAATACGGTTTTCTCTGGGTATATGCCCAGAAGTGGGATTGCTGGATCAGATGGTAATTCTATTTCTAGTTTTTTTAAGGAAACTCCATACTGTTCTCCATAGGGACTGTATCAATTTACATTCCCACCAATAGTGGAAGAGGGCTCCTTTTGTCCACACCCTCCCCAGAATTGGTTGTTTGTAGATTTTCTGATGATGCCGATTCTAACAGGTGTGAGGTGATACCTCATTGTAGTTTTGATTTGCATTTCTCTAATAATTAGTGCTGTTGAGCAGCTTTTCATGTGCGTCTTGGCCATCTCTGTGTCTCCTTTGAAGAAACGTCTCTTTAGATCTTCTGCCCATTTTTTTGGGTTGTTTGTTTTTTTAATATTAAGCTGCATGAGCTGTTTATATATATTGGAGATTACACCTCTGTCCATTGATTCGTCTGCAACGATTTTCGCCCATTCTGAGGGATGCCTTTTTCCATTCCCGTGTTTTTTAACAAAAAAGGAAAGAAAGGAAAAGAAGCAGAACACTAATGTGCGTAAAATATGCCTTTTGAAACGGTGGTTTTGAAATATGGACGTCCTTTGAAATTTTTGGTCGATATGTGACCCCAGGATTTGTTTTCAGGGCAGGTGTCATTTACAGGCCTGCAATGATTTTGAATATCAACTGACCATTAGCGTTGGGATTAAAGCTGCTGTTGTGTGAAACGGCCACAAGGTGGCAGCAGTTCACCCTTACCAAATCTGGTTACTAGGGCAAGAGAGCCTCAGTGGAAGTGGTGTTCTAGATTGGAGTTTAGAATGGAATGTGCCAGGAGAAAGCCCCTCACGTTTGTCTCACTACTTCTTGTTCGTGTTTTTAATTTAAGTTTTTATTTTTTATTACAGCAAGTTTGATTACAATGTTTGGCTTGTTGTAGGTGTGGAAGATGTGGTTCTTTTACACATATACAGATGACTGTTCTTCTTGGGATCCTTTTCCCATGTACGTTATGACAGAATGTTGAGTAGTCCTCCCTTGGTATTCTGTAGGTCTTTGGTGATTATATATGTCACCTGTGTTTGTATATGTCTGTTAACCCCGATATCGTAATGAAACCAATCCTCACACCTTTCCATTGGTGAACCATAAGTTTGTTTAATGAATCTGTGATTGCCCTTCTCCGTGGAAATATCTGCCCTGGTATCCATTTTTAGGTAACACCTATATGTGATATGATATGATATGTGTCTTTCACTTTCTGACTTACTACAAGTCACGTGATTACTTCTAGGCTCATCTACGGTGCTGCAAATGGCATTGTGTCCTTTTTTCCCTTGGCTTCTCTTCTGCCTTAGCGGGGTCCATTTTCAACAATGTGATTCCCTGAGGGTTGTGGATTAGCTGACCTGGGCAGCCTTACCCTGCCGGCCCGCCCTCCCCAGGTGTGCCTCGTTGAGGTCAATATAAACAGAGCTCCAGGCAGCAATAGCCCCTGAAGCTGTGCCTGACTCCATATTCTCTGCCCCGTCAGCAGTCTCGGGGCTGTGCTGGTGGGAGGGAGTGAGGGGCCACAGCTTTGTGGGTGGCCCGGTGTGAGTGGGGTTCTGCTGGCCTTTCTGCAGGAGTTGCCAGGCTGCCGCCTGTAAAGAAGAGGATGTGTCACCCATACCTTCCGCTGGAATTTCTCTCCGGACAGAGGTGAGGAAGGAAAAAAGCAGTGGGGGCCGGGACAGGAGGGGTATCTCAGGCAGGGCAATGGAAAGCTTCTGGAAGAGCGCCAGGGTCCAGGACCACGCTGGCTGGCCTGCAGGCACCAAGTTGGCCTGCGTGCTGTCGCTGGTGTGGCTCCACGGTCCTTCCTCTAGGCTTTCAAGCCCTTGTACATATTCAGGTGTTTTACCTGGAAAGGGTGGGAACAGTTCAGCAGCAGCTGGCCTGGGGCTCAGCTCACGTTTACTCACAGATGCCTCGGCACGGTCCCCCAGCTTTGCAATGAGGACGCTCCTTGCGTGGGGGTTGGGTTGCTGGCTGTATGGGAGATGGTTCCCCACCTCTGACCAATTTCAGAATTGTTTACCACTGGAGCAAGTGCCGTGATAGGGTTTTCCTCTGTATAACTCGTGGGTTCACATTTTTTTTCTTTTATGTTTCAAGTTAGATGTTATTCCTCTTTTATGTATTTATAGATATAAGCATGGAAATAATTCATTCCTATAAATACATCTGTGTGACGGGAAGAACTTTTTTCTGTTTTATTTTTAAATTTTATTTTTTAAAATTTTGAAATTTTATTTATTTTTTTATACAGCACGTTATTATTAGTTATGTATTTTATGCATATACATGTATACAGGTCAATCCCAAACTCCCAACTCATCCCACCACCACCACCCCATGGCTTCCCACACTTGGTGTCCATACGTTTGTTCTCTACCTCTGTGTCTCTATTTCTTCGCTGCAAACCAGTTCATCTGTACCATTTTTAGGCTCCACATATATGCATTAATATACAATATTTGTTTTCCTCTTTCTGACTTACTTCATTCTGTATGACAGTCTCTCGATCCATCGATGTCTCTACAAATGACCCAGTTTCATTCCTTTTTATGGCCGAGTCATATTCCATTTTATATATGTACCACATCTTTATCCATTCATCTGTCTGTGGGCATTTAGGTTGCTTCCATTACCTGGCTATTGTAAATAGTGCTGCAACGAACATTGTGGTGAATGTGCCTTTTTGAAATACGGTTTTCTCTGGGTATATGCCCAGAAGTGGGATTGCTGGATCAGATGGTAATTCTATTTCTAGTTTTTTTAAGGAAACTCCATACTGTTCTCCATAGGGACTGTATCAATTTACATTCCCACCAATAGTGGAAGAGGGCTCCTTTTGTCCACACCCTCCCCAGAATTGGTTGTTTGTAGATTTTCTGATGATGCCGATTCTAACAGGTGTGAGGTGATACCTCATTGTAGTTTTGATTTGCATTTCTCTAATAATTAGTGCTGTTGAGCAGCTTTTCATGTGCGTCTTGGCCATCTCTGTGTCTCCTTTGAAGAAACGTCTCTTTAGATCTTCTGCCCATTTTTTTTGGGTTGTTTGTTTTTTTAATATTAAGCTGCATGAGCTGTTTATATATATTGGAGATTACACCTCTGTCCATTGATTCGTCTGCAACGATTTTCGCCCATTCTGAGGGATGCCTTTTTCCATTCCCGTGTTTTTTAACAAAAAAGGAAAGAAAGGAAAAGAAGCAGAACACTAATGTGCGTAAAATATGCCTTTTGAAACGGTGGTTTTGAAATATGGACGTCCTTTGAAATTTTTGGTCGATATGTGACCCCAGGATTTGTTTTCAGGGCAGGTGTCATTTACAGGCCTGCAATGATTTTGAATATCAACTGACCATTAGCGTTGGGATTAAAGCTGCTGTTGTGTGAAACGGCCACAAGGTGGCAGCAGTTCACCCTTACCAAATCTGGTTACTAGGGCAAGAGAGCCTCAGTGGAAGTGGTGTTCTAGATTGGAGTTTAGAATGGAATGTGCCAGGAGAAAGCCCCTCACGTTTGTCTCACTACTTCTTGTTCGTGTTTTTAATTTAAGTTTTTATTTTTTATTACAGCAAGTTTGATTACAATGTTTGGCTTGTTGTAGGTGTGGAAGATGTGGTTCTTTTACACATATACAGATGACTGTTCTTCTTGGGATCCTTTTCCCATGTACGTTATGACAGAATGTTGAGTAGTCCTCCCTTGGTATTCTGTAGGTCTTTGGTGATTATATATGTCACCTGTGTTTGTATATGTCTGTTAACCCCGATATCGTAATGAAACCAATCCTCACACCTTTCCATTGGTGAACCATAAGTTTGTTTAATGAATCTGTGATTGCCCTTCTCCGTGGAAATATCTGCCCTGGTATCCATTTTTAGGTAACACCTATAAGTGATATGATATGATATGTGTCTTTCACTTTCTGACTTACTACAAGTCACGTGATTACTTCTAGACTCATCTACGGTGCTGCAAATGGCATTGTGTCCTTTTTTCCCTTGGCTTCTCTTCTGCCTTAGCGGGGTCCATTTTCAACAATGTGATTCCCTGAGGGTTGTGGATTAGCTGACCTGGGCAGCCTTACCCTGCCGGCCCGCCCTCCCCAGGTGTGCCTCGTTGAGGTCAATATAAACAGAGCTCCAGGCAGCAATAGCCCCTGAAGCTGTGCCTGACTCCATATTCTCTGCCCCGTCAGCAGTCTCGGGGCTGTGCTGGTGGGAGGGAGTGAGGGGCCACAGCTTTGTGGGTGGCCCGGTGTGAGTGGGGTTCTGCTGGCCTTTCTGCAGGAGTTGCCAGGCTGCCGCCTGTAAAGAAGAGGATGTGTCACCCATACCTTCCGCTGGAATTTCTCTCCGGACAGAGGTGAGGAAGGAAAAAAGCAGTGGGGGCCGGGACAGGAGGGGTATCTCAGGCAGGGCAATGGAAAGCTTCTGGAAGAGCGCCAGGGTCCAGGACCACGCTGGCTGGCCTGCAGGCACCAAGTTGGCCTGCGTGCTGTCGCTGGTGTGGCTCCACGGTCCTTCCTCTAGGCTTTCAAGCCCTTGTACATATTCAGGTGTTTTACCTGGAAAGGGTGGGAACAGTTCAGCAGCAGCTGGCCTGGGGCTCAGCTCACGTTTACTCACAGATGCCTCGGCACGGTCCCCCAGCTTTGCAATGAGGACGCTCCTTGCGTGGGGGTTGGGTTGCTGGCTGTATGGGAGATGGTTCCCCACCTCTGACCAATTTCAGAATTGTTTACCACTGGAGCAAGTGCCGTGATAGGGTTTTCCTCTGTATAACTCGTGGGTTCACTTTTTTTTTCTTTTATGTTTCAAGTTAGATGTTATTCCTCTTTTATGTATTTATAGATATAAGCATGGAAATAATTCATTCCTATAAATACATCTGTGTGACGGGAAGAACTTTTTTCTGTTTTATTTTTAAATTTTATTTTTTAAAATTTTGAAATTTTATTTATTTTTTTATACAGCACGTTATTATTAGTTATGTATTTTATGCATATACATGTATACAGGTCAATCCCAAACTCCCAACTCATCCCACCACCACCACCCCATGGCTTCCCACACTTGGTGTCCATACGTTTGTTCTCTACCTCTGTGTCTCTATTTCTTCCCTGCAAACCAGTTCATCTGTACCATTTTTAGGCTCCACATATATGCATTAATATACAATATTTGTTTTCCTCTTTCTGACTTACTTCATTCTGTATGACAGTCTCTCGATCCATCGATGTCTCTACAAATGACCCAGTTTCATTCCTTTTTATGGCCGAGTCATATTCCATTTTATATATGTACCACATCTTTATCCATTCATCTGTCTGTGGGCATTTAGGTTGCTTCCATTACCTGGCTATTGTAAATAGTGCTGCAACGAACATTGTGGTGAATGTGCCTTTTTGAAATACGGTTTTCTCTGGGTATATGCCCAGAAGTGGGATTGCTGGATCAGATGGTAATTCTATTTCTAGTTTTTTTAAGGAAACTCCATACTGTTCTCCATAGGGACTGTATCAATTTACATTCCCACCAATAGTGGAAGAGGGCTCCTTTTGTCCACACCCTCCCCAGAATTGGTTGTTTGTAGATTTTCTGATGATGCCGATTCTAACAGGTGTGAGGTGATACCTCATTGTAGTTTTGATTTGCATTTCTCTAATAATTAGTGCTGTTGAGCAGCTTTTCATGTGCGTCTTGGCCATCTCTGTGTCTCCTTTGAAGAAACGTCTCTTTAGATCTTCTGCCCATTTTTTTGGGTTGTTTGTTTTTTTAATATTAAGCTGCATGAGCTGTTTATATATATTGGAGATTAAACCTCTGTCCATTGATTCGTCTGCAACGATTTTCGCCCATTCTGAGGGATGCCTTTTTCCATTCCCGTGTTTTTTAACAAAAAAGGAAAGAAAGGAAAAGAAGCAGAACACTAATGTGCGTAAAATATGCCTTTTGAAACGGTCGTTTTGAAATATGGACGTCCTTTGAAATTTTTGGTCGATATGTGACCCCAGGATTTGTTTTCAGGGCAGGTGTCATTTACAGGCCTGCAATGATTTTGAATATCAACTGACCATTAGCGTTGGGATTAAAGCTGCTGTTGTGTGAAACGGCCACAAGGTGGCAGCAGTTCACCCTTACCAAATCTGGTTACTAGGGCAAGAGAGCCTCAGTGGAAGTGGTGTTCTAGATTGGAGTTTAGAATGGAATGTGCCAGGAGAAAGCCCCTCACGTTTGTCTCACTACTTCTTGTTCGTGTTTTTAATTTAAGTTTTTATTTTTTATTACAGCAAGTTTGATTACAATGTTTGGCTTGTTGTAGGTGTGGAAGATGTGGTTCTTTTACACATATACAGATGACTGTTCTTCTTGGGATCCTTTTCCCATGTACGTTATGACAGAATGTTGAGTAGTCCTCCCTTGGTATTCTGTAGGTCTTTGGTGATTATATATGTCACCTGTGTTTGTATATGTCTGTTAACCCCGATATCGTAATGAAACCAATCCTCACACCTTTCCATTGGTGAACCATAAGTTTGTTTAATGAATCTGTGATTGCCCTTCTCCGTGGAAATATCTGCCCTGGTATCCATTTTTAGGTAACACCTATAAGTGATATGATATGATATGTGTCTTTCACTTTCTGACTTACTACAAGTCACGTGATTACTTCTAGACTCATCTACGGTGCTGCAAATGGCATTGTGTCCTTTTTTCCCTTGGCTTCTCTTCTGCCTTAGCGGGGTCCATTTTCAACAATGTGATTCCCTGAGGGTTGTGGATTAGCTGACCTGGGCAGCCTTACCCTGCCGGCCCGCCCTCCCCAGGTGTGCCTCGTTGAGGTCAATATAAACAGAGCTCCAGGCAGCAATAGCCCCTGAAGCTGTGCCTGACTCCATATTCTCTGCCCCGTCAGCAGTCTCGGGGCTGTGCTGGTGGGAGGGAGTGAGGGGCCACAGCTTTGTGGGTGGCCCGGTGTGAGTGGGGTTCTGCTGGCCTTTCTGCAGGAGTTGCCAGGCTGCCGCCTGTAAAGAAGAGGATGTGTCACCCATACCTTCCGCTGGAATTTCTCTCCGGACAGAGGTGAGGAAGGAAAAAAGCAGTGGGGGCCGGGACAGGAGGGGTATCTCAGGCAGGGCAATGGAAAGCTTCTGGAAGAGCGCCAGGGTCCAGGACCACGCTGGCTGGCCTGCAGGCACCAAGTTGGCCTGCGTGCTGTCGCTGGTGTGGCTCCACGGTCCTTCCTCTAGGCTTTCAAGCCCTTGTACATATTCAGGTGTTTTACCTGGAAAGGGTGGGAACAGTTCAGCAGCAGCTGGCCTGGGGCTCAGCTCACGTTTACTCACAGATGCCTCGGCACGGTCCCCCAGCTTTGCAATGAGGACGCTCCTTGCGTGGGGGTTGGGTTGCTGGCTGTATGGGAGATGGTTCCCCACCTCTGACCAATTTCAGAATTGTTTACCACTGGAGCAAGTGCCGTGATAGGGTTTTCCTCTGTATAACTCGTGGGTTCACTTTTTTTTTCTTTTATGTTTCAAGTTAGATGTTATTCCTCTTTTATGTATTTATAGATATAAGCATGGAAATAATTCATTCCTATAAATACATCTGTGTGACGGGAAGAACTTTTTTCTGTTTTATTTTTAAATTTTATTTTTTAAAATTTTGAAATTTTATTTATTTTTTTATACAGCACGTTATTATTAGTTATGTATTTTATGCATATACATGTATACAGGTCAATCCCAAACTCCCAACTCATCCCACCACCACCACCCCATGGCTTCCCACACTTGGTGTCCATACGTTTGTTCTCTACCTCTGTGTCTCTATTTCTTCCCTGCAAACCAGTTCATCTGTACCATTTTTAGGCTCCACATATATGCATTAATATACAATATTTGTTTTCCTCTTTCTGACTTACTTCATTCTGTATGACAGTCTCTCGATCCATCGATGTCTCTACAAATGACCCAGTTTCATTCCTTTTTATGGCCGAGTCATATTCCATTTTATATATGTACCACATCTTTATCCATTCATCTGTCTGTGGGCATTTAGGTTGCTTCCATTACCTGGCTATTGTAAATAGTGCTGCAACGAACATTGTGGTGAATGTGCCTTTTTGAAATACGGTTTTCTCTGGGTATATGCCCAGAAGTGGGATTGCTGGATCAGATGGTAATTCTATTTCTAGTTTTTTTAAGGAAACTCCATACTGTTCTCCATAGGGACTGTATCAATTTACATTCCCACCAATAGTGGAAGAGGGCTCCTTTTGTCCACACCCTCCCCAGAATTGGTTGTTTGTAGATTTTCTGATGATGCCGATTCTAACAGGTGTGAGGTGATACCTCATTGTAGTTTTGATTTGCATTTCTCTAATAATTAGTGCTGTTGAGCAGCTTTTCATGTGCGTCTTGGCCATCTCTGTGTCTCCTTTGAAGAAACGTCTCTTTAGATCTTCTGCCCATTTTTTTTGGGTTGTTTGTTTTTCTAATATTAAGCTGCATGAGCTGTTTATATATATTGGAGATTACACCTCTGTCCATTGATTCGTCTGCAACGATTTTCGCCCATTCTGAGGGATGCCTTTTTCCATTCCCGTGTTTCTTAACAAAAAAGGAAAGAAAGGAAAAGAAGCAGAACACGAATGTGCGTAAAATATGCCTTTTGAAACGGTCGTTTTGAAATATGGACGTCCTTTGAAATTTTTGGTCGATATGTGACCCCAGGATTTGTTTTCAGGGCAGGTGTCATTTACAGGCCTGCAATGATTTTGAATATCAACTGACCATTAGCGTTGGGATTAAAGCTGCTGTTGTGTGAAACGGCCACAAGGTGGCAGCAGTTCACCCTTACCAAATCTGGTTACTAGGGCAAGAGAGCCTCAGTGGAAGTGGTGTTCTAGATTGGAGTTTAGAATGGAATGTACCAGGAGAAAGCCCCTCACGTTTGTCTCACTACTTCTTGTTCGTGTTTTTAATTTAAGTTTTTATTTTTTATTACAGCAAGTTTGATTACAATGTTTGGCTTGTTGTAGGTGTGGAAGATGTGGTTCTTTTACACATATACAGATGACTGTTCTTCTTGGGATCCTTTTCCCATGTACGTTATGACAGAATGTTGAGTAGTCCTCCCTTGGTATTCTGTAGGTCTTTGGTGATTATATATGTCACCTGTGTTTGTATATGTCTGTTAACCCCGATATCGTAATGAAACCAATCCTCACACCTTTCCATTGGTGAACCATAAGTTTGTTTAATGAATCTGTGATTGCCCTTCTCCGTGGAAATATCTGCCCTGGTATCCATTTTTAGGTAACACCTATAAGTGATATGATACGATATGTGTCTTTCACTTTCTGACTTACTACAAGTCACGTGATTACTTCTAGACTCATCTACGGTGCTGCAAATGGCATTGTGTCCTTTTTTCCCTTGGCTTCTCTTCTGCCTTAGCGGGGTCCATTTTCAACAATGTGATTCCCTGAGGGTTGTGGATTAGCTGACCTGGGCAGCCTTACCCTGCCGGCCCGCCCTCCCCAGGTGTGCCTCGTTGAGGTCAATATAAACAGAGCTCCAGGCAGCAATAGCCCCTGAAGCTGTGCCTGACTCCATATTCTCTGCCCCGTCAGCAGTCTCGGGGCTGTGCTGGTGGGAGGGAGTGAGGGGCCACAGCTTTGTGTGTGGCCCGGTGTGAGTGGGGTTCTGCTGGCCTTTCTGCAGGAGTTGCCAGGCTGCCGCCTGTAAAGAAGAGGATGTGTCACCCATACCTTCCGCTGGAATTTCTCTCCGGACAGAGGTGAGGAAGGAAAAAAGCAGTGGGGGCCGGGACAGGAGGGGTATCTCAGGCAGGGCAATGGAAAGCTTCTGGAAGAGCGCCAGGGTCCAGGACCACGCTGGCTGGCCTGCAGGCACCAAGTTGGCCTGCGTGCTGTCGCTGGTGTGGCTCCACGGTCCTTCCTCTAGGCTTTCAAGCCCTTGTACATATTCAGGTGTTTTACCTGGAAAGGGTGGGAACAGTTCAGCAGCAGCTGGCCTGGGGCTCAGCTCACGTTTACTCACAGATGCCTCGGCACGGTCCCCCAGCTTTGCAATGAGGACGCTCCTTGCGTGGGGGTTGGGTTGCTGGCTGTATGGGAGATGGTTCCCCACCTCTGACCAATTTCAGAATTGTTTACCACTGGAGCAAGTGCCGTGATAGGGTTTTCCTCTGTATAACTCGTGGGTTCACATTTTTTTTCTTTTTTGTTTCAAGTTAGATGTTATTCCTCTTTTATGTATTTATAGATATAAGCATGGAAATAATTCATTCCTATAAATACATCTGTGTGACGGGAAGAACTTTTTTCTGTTTTATTTTTAAATTTTATTTTTTAAAATTTTGAAATTTTATTTATTTTTTTATACAGCACGTTATTATTAGTTATGTATTTTATGCATATACATGTATACAGGTCAATCCCAAACTCCCAACTCATCCCACCACCACCACCCCATGGCTTCCCACACTTGGTGTCCATACGTTTGTTCTCTACCTCTGTGTCTCTATTTCTTCCCTGCAAACCAGTTCATCTGTACCATTTTTAGGCTCCACATATATGCATTAATATACAATATTTGTTTTCCTCTTTCTGACTTACTTCATTCTGTATGACAGTCTCTCGATCCATCGATGTCTCTACAAATGACCCAGTTTCATTCCTTTTTATGGCCGAGTCATATTCCATTTTATATATGTACCACATCTTTATCCATTCATCTGTCTGTGGGCATTTAGGTTGCTTCCATTACCTGGCTATTGTAAATAGTGCTGCAACGAACATTGTGGTGAATGTGCCTTTTTGAAATACGGTTTTCTCTGGGTATATGCCCAGAAGTGGGATTGCTGGATCAGATGGTAATTCTATTTCTAGTTTTTTTAAGGAAACTCCATACTGTTCTCCATAGGGACTGTATCAATTTACATTCCCACCAATAGTGGAAGAGGGCTCCTTTTGTCCACACCCTCCCCAGAATTGGTTGTTTGTAGATTTTCTGATGATGCCGATTCTAACAGGTGTGAGGTGATACCTCATTGTAGTTTTGATTTGCATTTCTCTAATAATTAGTGCTGTTGAGCAGCTTTTCATGTGCGTCTTGGCCATCTCTGTGTCTCCTTTGAAGAAACGTCTCTTTAGATCTTCTGCCCATTTTTTTTGGGTTGTTTGTTTTTCTAATATTAAGCTGCATGAGCTGTTTATATATATTGGAGATTACACCTCTGTCCATTGATTCGTCTGCAACGATTTTCGCCCATTCTGAGGGATGCCTTTTTCCATTCCCGTGTTTTTTAACAAAAAAGGAAAGAAAGGAAAAGAAGCAGAACACGAATGTGCGTAAAATATGCCTTTTGAAACGGTCGTTTTGAAATATGGACGTCCTTTGAAATTTTTGGTCGATATGTGACCCCAGGATTTGTTTTCAGGGCAGGTGTCATTTACAGGCCTGCAATGATTTTGAATATCAACTGACCATTAGCGTTGGGATTAAAGCTGCTGTTGTGTGAAACGGCCACAAGGTGGCAGCAGTTCACCCTTACCAAATCTGGTTACTAGGGCAAGAGAGCCTCAGTGGAAGTGGTGTTCTAGATTGGAGTTTGGAATGGAATGTACCAGGAGAAAGCCCCTCACGTTTGTCTCACTACTTCTTGTTCGTGTTTTTAATTTAAGTTTTTATTTTTTATTACAGCAAGTTTGATTACAATGTTTGGCTTGTTGTAGGTGTGGAAGATGTGGTTCTTTTACACATATACAGATGACTGTTCTTCTTGGGATCCTTTTCCCATGTACGTTATGACAGAATGTTGAGTAGTCCTCCCTTGGTATTCTGTAGGTCTTTGGTGATTATATATGTCACCTGTGTTTGTATATGTCTGTTAACCCCGATATCGTAATGAAACCAATCCTCACACCTTTCCATTGGTGAACCATAAGTTTGTTTAATGAATCTGTGATTGCCCTTCTCCGTGGAAATATCTGCCCTGGTATCCATTTTTAGGTAACACCTATAAGTGATATGATACGATATGTGTCTTTCACTTTCTGACTTACTACAAGTCACGTGATTACTTCTAGACTCATCTACGGTGCTGCAAATGGCATTGTGTCCTTTTTTCCCTTGGCTTCTCTTCTGCCTTAGCGGGGTCCATTTTCAACAATGTGATTCCCTGAGGGTTGTGGATTAGCTGACCTGGGCAGCCTTACCCTGCCGGCCCGCCCTCCCCAGGTGTGCCTCGTTGAGGTCAATATAAACAGAGCTCCAGGCAGCAATAGCCCCTGAAGCTGTGCCTGACTCCATATTCTCTGCCCCGTCAGCAGTCTCGGGGCTGTGCTGGTGGGAGGGAGTGAGGGGCCACAGCTTTGTGGGTGGCCCGGTGTGAGTGGGGTTCTGCTGGCCTTTCTGCAGGAGTTGCCAGGCTGCCGCCTGTAAAGAAGAGGATGTGTCACCCATACCTTCCGCTGGAATTTCTCTCCGGACAGAGGTGAGGAAGGAAAAAAGCAGTGGGGGCCGGGACAGGAGGGGTATCTCAGGCAGGGCAATGGAAAGCTTCTGGAAGAGCGCCAGGGTCCAGGACCACGCTGGCTGGCCTGCAGGCACCAAGTTGGCCTGCGTGCTGTCGCTGGTGTGGCTCCACGGTCCTTCCTCTAGGCTTTCAAGCCCTTGTACATATTCAGGTGTTTTACCTGGAAAGGGTGGGAACAGTTCAGCAGCAGCTGGCCTGGGGCTCAGCTCACGTTTACTCACAGATGCCTCGGCACGGTCCCCCAGCTTTGCAATGAGGACGCTCCTTGCGTGGGGGTTGGGTTGCTGGCTGTATGGGAGATGGTTCCCCACCTCTGACCAATTTCAGAATTGTTTACCACTGGAGCAAGTGCCGTGATAGGGTTTTCCTCTGTATAACTCGTGGGTTCACATTTTTTTTCTTTTATGTTTCAAGTTAGATGTTATTCCTCTTTTATGTATTTATAGATATAAGCATGGAAATAATTCATTCCTATAAATACATCTGTGTGACGGGAAGAACTTTTTTCTGTTTTATTTTTAAATTTTATTTTTTAAAATTTTGAAATTTTATTTATTTTTTTATACAGCACGTTATTATTAGTTATGTATTTTATGCATATACATGTATACAGGTCAATCCCAAACTCCCAACTCATCCCACCACCACCACCCCATGGCTTCCCACACTTGGTGTCCATACGTTTGTTCTCTACCTCTGTGTCTCTATTTCTTCCCTGCAAACCAGTTCATCTGTACCATTTTTAGGCTCCACATATATGCATTAATATACAATATTTGTTTTCCTCTTTCTGACTTACTTCATTCTGTATGACAGTCTCTCGATCCATCGATGTCTCTACAAATGACCCAGTTTCATTCCTTTTTATGGCCGAGTCATATTCCATTTTATATATGTACCACATCTTTATCCATTCATCTGTCTGTGGGCATTTAGGTTGCTTCCATTACCTGGCTATTGTAAATAGTGCTGCAACGAACATTGTGGTGAATGTGCCTTTTTGAAATACGGTTTTCTCTGGGTATATGCCCAGAAGTGGGATTGCTGGATCAGATGGTAATTCTATTTCTAGTTATTTTAAGGAAACTCCATACTGTTCTCCATAGGGACTGTATCAATTTACATTCCCACCAATAGTGGAAGAGGGCTCCTTTTGTCCACACCCTCCCCAGAATTGGTTGTTTGTAGATTTTCTGATGATGCCGATTCTAACAGGTGTGAGGTGATACCTCATTGTAGTTTTGATTTGCATTTCTCTAATAATTAGTGCTGTTGAGCAGCTTTTCATGTGCGTCTTGGCCATCTCTGTGTCTCCTTTGAAGAAACGTCTCTTTAGATCTTCTGCCCATTTTTTTTGGGTTGTTTGTTTTTCTAATATTAAGCTGCATGAGCTGTTTATATATATTGGAGATTACACCTCTGTCCATTGATTCGTCTGCAACGATTTTCGCCCATTCTGAGGGATGCCTTTTTCCATTCCCGTGTTTTTTAACAAAAAAGGAAAGAAAGGAAAAGAAGCAGAACACGAATGTGCGTAAAATATGCCTTTTGAAACGGTCGTTTTGAAATATGGACGTCCTTTGAAATTTTTGTTCGATATGTGACCCCAGGATTTGTTTTCAGGGCAGGTGTCATTTACAGGCCTGCAATGATTTTGAATATCAACTGACCATTAGCGTTGGGATTAAAGCTGCTGTTGTGTGAAACGGCCACAAGGTGGCAGCAGTTCACCCTTACCAAATCTGGTTACTAGGGCAAGAGAGCCTCAGTGGAAGTGGTGTTCTAGATTGGAGTTTAGAATGGAATGTACCAGGAGAAAGCCCCTCACGTTTGTCTCACTACTTCTTGTTCGTGTTTTTAATTTAAGTTTTTATTTTTTATTACAGCAAGTTTGATTACAATGTTTGGCTTGTTGTAGGTGTGGAAGATGTGGTTCTTTTACACATATACAGATGACTGTTCTTCTTGGGATCCTTTTCCCATGTACGTTATGACAGAATGTTGAGTAGTCCTCCCTTGGTATTCTGTAGGTCTTTGGTGATTATATATGTCACCTGTGTTTGTATATGTCTGTTAACCCCGATATCGTAATGAAACCAATCCTCACACCTTTCCATTGGTGAACCATAAGTTTGTTTAATGAATCTGTGATTGCCCTTCTCCGTGGAAATATCTGCCCTGGTATCCATTTTTAGGTAACACCTATAAGTGATATGATATGATATGTGTCTTTCACTTTCTGACTTACTACAAGTCACGTGATTACTTCTAGACTCATCTACGGTGCTGCAAATGGCATTGTGTCCTTTTTTCCCTTGGCTTCTCTTCTGCCTTAGCGGGGTCCATTTTCAACAATGTGATTCCCTGAGGGTTGTGGATTAGCTGACCTGGGCAGCCTTACCCTGCCGGCCCGCCCTCCCCAGGTGTGCCTCGTTGAGGTCAATATAAACAGAGCTCCAGGCAGCAATAGCCCCTGAAGCTGTGCCTGACTCCATATTCTCTGCCCCGTCAGCAGTCTCGGGGCTGTGCTGGTGGGAGGGAGTGAGGGGCCACAGCTTTGTGGGTGGCCCGGTGTGAGTGGGGTTCTGCTGGCCTTTCTGCAGGAGTTGCCAGGCTGCCGCCTGTAAAGAAGAGGATGTGTCACCCATACCTTCCGCTGGAATTTCTCTCCGGACAGAGGTGAGGAAGGAAAAAAGCAGTGGGGGCCGGGACAGGAGGGGTATCTCAGGCAGGGCAATGGAAAGCTTCTGGAAGAGCGCCAGGGTCCAGGACCACGCTGGCTGGCCTGCAGGCACCAAGTTGGCCTGCGTGCTGTCGCTGGTGTGGCTCCACGGTCCTTCCTCTAGGCTTTCAAGCCCTTGTACATATTCAGGTGTTTTACCTGGAAAGGGTGGGAACAGTTCAGCAGCAGCTGGCCTGGGGCTCAGCTCACGTTTACTCACAGATGCCTCGGCACGGTCCCCCAGCTTTGCAATGAGGACGCTCCTTGCGTGGGGGTTGGGTTGCTGGCTGTATGGGAGATGGTTCCCCACCTCTGACCAATTTCAGAATTGTTTACCACTGGAGCAAGTGCCGTGATAGGGTTTTCCTCTGTATAACTCGTGGGTTCACTTTTTTTTTCTTTTATGTTTCAAGTTAGATGTTATTCCTCTTTTATGTATTTATAGATATAAGCATGGAAATAATTCATTCCTATAAATACATCTGTGTGACGGGAAGAACTTTTTTCTGTTTTATTTTTAAATTTTATTTTTTAAAATTTTGAAATTTTATTTATTTTTTTATACAGCACGTTATTATTAGTTATGTATTTTATGCATATACATGTATACAGGTCAATCCCAAACTCCCAACTCATCCCACCACCACCACCCCATGGCTTCCCACACTTGGTGTCCATACGTTTGTTCTCTACCTCTGTGTCTCTATTTCTTCCCTGCAAACCAGTTCATCTGTACCATTTTTAGGCTCCACATATATGCATTAATATACAATATTTGTTTTCCTCTTTCTGACTTACTTCATTCTGTATGACAGTCTCTCGATCCATCGATGTCTCTACAAATGACCCAGTTTCATTCCTTTTTATGGCCGAGTCATATTCCATTTTATATATGTACCACATCTTTATCCATTCATCTGTCTGTGGGCATTTAGGTTGCTTCCATTACCTGGCTATTGTAAATAGTGCTGCAACGAACATTGTGGTGAATGTGCCTTTTTGAAATACGGTTTTCTCTGGGTATATGCCCAGAAGTGGGATTGCTGGATCAGATGGTAATTCTATTTCTAGTTTTTTTAAGGAAACTCCATACTGTTCTCCATAGGGACTGTATCAATTTACATTCCCACCAATAGTGGAAGAGGGCTCCTTTTGTCCACACCCTCCCCAGAATTGGTTGTTTGTAGATTTTCTGATGATGCCGATTCTAACAGGTGTGAGGTGATACCTCATTGTAGTTTTGATTTGCATTTCTCTAATAATTAGTGCTGTTGAGCAGCTTTTCATGTGCGTCTTGGCCATCTCTGTGTCTCCTTTGAAGAAACGTCTCTTTAGATCTTCTGCCCATTTTTTTTGGGTTGTTTGTTTTTTTAATATTAAGCTGCATGAGCTGTTTATATATATTGGAGATTACACCTCTGTCCATTGATTCGTCTGCAACGATTTTCGCCCATTCTGAGGGATGCCTTTTTCCATTCCCGTGTTTTTTAACAAAAAAGGAAAGAAAGGAAAAGAAGCAGAACACTAATGTGCGTAAAATATGCCTTTTGAAACGGTGGTTTTGAAATATGGACGTCCTTTGAAATTTTTGGTCGATATGTGACCCCAGGATTTGTTTTCAGGGCAGGTGTCATTTACAGGCCTGCAATGATTTTGAATATCAACTGACCATTAGCGTTGGGATTAAAGCTGCTGTTGTGTGAAACGGCCACAAGGTGGCAGCAGTTCACCCTTACCAAATCTGGTTACTAGGGCAAGAGAGCCTCAGTGGAAGTGGTGTTCTAGATTGGAGTTTAGAATGGAATGTACCAGGAGAAAGCCCCTCACGTTTGTCTCACTACTTCTTGTTCGTGTTTTTAATTTAAGTTTTTATTTTTTATTACAGCAAGTTTGATTACAATGTTTGGCTTGTTGTAGGTGTGGAAGATGTGGTTCTTTTACACATATACAGATGACTGTTCTTCTTGGGATCCTTTTCCCATGTACGTTATGACAGAATGTTGAGTAGTCCTCTCTTGGTATTCTGTAGGTTTTGGTGATTATATATGTCACCTGTGTTTGTATATGTCTGTTAACCCCGATATCGTAATGAAACCAATCCTCACACCTTTCCATTGGTGAACCATAAGTTTGTTTAATGAATCTGTGATTGCCCTTCTCCGTGGAAATATCTGCCCTGGTATCCATTTTTAGGTAACACCTATAAGTGATATGATATGATATGTGTCTTTCACTTTCTCACTTACTACAAGTCACGTGATTACTTCTAGACTCATCTACGGTGCTGCCAATGGCATTGTGTCCTTTTTTCCCTTGGCTTCTCTTCTGCCTTAGCGGGGTCCATTTTCAACAATGTGATTCCCTGAGGGTTGTGGATTAGCTGACCTGGGCAGCCTTACCCTGCCGGCCCGCCCTCCCCAGGTGTGCCTCGTTGAGGTCAATATAAACAGAGCTCCAGGCAGCAATAGCCCCTGAAGCTGTGCCTGACTCCATATTCTCTGCCCCGTCAGCAGTCTCGGGGCTGTGCTGGTGGGAGGGAGTGAGGGGCCACAGCTTTGTGGGTGGCCCGGTGTGAGTGGGGTTCTGCTGGCCTTTCTGCAGGAGTTGCCAGGCTGCCGCCTGTAAAGAAGAGGATGTGTCACCCATACCTTCCGCTGGAATTTCTCTCCGGACAGAGGTGAGGAAGGAAAAAAGCAGTGGGGGCCGGGACAGGAGGGGTATCTCAGGCAGGGCAATGGAAAGCTTCTGGAAGAGCGCCAGGGTCCAGGACCACGCTGGCTGGCCTGCAGGCACCAAGTTGGCCTGCGTGCTGTCGCTGGTGTGGCTCCACGGTCCTTCCTCTAGGCTTTCAAGCCCTTGTACATATTCAGGTGTTTTACCTGGAAAGGGTGGGAACAGTTCAGCAGCAGCTGGCCTGGGGCTCAGCTCACGTTTACTCACAGATGCCTCGGCACGGTCCCCCAGCTTTGCAATGAGGACGCTCCTTGCGTGGGGGTTGGGTTGCTGGCTGTATGGGAGATGGTTCCCCACCTCTGACCAATTTCAGAATTGTTTACCACTGGAGCAAGTGCCGTGATAGGGTTTTCCTCTGTATAACTCGTGGGTTCACTTTTTTTTTCTTTTATGTTTCAAGTTAGATGTTATTCCTCTTTTATGTATTTATAGATATAAGCATGGAAATAATTCATTCCTATAAATACATCTGTGTGACGGGAAGAACTTTTTTCTGTTTTATTTTTAAATTTTATTTTTTAAAATTTTGAAATTTTATTTATTTTTTTATACAGCACGTTATTATTAGTTATGTATTTTATGCATATACATGTATACAGGTCAATCCCAAACTCCCAACTCATCCCACCACCACCACCCCATGGCTTCCCACACTTGGTGTCCATACGTTTGTTCTCTACCTCTGTGTCTCTATTTCTTCGCTGCAAACCAGTTCATCTGTACCATTTTTAGGCTCCACATATATGCATTAATATACAATATTTGTTTTCCTCTTTCTGACTTACTTCATTCTGTATGACAGTCTCTCGATCCATCGATGTCTCTACAAATGACCCAGTTTCATTCCTTTTTATGGCCGAGTCATATTCCATTTTATATATGTACCACATCTTTATCCATTCATCTGTCTGTGGGCATTTAGGTTGCTTCCATTACCTGGCTATTGTAAATAGTGCTGCAACGAACATTGTGGTGAATGTGCCTTTTTGAAATACGGTTTTCTCTGGGTATATGCCCAGAAGTGGGATTGCTGGATCAGATGGTAATTCTATTTCTAGTTATTTTAAGGAAACTCCATACTGTTCTCCATAGGGACTGTATCAATTTACATTCCCACCAATAGTGGAAGAGGGCTCCTTTTGTCCACACCCTCCCCAGAATTGGTTGTTTGTAGATTTTCTGATGATGCCGATTCTAACAGGTGTGAGGTGATACCTCATTGTAGTTTTGATTTGCATTTCTCTAATAATTAGTGCTGTTGAGCAGCTTTTCATGTGCGTCTTGGCCATCTCTGTGTCTCCTTTGAAGAAACGTCTCTTTAGATCTTCTGCCCATTTTTTTTGGGTTGTTTGTTTTTTTAATATTAAGCTGCATGAGCTGTTTATATATATTGGAGATTACACCTCTGTCCATTGATTCGTCTGCAACGATTTTCGCCCATTCTGAGGGATGCCTTTTTCCATTCCCGTGTTTTTTAACAAAAAAGGAAAGAAAGGAAAAGAAGCAGAACACTAATGTGCGTAAAATATGCCTTTTGAAACGGTGGTTTTGAAATATGGACGTCCTTTGAAATTTTTGGTCGATATGTGACCCCAGGATTTGTTTTCAGGGCAGGTGTCATTTACAGGCCTGCAATGATTTTGAATATCAACTGACCATTAGCGTTGGGATTAAAGCTGCTGTTGTGTGAAACGGCCACAAGGTGGCAGCAGTTCACCCTTACCAAATCTGGTTACTAGGGCAAGAGAGCCTCAGTGGAAGTGGTGTTCTAGATTGGAGTTTAGAATGGAATGTACCAGGAGAAAGCCCCTCACGTTTGTCTCACTACTTCTTGTTCGTGTTTTTAATTTAAGTTTTTATTTTTTATTACAGCAAGTTTGATTACAATGTTTGGCTTGTTGTAGGTGTGGAAGATGTGGTTCTTTTACACATATACAGATGACTGTTCTTCTTGGGATCCTTTTCCCATGTACGTTATGACAGAATGTTGAGTAGTCCTCCCTTGGTATTCTGTAGGTCTTTGGTGATTATATATGTCACCTGTGTTTGTATATGTCTGTTAACCCCGATATCCTAATGAAACCAATCCTCACACCTTTCCATTGGTGAACCATAAGTTTGTTTAATGAATCTGTGATTGCCCTTCTCCGTGGAAATATCTGCCCTGGTATCCATTTTTAGGTAACACCTATAAGTGATATGATATGATATGTGTCTTTCACTTTCTGACTTACTACAAGTCACGTGATTACTTCTAGACTCATCTACGGTGCTGCCAATGGCATTGTGTCCTTTTTTCCCTTGGCTTCTCTTCTGCCTTAGCGGGGTCCATTTTCAACAATGTGATTCCCTGAGGGTTGTGGATTAGCTGACCTGGGCAGCCTTACCCTGCCGGCCCGCCCTCCCCAGGTGTGCCTCGTTGAGGTCAATATAAACAGAGCTCCAGGCAGCAATAGCCCCTGAAGCTGTGCCTGACTCCATATTCTCTGCCCCGTCAGCAGTCTCGGGGCTGTGCTGGTGGGAGGGAGTGAGGGGCCACAGCTTTGTGGGTGGCCCGGTGTGAGTGGGGTTCTGCTGGCCTTTCTGCAGGAGTTGCCAGGCTGCCGCCTGTAAAGAAGAGGATGTGTCACCCATACCTTCCGCTGGAATTTCTCTCCGGACAGAGGTGAGGAAGGAAAAAAGCAGTGGGGGCCGGGACAGGAGGGGTATCTCAGGCAGGGCAATGGAAAGCTTCTGGAAGAGCGCCAGGGTCCAGGACCACGCTGGCTGGCCTGCAGGCACCAAGTTGGCCTGCGTGCTGTCGCTGGTGTGGCTCCACGGTCCTTCCTCTAGGCTTTCAAGCCCTTGTACATATTCAGGTGTTTTACCTGGAAAGGGTGGGAACAGTTCAGCAGCAGCTGGCCTGGGGCTCAGCTCACGTTTACTCACAGATGCCTCGGCACGGTCCCCCAGCTTTGCAATGAGGACGCTCCTTGCGTGGGGGTTGGGTTGCTGGCTGTATGGGAGATGGTTCCCCACCTCTGACCAATTTCAGAATTGTTTACCACTGGAGCAAGTGCCGTGATAGGGTTTTCCTCTGTATAACTCGTGGGTTCACTTTTTTTTTCTTTTATGTTTCAAGTTAAATGTTATTCCTCTTTTATGTATTTATAGATATAAGCATGGAAATAATTCATTCCTATAAATACATCTGTGTGACGGGAAGAACTTTTTTCTGTTTTATTTTTAAATTTTATTTTTTAAAATTTTGAAATTTTATTTATTTTTTTATACAGCACGTTATTATTAGTTATGTATTTTATGCATATACATGTATACAGGTCAATCCCAAACTCCCAACTCATCCCACCACCACCACCCCATGGCTTCCCACACTTGGTGTCCATACGTTTGTTCTCTACCTCTGTGTCTCTATTTCTTCCCTGCAAACCAGTTCATCTGTACCATTTTTAGGCTCCACATATATGCATTAATATACAATATTTGTTTTCCTCTTTCTGACTTACTTCATTCTGTATGACAGTCTCTCGATCCATCGATGTCTCTACAAATGACCCAGTTTCATTCCTTTTTATGGCCGAGTCATATTCCATTTTATATATGTACCACATCTTTATCCATTCATCTGTCTGTGGGCATTTAGGTTGCTTCCATTACCTGGCTATTGTAAATAGTGCTGCAACGAACATTGTGGTGAATGTGCCTTTTTGAAATACGGTTTTCTCTGGGTATATGCCCAGAAGTGGGATTGCTGGATCAGATGGTAATTCTATTTCTAGTTTTTTTAAGGAAACTCCATACTGTTCTCCATAGGGACTGTATCAATTTACATTCCCACCAATAGTGGAAGAGGGCTCCTTTTGTCCACACCCTCCCCAGAATTGGTTGTTTGTAGATTTTCTGATGATGCCGATTCTAACAGGTGTGAGGTGATACCTCATTGTAGTTTTGATTTGCATTTCTCTAATAATTAGTGCTGTTGAGCAGCTTTTCATGTGCGTCTTGGCCATCTCTGTGTCTCCTTTGAAGAAACGTCTCTTTAGATCTTCTGCCCATTTTTTTTGGGTTGTTTGTTTTTCTAATATTAAGCTGCATGAGCTGTTTATATATATTGGAGATTACACCTCTGTCCATTGATTCGTCTGCAACGATTTTCGCCCATTCTGAGGGATGCCTTTTTCCATTCCCGTGTTTCTTAACAAAAAAGGAAAGAAAGGAAAAGAAGCAGAACACGAATGTGCGTAAAATATGCCTTTTGAAACGGTGGTTTTGAAATATGGACGTCCTTTGAAATTTTTGGTCGATATGTGACCCCAGGATTTGTTTTCAGGGCAGGTGTCATTTACAGGCCTGCAATGATTTTGAATATCAACTGACCATTAGCGTTGGGATTAAAGCTGCTGTTGTGTGAAACGGCCACAAGGTGGCAGCAGTTCACCCTTACCAAATCTGGTTACTAGGGCAAGAGAGCCTCAGTGGAAGTGGTGTTCTAGATTGGAGTTTAGAATGGAATGTACCAGGAGAAAGCCCCTCACGTTTGTCTCACTACTTCTTGTTCGTGTTTTTAATTTAAGTTTTTATTTTTTATTACAGCAAGTTTGATTACAATGTTTGGCTTGTTGTAGGTGTGGAAGATGTGGTTCTTTTACACATATACAGATGACTGTTCTTCTTGGGATCCTTTTCCCATGTACGTTATGACAGAATGTTGAGTAGTCCTCCCTTGGTATTCTGTAGGTCTTTGGTGATTATATATGTCACCTGTGTTTGTATATGTCTGTTAACCCCGATATCGTAATGAAACCAATCCTCACACCTTTCCATTGGTGAACCATAAGTTTGTTTAATGAATCTGTGATTGCCCTTCTCCGTGGAAATATCTGCCCTGGTATCCATTTTTAGGTAACACCTATAAGTGATATGATACGATATGTGTCTTTCACTTTCTGACTTACTACAAGTCACGTGATTACTTCTAGACTCATCTACGGTGCTGCCAATGGCATTGTGTCCTTTTTTCCCTTGGCTTCTCTTCTGCCTTAGCGGGGTCCATTTTCAACAATGTGATTCCCTGAGGGTTGTGGATTAGCTGACCTTGGCAGCCTTACCCTGCCGGCCCGCCCTCCCCAGGTGTGCCTCGTTGAGGTCAATATAAACAGAGCTCCAGGCAGCAATAGCCCCTGAAGCTGTGCCTGACTCCATATTCTCTGCCCCGTCAGCAGTCTCGGGGCTGTGCTGGTGGGAGGGAGTGAGGGGCCACAGCTTTGTGTGTGGCCCGGTGTGAGTGGGGTTCTGCTGGCCTTTCTGCAGGAGTTGCCAGGCTGCCGCCTGTAAAGAAGAGGATGTGTCACCCATACCTTCCGCTGGAATTTCTCTCCGGACAGAGGTGAGGAAGGAAAAAAGCAGTGGGGGCCGGGACAGGAGGGGTATCTCAGGCAGGGCAATGGAAAGCTTCTGGAAGAGCGCCAGGGTCCAGGACCACGCTGGCTGGCCTGCAGGCACCAAGTTGGCCTGCGTGCTGTCGCTGGTGTGGCTCCACGGTCCTTCCTCTAGGCTTTCAAGCCCTTGTACATATTCAGGTGTTTTACCTGGAAAGGGTGGGAACAGTTCAGCAGCAGCTGGCCTGGGGCTCAGCTCACGTTTACTCACAGATGCCTCGGCACGGTCCCCCAGCTTTGCAATGAGGACGCTCCTTGCGTGGGGGTTGGGTTGCTGGCTGTATGGGAGATGGTTCCCCACCTCTGACCAATTTCAGAATTGTTTACCACTGGAGCAAGTGCCGTGATAGGGTTTTCCTCTGTATAACTCGTGGGTTCACATTTTTTTTCTTTTTTGTTTCAAGTTAGATGTTATTCCTCTTTTATGTATTTATAGATATAAGCATGGAAATAATTCATTCCTATAAATACATCTGTGTGACGGGAAGAACTTTTTTCTGTTTTATTTTTAAATTTTATTTTTTAAAATTTTGAAATTTTATTTATTTTTTTATACAGCACGTTATTATTAGTTATGTATTTTATGCATATACATGTATACAGGTCAATCCCAAACTCCCAACTCATCCCACCACCACCACCCCATGGCTTCCCACACTTGGTGTCCATACGTTTGTTCTCTACCTCTGTGTCTCTATTTCTTCCCTGCAAACCAGTTCATCTGTACCATTTTTAGGCTCCACATATATGCATTAATATACAATATTTGTTTTCCTCTTTCTGACTTACTTCATTCTGTATGACAGTCTCTCGATCCATCGATGTCTCTACAAATGACCCAGTTTCATTCCTTTTTATGGCCGAGTCATATTCCATTTTATATATGTACCACATCTTTATCCATTCATCTGTCTGTGGGCATTTAGGTTGCTTCCATTACCTGGCTATTGTAAATAGTGCTGCAACGAACATTGTGGTGAATGTGCCTTTTTGAAATACGGTTTTCTCTGGGTATATGCCCAGAAGTGGGATTGCTGGATCAGATGGTAATTCTATTTCTAGTTTTTTTAAGGAAACTCCATACTGTTCTCCATAGGGACTGTATCAATTTACATTCCCACCAATAGTGGAAGAGGGCTCCTTTTGTCCACACCCTCCCCAGAATTGGTTGTTTGTAGATTTTCTGATGATGCCGATTCTAACAGGTGTGAGGTGATACCTCATTGTAGTTTTGATTTGCATTTCTCTAATAATTAGTGCTGTTGAGCAGCTTTTCATGTGCGTCTTGGCCATCTCTGTGTCTCCTTTGAAGAAACGTCTCTTTAGATCTTCTGCCCATTTTTTTTGGGTTGTTTGTTTTTCTAATATTAAGCTGCATGAGCTGTTTATATATATTGGAGATTACACCTCTGTCCATTGATTCGTCTGCAACGATTTTCGCCCATTCTGAGGGATGCCTTTTTCCATTCCCGTGTTTTTTAACAAAAAAGGAAAGAAAGGAAAAGAAGCAGAACACTAATGTGCGTAAAATATGCCTTTTGAAACGGTCGTTTTGAAATATGGACGTCCTTTGAAATTTTTGGTCGATATGTGACCCCAGGATTTGTTTTCAGGGCAGGTGTCATTTACAGGCCTGCAATGATTTTGAATATCAACTGACCATTAGCGTTGGGATTAAAGCTGCTGTTGTGTGAAACGGCCACAAGGTGGCAGCAGTTCACCCTTACCAAATCTGGTTACTAGGGCAAGAGAGCCTCAGTGGAAGTGGTGTTCTAGATTGGAGTTTGGAATGGAATGTACCAGGAGAAAGCCCCTCACGTTTGTCTCACTACTTCTTGTTCGTGTTTTTAATTTAAGTTTTTATTTTTTATTACAGCAAGTTTGATTACAATGTTTGGCTTGTTGTAGGTGTGGAAGATGTGGTTCTTTTACACATATACAGATGACTGTTCTTCTTGGGATCCTTTTCCCATGTACGTTATGACAGAATGTTGAGTAGTCCTCCCTTGGTATTCTGTAGGTCTTTGGTGATTATATATGTCACCTGTGTTTGTATATGTCTGTTAACCCCGATATCGTAATGAAACCAATCCTCACACCTTTCCATTGGTGAACCATAAGTTTGTTTAATGAATCTGTGATTGCCCTTCTCCGTGGAAATATCTGCCCTGGTATCCATTTTTAGGTAACACCTATAAGTGATATGATATGATATGTGTCTTTCACTTTCTCACTTACTACAAGTCACGTGATTACTTCTAGACTCATCTACGGTGCTGCCAATGGCATTGTGTCCTTTTTTCCCTTGGCTTCTCTTCTGCCTTAGCGGGGTCCATTTTCAACAATGTGATTCCCTGAGGGTTGTGGATTAGCTGACCTGGGCAGCCTTACCCTGCCGGCCCGCCCTCCCCAGGTGTGCCTCGTTGAGGTCAATATAAACAGAGCTCCAGGCAGCAATAGCCCCTGAAGCTGTGCCTGACTCCATATTCTCTGCCCCGTCAGCAGTCTCGGGGCTGTGCTGGTGGGAGGGAGTGAGGGGCCACAGCTTTGTGGGTGGCCCGGTGTGAGTGGGGTTCTGCTGGCCTTTCTGCAGGAGTTGCCAGGCTGCCGCCTGTAAAGAAGAGGATGTGTCACCCATACCTTCCGCTGGAATTTCTCTCCGGACAGAGGTGAGGAAGGAAAAAAGCAGTGGGGGCCGGGACAGGAGGGGTATCTCAGGCAGGGCAATGGAAAGCTTCTGGAAGAGCACCAGGGTCCAGGACCACGCTGGCTGGCCTGCAGGCACCAAGTTGGCCTGCGTGCTGTCGCTGGTGTGGCTCCACGGTCCTTCCTCTAGGCTTTCAAGCCCTTGTACATATTCAGGTGTTTTACCTGGAAAGGGTGGGAACAGTTCAGCAGCAGCTGGCCTGGGGCTCAGCTCACGTTTACTCACAGATGCCTCGGCACGGTCCCCCAGCTTTGCAATGAGGACGCTCCTTGCGTGGGGGTTGGGTTGCTGGCTGTATGGGAGATGGTTCCCCACCTCTGACCAATTTCAGAATTGTTTACCACTGGAGCAAGTGCCGTGATAGGGTTTTCCTCTGTATAACTCGTGGGTTCACATTTTTTTTCTTTTATGTTTCAAGTTAGATGTTATTCCTCTTTTATGTATTTATAGATATAAGCATGGAAATAATTCATTCCTATAAATACATCTGTGTGACGGGAAGAACTTTTTTCTGTTTTATTTTTAAATTTTATTTTTTAAAATTTTGAAATTTTATTTATTTTTTTATACAGCACGTTATTATTAGTTATGTATTTTATGCATATACATGTATACAGGTCAATCCCAAACTCCCAACTCATCCCACCACCACCACCCCATGGCTTCCCACACTTGGTGTCCATACGTTTGTTCTCTACCTCTGTGTCTCTATTTCTTCCCTGCAAACCAGTTCATCTGTACCATTTTTAGGCTCCACATATATGCATTAATATACAATATTTGTTTTCCTCTTTCTGACTTACTTCATTCTGTATGACAGTCTCTCGATCCATCGATGTCTCTACAAATGACCCAGTTTCATTCCTTTTTATGGCCGAGTCATATTCCATTTTATATATGTACCACATCTTTATCCATTCATCTGTCTGTGGGCATTTAGGTTGCTTCCATTACCTGGCTATTGTAAATAGTGCTGCAACGAACATTGTGGTGAATGTGCCTTTTTGAAATACGGTTTTCTCTGGGTATATGCCCAGAAGTGGGATTGCTGGATCAGATGGTAATTCTATTTCTAGTTTTTTTAAGGAAACTCCATACTGTTCTCCATAGGGACTGTATCAATTTACATTCCCACCAATAGTGGAAGAGGGCTCCTTTTGTCCACACCCTCCCCAGAATTGGTTGTTTGTAGATTTTCTGATGATGCCGATTCTAACAGGTGTGAGGTGATACCTCATTGTAGTTTTGATTTGCATTTCTCTAATAATTAGTGCTGTTGAGCAGCTTTTCATGTGCGTCTTGGCCATCTCTGTGTCTCCTTTGAAGAAACGTCTCTTTAGATCTTCTGCCCATTTTTTTTGGGTTGTTTGTTTTTTTAATATTAAGCTGCATGAGCTGTTTATATATATTGGAGATTACACCTCTGTCCATTGATTCGTCTGCAACGATTTTCGCCCATTCTGAGGGATGCCTTTTTCCATTCCCGTGTTTTTTAACAAAAAAGGAAAGAAAGGAAAAGAAGCAGAATACTAATGTGCGTAAAATATGCCTTTTGAAACGGTGGTTTTGAAATATGGACGTCCTTTGAAATTTTTGGTCGATATGTGACCCCAGGATTTGTTTTCAGGGCAGGTGTCATTTACAGGCCTGCAATGATTTTGAATATCAACTGACCATTAGCGTTGGGATTAAAGCTGCTGTTGTGTGAAACGGCCACAAGGTGGCAGCAGTTCACCCTTACCAAATCTGGTTACTAGGGCAAGAGAGCCTCAGTGGAAGTGGTGTTCTAGATTGGAGTTTAGAATGGAATGTACCAGGAGAAAGCCCCTCACGTTTGTCTCACTACTTCTTGTTCGTGTTTTTAATTTAAGTTTTTATTTTTTATTACAGCAAGTTTGATTACAATGTTTGGCTTGTTGTAGGTGTGGAAGATGTGGTTCTTTTACACATATACAGATGACTGTTCTTCTTGGGATCCTTTTCCCATGTACGTTATGACAGAATGTTGAGTAGTCCTCTCTTGGTATTCTGTAGGTCTTTGGTGATTATATATGTCACCTGTGTTTGTATATGTCTGTTAACCCCGATATCGTAATGAAACCAATCCTCACACCTTTCCATTGGTGAACCATAAGTTTGTTTAATGAATCTGTGATTGCCCTTCTCCGTGGAAATATCTGCCCTGGTATCCATTTTTAGGTAACACCTATAAGTGATATGATATGATATGTGTCTTTCACTTTCTCACTTACTACAAGTCACGTGATTACTTCTAGACTCATCTACGGTGCTGCCAATGGCATTGTGTCCTTTTTTCCCTTGGCTTCTCTTCTGCCTTAGCGGGGTCCATTTTCAACAATGTGATTCCCTGAGGGTTGTGGATTAGCTGACCTGGGCAGCCTTACCCTGCCGGCCCGCCCTCCCCAGGTGTGCCTCGTTGAGGTCAATATAAACAGAGCTCCAGGCAGCAATAGCCCCTGAAGCTGTGCCTGACTCCATATTCTCTGCCCCGTCAGCAGTCTCGGGGCTGTGCTGGTGGGAGGGAGTGAGGGGCCACAGCTTTGTGGGTGGCCCGGTGTGAGTGGGGTTCTGCTGGCCTTTCTGCAGGAGTTGCCAGGCTGCCGCCTGTAAAGAAGAGGATGTGTCACCCATACCTTCCGCTGGAATTTCTCTCCGGACAGAGGTGAGGAAGGAAAAAAGCAGTGGGGGCCGGGACAGGAGGGGTATCTCAGGCAGGGCAATGGAAAGCTTCTGGAAGAGCGCCAGGGTCCAGGACCACGCTGGCTGGCCTGCAGGCACCAAGTTGGCCTGCGTGCTGTCGCTGGTGTGGCTCCACGGTCCTTCCTCTAGGCTTTCAAGCCCTTGTACATATTCAGGTGTTTTACCTGGAAAGGGTGGGAACAGTTCAGCAGCAGCTGGCCTGGGGCTCAGCTCACGTTTACTCACAGATGCCTCGGCACGGTCCCCCAGCTTTGCAATGAGGACGCTCCTTGCGTGGGGGTTGGGTTGCTGGCTGTATGGGAGATGGTTCCCCACCTCTGACCAATTTCAGAATTGTTTACCACTGGAGCAAGTGCCGTGATAGGGTTTTCCTCTGTATAACTCGTGGGTTCACTTTTTTTTTCTTTTATGTTTCAAGTTAGATGTTATTCCTCTTTTATGTATTTATAGATATAAGCATGGAAATAATTCATTCCTATAAATACATCTGTGTGACGGGAAGAACTTTTTTCTGTTTTATTTTTAAATTTTATTTTTTAAAATTTTGAAATTTTATTTATTTTTTTATACAGCACGTTATTATTAGTTATGTATTTTATGCATATACATGTATACAGGTCAATCCCAAACTCCCAACTCATCCCACCACCACCACCCCATGGCTTCCCACACTTGGTGTCCATACGTTTGTTCTCTACCTCTGTGTCTCTATTTCTTCCCTGCAAACCAGTTCATCTGTACCATTTTTAGGCTCCACATATATGCATTAATATACAATATTTGTTTTCCTCTTTCTGACTTACTTCATTCTGTATGACAGTCTCTCGATCCATCGATGTCTCTACAGATGACCCAGTTTCATTCCTTTTTATGGCCGAGTAATATTCCATTTTATATATGTACCACATCTTTATCCATTCATCTGTCTGTGGGCATTTAGGTTGCTTCCATTACCTGGCTATTGTAAATAGTGCTGCAACGAACATTGTGGTGAATGTGCCTTTTTGAAATACGGTTTTCTCTGGGTATATGCCCAGAAGTGGGATTGCTGGATCAGATGGTAATTCTATTTCTAGTTATTTTAAGGAAACTCCATACTGTTCTCCATAGGGACTGTATCAATTTACATTCCCACCAATAGTGGAAGAGGGCTCCTTTTGTCCACACCCTCCCCAGAATTGGTTGTTTGTAGATTTTCTGATGATGCCGATTCTAACAGGTGTGAGGTGATACCTCATTGTAGTTTTGATTTGCATTTCTCTAATAATTAGTGCTGTTGAGCAGCTTTTCATGTGCGTCTTGGCCATCTCTGTGTCTCCTTTGAAGAAACGTCTCTTTAGATCTTCTGCCCATTTTTTTTGGGTTGTTTGTTTTTCTAATATTAAGCTGCATGAGCTGTTTATATATATTGGAGATTACACCTCTGTCCATTGATTCGTCTGCAACGATTTTCGCCCATTCTGAGGGATGCCTTTTTCCATTCCCGTGTTTTTTAACAAAAAAGGAAAGAAAGGAAAAGAAGCAGAACACTAATGTGCGTAAAATATGCCTTTTGAAACGGTCGTTTTGAAATATGGACGTCCTTTGAAATTTTTGGTCGATATGTGACCCCAGGATTTGTTTTCAGGGCAGGTGTCATTTACAGGCCTGCAATGATTTTGAATATCAACTGACCATTAGCGTTGGGATTAAAGCTGCTGTTGTGTGAAACGGCCACAAGGTGGCAGCAGTTCACCCTTACCAAATCTGGTTACTAGGGCAAGAGAGCCTCAGTGGAAGTGGTGTTCTAGATTGGAGTTTGGAATGGAATGTACCAGGAGAAAGCCCCTCACGTTTGTCTCACTACTTCTTGTTCGTGTTTTTAATTTAAGTTTTTATTTTTTATTACAGCAAGTTTGATTACAATGTTTGGCTTGTTGTAGGTGTGGAAGATGTGGTTCTTTTACACATATACAGATGACTGTTCTTCTTGGGATCCTTTTCCCATGTACGTTATGACAGAATGTTGAGTAGTCCTCCCTTGGTATTCTGTAGGTCTTTGGTGATTATATATGTCACCTGTGTTTGTATATGTCTGTTAACCCCGATATCGTAATGAAACCAATCCTCACACCTTTCCATTGGTGAACCATAAGTTTGTTTAATGAATCTGTGATTGCCCTTCTCCGTGGAAATATCTGCCCTGGTATCCATTTTTAGGTAACACCTATAAGTGATATGATATGATATGTGTCTTTCACTTTCTCACTTACTACAAGTCACGTGATTACTTCTAGACTCATCTACGGTGCTGCCAATGGCATTGTGTCCTTTTTTCCCTTGGCTTCTCTTCTGCCTTAGCGGGGTCCATTTTCAACAATGTGATTCCCTGAGGGTTGTGGATTAGCTGACCTGGGCAGCCTTACCCTGCCGGCCCGCCCTCCCCAGGTGTGCCTCGTTGAGGTCAATATAAACAGAGCTCCAGGCAGCAATAGCCCCTGAAGCTGTGCCTGACTCCATATTCTCTGCCCCGTCAGCAGTCTCGGGGCTGTGCTGGTGGGAGGGAGTGAGGGGCCACAGCTTTGTGGGTGGCCCGGTGTGAGTGGGGTTCTGCTGGCCTTTCTGCAGGAGTTGCCAGGCTGCCGCCTGTAAAGAAGAGGATGTGTCACCCATACCTTCCGCTGGAATTTCTCTCCGGACAGAGGTGAGGAAGGAAAAAAGCAGTGGGGGCCGGGACAGGAGGGGTATCTCAGGCAGGGCAATGGAAAGCTTCTGGAAGAGCACCAGGGTCCAGGACCACGCTGGCTGGCCTGCAGGCACCAAGTTGGCCTGCGTGCTGTCGCTGGTGTGGCTCCACGGTCCTTCCTCTAGGCTTTCAAGCCCTTGTACATATTCAGGTGTTTTACCTGGAAAGGGTGGGAACAGTTCAGCAGCAGCTGGCCTGGGGCTCAGCTCACGTTTACTCACAGATGCCTCGGCACGGTCCCCCAGCTTTGCAATGAGGACGCTCCTTGCGTGGGGGTTGGGTTGCTGGCTGTATGGGAGATGGTTCCCCACCTCTGACCAATTTCAGAATTGTTTACCACTGGAGCAAGTGCCGTGATAGGGTTTTCCTCTGTATAACTCGTGGGTTCACATTTTTTTTCTTTTATGTTTCAAGTTAGATGTTATTCCTCTTTTATGTATTTATAGATATAAGCATGGAAATAATTCATTCCTATAAATACATCTGTGTGACGGGAAGAACTTTTTTCTGTTTTATTTTTAAATTTTATTTTTTAAAATTTTGAAATTTTATTTATTTTTTTATACAGCACGTTATTATTAGTTATGTATTTTATGCATATACATGTATACAGGTCAATCCCAAACTCCCAACTCATCCCACCACCACCACCCCATGGCTTCCCACACTTGGTGTCCATACGTTTGTTCTCTACCTCTGTGTCTCTATTTCTTCCCTGCAAACCAGTTCATCTGTACCATTTTTAGGCTCCACATATATGCATTAATATACAATATTTGTTTTCCTCTTTCTGACTTACTTCATTCTGTATGACAGTCTCTCGATCCATCGATGTCTCTACAGATGACCCAGTTTCATTCCTTTTTATGGCCGAGTCATATTCCATTTTATATATGTACCACATCTTTATCCATTCATCTGTCTGTGGGCATTTAGGTTGCTTCCATTACCTGGCTATTGTAAATAGTGCTGCAACGAACATTGTGGTGAATGTGCCTTTTTGAAATACGGTTTTCTCTGGGTATATGCCCAGAAGTGGGATTGCTGGATCAGATGGTAATTCTATTTCTAGTTTTTTTAAGGAAACTCCATACTGTTCTCCATAGGGACTGTATCAATTTACATTCCCACCAATAGTGGAAGAGGGCTCCTTTTGTCCACACCCTCCCCAGAATTGGTTGTTTGTAGATTTTCTGATGATGCCGATTCTAACAGGTGTGAGGTGATACCTCATTGTAGTTTTGATTTGCATTTCTCTAATAATTAGTGCTGTTGAGCAGCTTTTCATGTGCGTCTTGGCCATCTCTGTGTCTCCTTTGAAGAAACGTCTCTTTAGATCTTCTGCCCATTTTTTTTGGTTTGTTTGTTTTTTTAATATTAAGCTGCATGAGCTGTTTATATATATTGGAGATTACACCTCTGTCCATTGATTCGTCTGCAACGATTTTCGCCCATTCTGAGGGATGCCTTTTTCCATTCCCGTGTTTTTTAACAAAAAAGGAAAGAAAGGAAAAGAAGCAGAACACTAATGTGCGTAAAATATGCCTTTTGAAACGGTGGTTTTGAAATATGGACGTCCTTTGAAATTTTTGGTCGATATGTGACCCCAGGATTTGTTTTCAGGGCAGGTGTCATTTACAGGCCTGCAATGATTTTGAATATCAACTGACCATTAGCGTTGGGATTAAAGCTGCTGTTGTGTGAAACGGCCACAAGGTGGCAGCAGTTCACCCTTACCAAATCTGGTTACTAGGGCAAGAGAGCCTCAGTGGAAGTGGTGTTCTAGATTGGAGTTTAGAATGGAATGTACCAGGAGAAAGCCCCTCACGTTTGTCTCACTACTTCTTGTTCGTGTTTTTAATTTAAGTTTTTATTTTTTATTACAGCAAGTTTGATTACAATGTTTGGCTTGTTGTAGGTGTGGAAGATGTGGTTCTTTTACACATATACAGATGACTGTTCTTCTTGGGATCCTTTTCCCATGTACGTTATGACAGAATGTTGAGTAGTCCTCCCTTGGTATTCTGTAGGTCTTTGGTGATTATATATGTCACCTGTGTTTGTATATGTCTGTTAACCCCGATATCGTAATGAAACCAATCCTCACACCTTTCCATTGGTGAACCATAAGTTTGTTTAATGAATCTGTGATTGCCCTTCTCCGTGGAAATATCTGCCCTGGTATCCATTTTTAGGTAACACCTATAAGTGATATGATATGATATGTGTCTTTCACTTTCTGACTTACTACAAGTCACGTGATTACTTCTAGACTCATCTACGGTGCTGCCAATGGCATTGTGTCCTTTTTTCCCTTGGCTTCTCTTCTGCCTTAGCGGGGTCCATTTTCAACAATGTGATTCCCTGAGGGTTGTGGATTAGCTGACCTTGGCAGCCTTACCCTGCCGGCCCGCCCTCCCCAGGTGTGCCTCGTTGAGGTCAATATAAACAGAGCTCCAGGCAGCAATAGCCCCTGAAGCTGCGCCTGACTCCATATTCTCTGCCCCGTCAGCAGTCTCGGGGCTGTGCTGGTGGGAGGGAGTGAGGGGCCACAGCTTTGTGGGTGGCCCGGTGTGAGTGGGGTTCTGCTGGCCTTTCTGCAGGAGTTGCCAGGCTGCCGCCTGTAAAGAAGAGGATGTGTCACCCATACCTTCCGCTGGAATTTCTCTCCGGACAGAGGTGAGGAAGGAAAAAAGCAGTGGGGGCCGGGACAGGAGGGGTATCTCAGGCAGGGCAATGGAAAGCTTCTGGAAGAGCGCCAGGGTCCAGGACCACGCTGGCTGGCCTGCAGGCACCAAGTTGGCCTGCGTGCTGTCGCTGGTGTGGCTCCACGGTCCTTCCTCTAGGCTTTCAAGCCCTTGTACATATTCAGGTGTTTTACCTGGAAAGGGTGGGAACAGTTCAGCAGCAGCTGGCCTGGGGCTCAGCTCACGTTTACTCACAGATGCCTCGGCACGGTCCCCCAGCTTTGCAATGAGGACGCTCCTTGCGTGGGGGTTGGGTTGCTGGCTGTATGGGAGATGGTTCCCCACCTCTGACCAATTTCAGAATTGTTTACCACTGGAGCAAGTGCCGTGATAGGGTTTTCCTCTGTATAACTCGTGGGTTCACTTTTTTTTTCTTTTATGTTTCAAGTTAGATGTTATTCCTCTTTTATGTATTTATAGATATAAGCATGGAAATAATTCATTCCTATAAATACATCTGTGTGACGGGAAGAACTTTTTTCTGTTTTATTTTTAAATTTTATTTTTTAAAATTTTGAAATTTTATTTATTTTTTTATACAGCACGTTATTATTAGTTATGTATTTTATGCATATACATGTATACAGGTCAATCCCAAACTCCCAACTCATCCCACCACCACCACCCCATGGCTTCCCACACTTGGTGTCCATACGTTTGTTCTCTACCTCTGTGTCTCTATTTCTTCCCTGCAAACCAGTTCATCTGTACCATTTTTAGGCTCCACATATATGCATTAATATACAATATTTGTTTTCCTCTTTCTGACTTACTTCATTCTGTATGACAGTCTCTCGATCCATCGATGTCTCTACAGATGACCCAGTTTCATTCCTTTTTATGGCCGAGTAATATTCCATTTTATATATGTACCACATCTTTATCCATTCATCTGTCTGTGGGCATTTAGGTTGCTTCCATTACCTGGCTATTGTAAATAGTGCTGCAACGAACATTGTGGTGAATGTGCCTTTTTGAAATACGGTTTTCTCTGGGTATATGCCCAGAAGTGGGATTGCTGGATCAGATGGTAATTCTATTTCTAGTTTTTTTAAGGAAACTCCATACTGTTCTCCATAGGGACTGTATCAATTTACATTCCCACCAATAGTGGAAGAGGGCTCCTTTTGTCCACACCCTCCCCAGAATTGGTTGTTTGTAGATTTTCTGATGATGCCGATTCTAACAGGTGTGAGGTGATACCTCATTGTAGTTTTGATTTGCATTTCTCTAATAATTAGTGCTGTTGAGCAGCTTTTCATGTGCGTCTTGGCCATCTCTGTGTCTCCTTTGAAGAAACGTCTCTTTAGATCTTCTGCCCATTTTTTTTGGGTTGTTTGTTTTTTTAATATTAAGCTGCATGAGCTGTTTATATATATTGGAGATTACACCTCTGTCCATTGATTCGTCTGCAACGATTTTCGCCCATTCTGAGGGATGCCTTTTTCCATTCCCGTGTTTTTTAACAAAAAAGGAAAGAAAGGAAAAGAAGCAGAACACTAATGTGCGTAAAATATGCCTTTTGAAACGGTGGTTTTGAAATATGGACGTCCTTTGAAATTTTTGGTCGATATGTGACCCCAGGATTTGTTTTCAGGGCAGGTGTCATTTACAGGCCTGCAATGATTTTGAATATCAACTGACCATTAGCGTTGGGATTAAAGCTGCTGTTGTGTGAAACGGCCACAAGGTGGCAGCAGTTCACCCTTACCAAATCTGGTTACTAGGGCAAGAGAGCCTCAGTGGAAGTGGTGTTCTAGATTGGAGTTTAGAATGGAATGTACCAGGAGAAAGCCCCTCACGTTTGTCTCACTACTTCTTGTTCGTGTTTTTAATTTAAGTTTTTATTTTTTATTACAGCAAGTTTGATTACAATGTTTGGCTTGTTGTAGGTGTGGAAGATGTGGTTCTTTTACACATATACAGATGACTGTTCTTCTTGGGATCCTTTTCCCATGTACGTTATGACAGAATGTTGAGTAGTCCTCCCTTGGTATTCTGTAGGTCTTTGGTGATTATATATGTCACCTGTGTTTGTATATGTCTGTTAACCCCGATATCGTAATGAAACCAATCCTCACACCTTTCCATTGGTGAACCATAAGTTTGTTTAATGAATCTGTGATTGCCCTTCTCCGTGGAAATATCTGCCCTGGTATCCATTTTTAGGTAACACCTATAAGTGATATGATATGATATGTGTCTTTCACTTTCTGACTTACTACAAGTCACGTGATTACTTCTAGACTCATCTACGGTGCTGCCAATGGCATTGTGTCCTTTTTTCCCTTGGCTTCTCTTCTGCCTTAGCGGGGTCCATTTTCAACAATGTGATTCCCTGAGGGTTGTGGATTAGCTGACCTTGGCAGCCTTACCCTGCCGGCCCGCCCTCCCCAGGTGTGCCTCGTTGAGGTCAATATAAACAGAGCTCCAGGCAGCAATAGCCCCTGAAGCTGTGCCTGACTCCATATTCTCTGCCCCGTCAGCAGTCTCGGGGCTGTGCTGGTGGGAGGGAGTGAGGGGCCACAGCTTTGTGGGTGGCCCGGTGTGAGTGGGGTTCTGCTGGCCTTTCTGCAGGAGTTGCCAGGCTGCCGCCTGTAAAGAAGAGGATGTGTCACCCATACCTTCCGCTGGAATTTCTCTCCGGACAGAGGTGAGGAAGGAAAAAAGCAGTGGGGGCCGGGACAGGAGGGGTATCTCAGGCAGGGCAATGGAAAGCTTCTGGAAGAGCGCCAGGGTCCAGGACCACGCTGGCTGGCCTGCAGGCACCAAGTTGGCCTGCGTGCTGTCGCTGGTGTGGCTCCACGGTCCTTCCTCTAGGCTTTCAAGCCCTTGTACATATTCAGGTGTTTTACCTGGAAAGGGTGGGAACAGTTCAGCAGCAGCTGGCCTGGGGCTCAGCTCACGTTTACTCACAGATGCCTCGGCACGGTCCCCCAGCTTTGCAATGAGGACGCTCCTTGCGTGGGGGTTGGGTTGCTGGCTGTATGGGAGATGGTTCCCCACCTCTGACCAATTTCAGAATTGTTTACCACTGGAGCAAGTGCCGTGATAGGGTTTTCCTCTGTATAACTCGTGGGTTCACTTTTTTTTTCTTTTATGTTTCAAGTTAGATGTTATTCCTCTTTTATGTATTTATAGATATAAGCATGGAAATAATTCATTCCTATAAATACATCTGTGTGACGGGAAGAACTTTTTTCTGTTTTATTTTTAAATTTTATTTTTTAAAATTTTGAAATTTTATTTATTTTTTTATACAGCACGTTATTATTAGTTATGTATTTTATGCATATACATGTATACAGGTCAATCCCAAACTCCCAACTCATCCCACCACCACCACCCCATGGCTTCCCACACTTGGTGTCCATACGTTTGTTCTCTACCTCTGTGTCTCTATTTCTTCCCTGCAAACCAGTTCATCTGTACCATTTTTAGGCTCCACATATATGCATTAATATACAATATTTGTTTTCCTCTTTCTGACTTACTTCATTCTGTATGACAGTCTCTCGATCCATCGATGTCTCTACAGATGACCCAGTTTCATTCCTTTTTATGGCCGAGTCATATTCCATTTTATATATGTACCACATCTTTATCCATTCATCTGTCTGTGGGCATTTAGGTTGCTTCCATTACCTGGCTATTGTAAATAGTGCTGCAACGAACATTGTGGTGAATGTGCCTTTTTGAAATACGGTTTTCTCTGGGTATATGCCCAGAAGTGGGATTGCTGGATCAGATGGTAATTCTATTTCTAGTTATTTTAAGGAAACTCCATACTGTTCTCCATAGGGACTGTATCAATTTACATTCCCACCAATAGTGGAAGAGGGCTCCTTTTGTCCACACCCTCCCCAGAATTTGTTGTTTGTAGATTTTCTGATGATGCCGATTCTAACAGGTGTGAGGTGATACCTCATTGTAGTTTTGATTTGCATTTCTCTAATAATTAGTGCTGTTGAGCAGCTTTTCATGTGCGTCTTGGCCATCTCTGTGTCTCCTTTGAAGAAACGTCTCTTTAGATCTTCTGCCCATTTTTTTGGGGTTGTTTGTTTTTTTAATATTAAGCTGCATGAGCTGTTTATATATATTGGAGATTAAACCTCTGTCCATTGATTCGTCTGCAACGATTTTCGCCCATTCTGAGGGATGCCTTTTTCCATTCCCGTGTTTTTTAACAAAAAAGGAAAGAAAGGAAAAGAAGCAGAACACTAATGTGCGTAAAATATGCCTTTTGAAACGGTCGTTTTGAAATATGGACGTCCTTTGAAATTTTTGGTCGATATGTGACCCCAGGATTTGTTTTCAGGGCAGGTGTCATTTACAGGCCTGCAATGATTTTGAATATCAACTGACCATTAGCGTTGGGATTAAAGCTGCTGTTGTGTGAAACGGCCACAAGGTGGCAGCAGTTCACCCTTACCAAATCTGGTTACTAGGGCAAGAGAGCCTCAGTGGAAGTGGTGTTCTAGATTGGAGTTTAGAATGGAATGTACCAGGAGAAAGCCCCTCACGTTTGTCTCACTACTTCTTGTTCGTGTTTTTAATTTAAGTTTTTATTTTTTATTACAGCAAGTTTGATTACAATGTTTGGCTTGTTGTAGGTGTGGAAGATGTGGTTCTTTTACACATATACAGATGACTGTTCTTCTTGGGATCCTTTTCCCATGTACGTTATGACAGAATGTTGAGTAGTCCTCCCTTGGTATTCTGTAGGTCTTTGGTGATTATATATGTCACCTGTGTTTGTATATGTCTGTTAACCCCGATATCGTAATGAAACCAATCCTCACACCTTTCCATTGGTGAACCATAAGTTTGTTTAATGAATCTGTGATTGCCCTTCTCCGTGGAAATATCTGCCCTGGTATCCATTTTTAGGTAACACCTATAAGTGATATGATATGATATGTGTCTTTCACTTTCTGACTTACTACAAGTCACGTGATTACTTCTAGACTCATCTACGGTGCTGCCAATGGCATTGTGTCCTTTTTTCCCTTGGCTTCTCTTCTGCCTTAGCGGGGTCCATTTTCAACAATGTGATTCCCTGAGGGTTGTGGATTAGCTGACCTGGGCAGCCTTACCCTGCCGGCCCGCCCTCCCCAGGTGTGCCTCGTTGAGGTCAATATAAACAGCGCTCCAGGCAGCAATAGCCCCTGAAGCTGCGCCTGACTCCATATTCTCTGCCCCGTCAGCAGTCTCGGGGCTGTGCTGGTGGGAGGGAGTGAGGGGCCACAGCTTTGTGGGTGGCCCGGTGTGAGTGGGGTTCTGCTGGCCTTTCTGCAGGAGTTGCCAGGCTGCCGCCTGTAAAGAAGAGGATGTGTCACCCATACCTTCCGCTGGAATTTCTCTCCGGACAGAGGTGAGGAAGGAAAAAAGCAGTGGGGGCCGGGACAGGAGGGGTATCTCAGGCAGGGCAATGGAAAGCTTCTGGAAGAGCGCCAGGGTCCAGAACCACGCTGGCTGGCCTGCAGGCACCAAGTTGTCCTGCGTGCTGTCGCTGGTGTGGCTCCACGGTCCTTCCTCTAGGCTTTCAAGCCCTTGTACATATTCAGGTGTTTTACCTGGAAAGGGTGGGAACAGTTCAGCAGCAGCTGGCCTGGGGCTCAGCTCACGTTTACTCACAGATGCCTCGGCACGGTCCCCCAGCTTTGCAATGAGGACGCTCCTTGCGTGGGGGTTGGGTTGCTGGCTGTATGGGAGATGGTTCCCCACCTCTGACCAATTTCAGAATTGTTTACCACTGGAGCAAGTGCCGTGATAGGGTTTTCCTCTGTATAACTCGTGGGTTCACTTTTTTTTTCTTTTATGTTTCAAGTTAGATGTTATTCCTCTTTTATGTATTTATAGATATAAGCATGGAAATAATTCATTCCTATAAATACATCTGTGTGACGGGAAGAACTTTTTTCTGTTTTATTTTTAAATTTTATTTTTTAAAATTTTGAAATTTTATTTATTTTTTTATACAGCACGTTATTATTAGTTATGTATTTTATGCATATACATGTATACAGGTCAATCCCAAACTCCCAACTCATCCCACCACCACCACCCCATGGCTTCCCACACTTGGTGTCCATACGTTTGTTCTCTACCTCTGTGTCTCTATTTCTTCCCTGCAAACCAGTTCATCTGTACCATTTTTAGGCTCCACATATATGCATTAATATACAATATTTGTTTTCCTCTTTCTGACTTACTTCATTCTGTATGACAGTCTCTCGATCCATCGATGTCTCTACAAATGACCCAGTTTCATTCCTTTTTATGGCCGAGTCATATTCCATTTTATATATGTACCACATCTTTATCCATTCATCTGTCTGTGGGCATTTAGGTTGCTTCCATTACCTGGCTATTGTAAATAGTGCTGCAACGAACATTGTGGTGAATGTGCCTTTTTGAAATACGGTTTTCTCTGGGTATATGCCCAGAAGTGGGATTGCTGGATCAGATGGTAATTCTATTTCTAGTTTTTTTAAGGAAACTCCATACTGTTCTCCATAGGGACTGTATCAATTTACATTCCCACCAATAGTGGAAGAGGGCTCCTTTTGTCCACACCCTCCCCAGAATTGGTTGTTTGTAGATTTTCTGATGATGCCGATTCTAACAGGTGTGAGGTGATACCTCATTGTAGTTTTGATTTGCATTTCTCTAATAATTAGTGCTGTTGAGCAGCTTTTCATGTGCGTCTTGGCCATCTCTGTGTCTCCTTTGAAGAAACGTCTCTTTAGATCTTCTGCCCATTTTTTTGGGGTTGTTTGTTTTTTTAATATTAAGCTGCATGAGATGTTTATATATATTGGAGATTAAACCTCTGTCCATTGATTCGTCTGCAACGATTTTCGCCCATTCTGAGGGATGCCTTTTTCCATTCCCGTGTTTTTTAACAAAAAAGGAAAGAAAGGAAAAGAAGCAGAACACTAATGTGCGTAAAATATGCCTTTTGAAACGGTGGTTTTGAAATATGGACGTCCTTTGAAATTTTTGGTCGATATGTGACCCCAGGATTTGTTTTCAGGGCAGGTGTCATTTACAGGCCTGCAATGATTTTGAATATCAACTGACCATTAGCGTTGGGATTAAAGCTGCTGTTGTGTGAAACGGCCACAAGGTGGCAGCAGTTCACCCTTACCAAATCTGGTTACTAGGGCAAGAGAGCCTCAGTGGAAGTGGTGTTCTAGATTGGAGTTTAGAATGGAATGTACCAGGAGAAAGCCCCTCACGTTTGTCTCACTACTTCTTGTTCGTGTTTTTAATTTAAGTTTTTATTTTTTATTACAGCAAGTTTGATTACAATGTTTGGCTTGTTGTAGGTGTGGAAGATGTGGTTCTTTTACACATATACAGATGACTGTTCTTCTTGGGATCCTTTTCCCATGTACGTTATGACAGAATGTTGAGTAGTCCTCTCTTGGTATTCTGTAGGTCTTTGGTGATTATATATGTCACCTGTGTTTGTATATGTCTGTTAACCCCGATATCGTAATGAAACCAATCCTCACACCTTTCCATTGGTGAACCATAAGTTTGTTTAATGAATCTGTGATTGCCCTTCTCCGTGGAAATATCTGCCCTGGTATCCATTTTTAGGTAACACCTAAAAGTGATATGATATGATATGTCTTTTTCACTTTCTCACTTACTACAAGTCACGTGATTACTTCTAGACTCATCTACGGTGCTGCAAATGGCATTGTGTCCTTTTTTCCCTTGGCTTCTCTTCTGCCTTAGCGGGGTCCATTTTCAACAATGTGATTCCCTGAGGGTTGTGGATTAGCTGACCTGGGCAGCCTTACCCTGCCGGCCCGCCCTCCCCAGGTGTGCCTCGTTGAGGTCAATATAAACAGAGCTCCAGGCAGCAATAGCCCCTGAAGCTGTGCCTGACTCCATATTCTCTGCCCCGTCAGCAGTCTCGGGGCTGTGCTGGTGGGAGGGAGTGAGGGGCCACAGCTTTGTGGGTGGCCCGGTGTGAGTGGGGTTCTGCTGGCCTTTCTGCAGGAGTTGCCAGGCTGCCGCCTGTAAAGAAGAGGATGTGTCACCCATACCTTCCGCTGGAATTTCTCTCCGGACAGAGGTGAGGAAGGAAAAAAGCAGTGGGGGCCGGGACAGGAGGGGTATCTCAGGCAGGGCAATGGAAAGCTTCTGGAAGAGCGCCAGGGTCCAGGACCACGCTGGCTGGCCTGCAGGCACCAAGTTGGCCTGCGTGCTGTCGCTGGTGTGGCTCCACGGTCCTTCCTCTAGGCTTTCAAGCCCTTGTACATATTCAGGTGTTTTACCTGGAAAGGGTGGGAACAGTTCAGCAGCAGCTGGCCTGGGGCTCAGCTCACGTTTACTCACAGATGCCTCGGCACGGTCCCCCAGCTTTGCAATGAGGATGCTCCTTGCGTGGGGGTTGGGTTGCTGGCTGTATGGGAGATGGTTCCCCACCTCTGACCAATTTCAGAATTGTTTACCACTGGAGCAAGTGCCGTGATAGGGTTTTCCTCTGTATAACTCGTGGGTTCACTTTTTTTTTCTTTTATGTTTCAAGTTAGATGTTATTCCTCTTTTATGTATTTATAGATATAAGCATGGAAATAATTCATTCCTATAAATACATCTGTGTGACGGGAAGAACTTTTTTCTGTTTTATTTTTAAATTTTATTTTTTAAAATTTTGAAATTTTATTTATTTTTTTATACAGCACGTTATTATTAGTTATGTATTTTATGCATATACATGTATACAGGTCAATCCCAAACTCCCAACTCATCCCACCACCACCACCCCATGGCTTCCCACACTTGGTGTCCATACGTTTGTTCTCTACCTCTGTGTCTCTATTTCTTCCCTGCAAACCAGTTCATCTGTACCATTTTTAGGCTCCACATATATGCATTAATATACAATATTTGTTTTCCTCTTTCTGACTTACTTCATTCTGTATGACAGTCTCTCGATCCATCGATGTCTCTACAAATGACCCAGTTTCATTCCTTTTTATGGCCGAGTCATATTCCATTTTATATATGTACCACATCTTTATCCATTCATCTGTCTGTGGGCATTTAGGTTGCTTCCATTACCTGGCTATTGTAAATAGTGCTGCAACGAACATTGTGGTGAATGTGCCTTTTTGAAATACGGTTTTCTCTGGGTATATGCCCAGAAGTGGGATTGCTGGATCAGATGGTAATTCTATTTCTAGTTTTTTAAGGAAACTCCATACTGTTCTCCATAGGGACTGTATCAATTTACATTCCCACCAATAGTGGAAGAGGGCTCCTTTTGTCCACACCCTCCCCAGAATTGGTTGTGTGTAGATTTTCTGATGATGCCGATTCTAACAGGTGTGAGGTGATACCTCATTGTAGTTTTGATTTGCATTTCTCTAATAATTAGTGCTGTTGAGCAGCTTTTCATGTGTGTCTTGGCCATCTCTGTGTCTCCTTTGAAGAAACGTCTCTTTAGATCTTCTGCCCATTTTTTTTTGGGTTGTTTGTTTTATTAATATTAAGCTGCATGAGCTGTTTATATATATTGGAGATTAAACCTCTGTCCATTGATTCGTCTGCAACGATTTTTGCCCATTCTGAGGGATGCCTTTTTCCATTCCCGTGTTTTTTAACAAAAAAGGAAAGAAAGGAAAAGAAGCAGAACACTAATGTGCGTAAAATATGCCTTTTGAAACGGTGGTTTTGAAATATGGACGTCCTTTGAAATTTTTGGTCGATATGTGACCCCAGGATTTGTTTTCAGGGCAGGTGTCATTTACAGGCCTGCAATGATTTTGAATATCAACTGACCATTAGCGTTGGGATTAAAGCTGCTGTTGTGTGAAACGGCCACAAGGTGGCAGCAGTTCACCCTTACCAAATCTGGTTACTAGGGCAAGAGAGCCTCAGTGGAAGTGGTGTTCTAGATTGGAGTTTAGAATGGAATGTACCAGGAGAAAGCCCCTCACGTTTGTCTCACTACTTCTTGTTCGTGTTTTTAATTTAAGTTTTTATTTTTTATTACAGCAAGTTTGATTACAATGTTTGGCTTGTTGTAGGTGTGGAAGATGTGGTTCTTTTACACATATACAGATGACTGTTCTTCTTGGGATCCTTTTCCCATGTACGTTATGACAGAATGTTGAGTAGTCCTCTCTTGGTATTCTGTAGGTCTTTGGTGATTATATATGTCACCTGTGTTTGTATATGTCTGTTAACCCCGATATCGTAATGAAACCAATCCTCACACCTTTCCATTGGTGAACCATAAGTTTGTTTAATGAATCTGTGATTGCCCTTCTCCGTGGAAATATCTGCCCTGGTATCCATTTTTAGGTAACACCTAAAAGTGATATGATATGATATGTCTTTTTCACTTTCTCACTTACTACAAGTCACGTGATTACTTCTAGACTCATCTACGGTGCTGCAAATGGCATTGTGTCCTTTTTTCCCTTGGCTTCTCTTCTGCCTTAGCGGGGTCCATTTTCAACAATGTGATTCCCTGAGGGTTGTGGATTAGCTGACCTGGGCAGCCTTACCCTGCCGGCCCGCCCTCCCCAGGTGTGCCTCATTGAGGTCAATATAAACAGAGCTCCAGGCAGCAATAGCCCCTGAAGCTGTGCCTGACTCCATATTCTCTGCCCCGTCAGCAGTCTCGGGGCTGTGCTGGTGGGAGGGAGTGAGGGGCCACAGCTTTGTGGGTGGCCCGGTGTGAGTGGGGTTCTGCTGGCCTTTCTGCAGGAGTTGCCAGGCTGCCGCCTGTAAAGAAGAGGATGTGTCACCCATACCTTCCGCTGGAATTTCTCTCCGGACAGAGGTGAGGAAGGAAAAAAGCAGTGGGGGCCGGGACAGGAGGGGTATCTCAGGCAGGGCAATGGAAAGCTTCTGGAAGAGCGCCAGGGTCCAGGACCACGCTGGCTGGCCTGCAGGCACCAAGTTGGCCTGCGTGCTGTCGCTGGTGTGGCTCCACGGTCCTTCCTCTAGGCTTTCAAGCCCTTGTACATATTCAGGTGTTTTACCTGGAAAGGGTGGGAACAGTTCAGCAGCAGCTGGCCTGGGGCTCAGCTCACGTTTACTCACAGATGCCTCGGCACGGTCCCCCAGCTTTGCAATGAGGACGCTCCTTGCGTGGGGGTTGGGTTGCTGGCTGTATGGGAGATGGTTCCCCACCTCTGACCAATTTCAGAATTGTTTACCACTGGAGCAAGTGCCGTGATAGGGTTTTCCTCTGTATAACTCGTGGGTTCACTTTTTTTTTCTTTTATGTTTCAAGTTAGATGTTATTCCTCTTTTATGTATTTATAGATATAAGCATGGAAATAATTCATTCCTATAAATACATCTGTGTGACGGGAAGAACTTTTTTCTGTTTTATTTTTAAATTTTATTTTTTAAAATTTTGAAATTTTATTTATTTTTTTATACAGCACGTTATTATTAGTTATGTATTTTATGCATATACATGTATACAGGTCAATCCCAAACTCCCAACTCATCCCACCACCACCACCCCATGGCTTCCCACACTTGGTGTCCATACGTTTGTTCTCTACCTCTGTGTCTCTATTTCTTCCCTGCAAACCAGTTCATCTGTACCATTTTTAGGCTCCACATATATGCATTAATATACAATATTTGTTTTCCTCTTTCTGACTTACTTCATTCTGTATGACAGTCTCTCGATCCATCGATGTCTCTACAAATGACCCAGTTTCATTCCTTTTTATGGCCGAGTCATATTCCATTTTATATATGTACCACATCTTTATCCATTCATCTGTCTGTGGGCATTTAGGTTGCTTCCATTACCTGGCTATTGTAAATAGTGCTGCAACGAACATTGTGGTGAATGTGCCTTTTTGAAATACGGTTTTCTCTGGGTATATGCCCAGAAGTGGGATTGCTCGATCAGATGGTAATTCTATTTCTAGTTTTTTTAAGGAAACTCCATACTGTTCTCCATAGGGACTGTATCAATTTACATTCCCACCAATAGTGGAAGAGGGCTCCTTTTGTCCACACCCTCCCCAGAATTGGTTGTTTGTAGATTTTCTGATGATGCCGATTCTAACAGGTGTGAGGTGATACCTCATTGTAGTTTTGATTTGCATTTCTCTAATAATTTGTGCTGTTGAGCAGCTTTTCATGTGCGTCTTGGCCATCTCTGTGTCTCCTTTGAAGAAACGTCTCTTTAGATCTTCTGCCCATTTTTTTTGGGTTGTTTGTTTTATTAATATTAAGCTGCATGAGCTGTTTATATATATTGGAGATTAAACCTCTGTCCATTGATTCGTCTGCAACGATTTTCGCCCATTCTGAGGGATGCCTTTTTCCATTCCCGTGTTTTTTAACAAAAAAGGAAAGAAAGGAAAAGAAGCAGAACACTAATGTGTGTAAAATATGCCTTTTGAAACGGTCGTTTTGAAATATGGACGTCCTTTGAATTTTTTGGTCGATATGTGACCCCAGGATTTGTTTTCAGGGCAGGTGTCATTTACAGGCCTGCAATGATTTTGAATATCAACTGACCATTAGCGTTGGGATTAAAGCTGCTGTTGTGTGAAACGGCCACAAGGTGGCAGCAGTTCACCCTTACCAAATCTGGTTACTAGGGCAAGAGAGCCTCAGTGGAAGTGGTGTTCTAGATTGGAGTTTAGAAAGGAATGTGCCAGGAGAAAGCCCCTCACGTTTGTCTCACTACTTCTTGTTCGTGTTTTTAATTTAATTTTTTTTTTATTTTTTATTACAGCAAGTTTGATTACAATGTTTGGCTTGTTGTAGGTGTGGAAGATGTGGTTCTTTTACACATATACAGATGACTGTTCTTCTTGGGATCCTTTTCCCATGTACGTTATGACAGAATGTTGAGTAGTCCTCTCTTGGTATTCTGTAGGTCTTTGGTGATTATATATGTCACCTGTGTTTGTATATGTCTGTTAACCCCGATATCGTAATGAAACCAATCCTCACACCTTTCGATTGGTGAACCATAAGTTTGTTTAATGAATCTGTGATTGCCCTTCTCCGTGGAAATATCTGCCCTGGTATCCATTTTTAGGTAACACCTAAAAGTGATATGATACGATATGTCTTTTTCACTTTCTCACTTACTACAAGTCACGTGATTACTTCTAGACTCATCTACGGTGCTGCAAATGGCATTGTGTCCTTTTTTCCCTTGGCTTCTCTTCTGCCTTAGCGGGGTCCATTTTCAACAATGTGATTCCCTGAGGGTTGTGGATTAGCTGACCTGGGCAGCCTTACCCTGCCGGCCCGCCCTCCCCAGGTGTGCCTCGTTGAGGTCAATATAAACAGAGCTCCAGGCAGCAATAGCCCCTGAAGCTGTGCCTGACTCCATATTCTCTGCCCCGTCAGCAGTCTCGGGGCTGTGCTGGTGGGAGGGAGTGAGGGGCCACAGCTTTGTGGGTGGCCCGGTGTGAGTGGGGTTCTGCTGGCCTTTCTGCAGGAGTTGCCAGGCTGCCGCCTGTAAAGAAGAGGATGTGTCACCCATACCTTCCGCTGGAATTTCTCTCCGGACAGAGGTGAGGAAGGAAAAAAGCAGTGGGGGCCGGGACAGGAGGGGTATCTCAGGCAGGGCAATGGAAAGCTTCTGGAAGAGCGCCAGGGTCCAGGACCACGCTGGCTGGCCTGCAGGCACCAAGTTGGCCTGCGTGCTGTCGCTGGTGTGGCTCCACGGTCCTTCCTCTAGGCTTTCAAGCCCTTGTACATATTCAGGTGTTTTACCTGGAAAGGGTGGGAACAGTTCAGCAGCAGCTGGCCTGGGGCTCAGCTCACGTTTACTCACAGATGCCTCGGCACGGTCCCCCAGCTTTGCAATGAGGACGCTCCTTGCGTGGGGGTTGGGTTGCTGGCTGTATGGGAGATGGTTCCCCACCTCTGACCAATTTCAGAATTGTTTACCACTGGAGCAAGTGCCGTGATAGGGTTTTCCTCTGTATAACTCGTGGGTTCACTTTTTTTTTCTTTTATGTTTCAAGTTAGATGTTATTCCTCTTTTATGTATTTATAGATATAAGCATGGAAATAATTCATTCCTATAAATACATCTGTGTGACGGGAAGAACTTTTTTCTGTTTTATTTTTAAATTTTATTTTTTAAAATTTTGAAATTTTATTTATTTTTTTATACAGCACGTTATTATTAGTTATGTATTTTATGCATATACATGTATACAGGTCAATCCCAAACTCCCAACTCATCCCACCACCACCACCCCATGGCTTCCCACACTTGGTGTCCATACGTTTGTTCTCTACCTCTGTGTCTCTATTTCTTCCCTGCAAACCAGTTCATCTGTACCATTTTTAGGCTCCACATATATGCATTAATATACAATATTTGTTTTCCTCTTTCTGACTTACTTCATTCTGTATGACAGTCTCTCGATCCATCGATGTCTCTACAAATGACCCAGTTTCATTCCTTTTTATGGCCGAGTCATATTCCATTTTATATATGTACCACATCTTTATCCATTCATCTGTCTGTGGGCATTTAGGTTGCTTCCATTACCTGGCTATTGTAAATAGTGCTGCAACGAACATTGTGGTGAATGTGCCTTTTTGAAATACGGTTTTCTCTGGGTATATGCCCAGAAGTGGGATTGCTGGATCAGATGGTAATTCTATTTCTAGTTTTTTTAAGGAAACTCCATACTGTTCTCCATAGGGACAGTATCAATTTACATTCCCACCAATAGTGGAAGAGGGCTCCTTTTGTCCACACCCTCCCCAGAATTGGTTGTTTGTAGATTTTCTGATGATGCCGATTCTAACAGGTGTGAGGTGATACCTCATTGTAGTTTTGATTTGCATTTCTCTAATAATTAGTGCTGTTGAGCAGCTTTTCATGTGTGTCTTGGCCATCTCTGTGTCTCCTTTGAAGAAACGTCTCTTTAGATCTTCTGCCCATTTTTTGGGGGTCTGTTTGTTTTTTAATATTAAGCTGCATGAGCTGTTTATATATATTGGAGATTACACCTCTGTCCATTGATTCGTCTGCAACGATTTTCGCCCATTCTGAGGGATGCCTTTTTCCATTCCCGTGTTTTTTAACAAAAAAGGAAAGAAAGGAAAAGAAGCAGAACACTAATGTGCGTAAAATATGCCTTTTGAAACGGTCGTTTTGAAATATGGACGTCCTTTGAAATTTTTGGTCGATATGTGACCCCAGGATTTGTTTTCAGGGCAGGTGTCATTTACAGGCCTGCAATGATTTTGAATATCAACTGACCATTAGCGTTGGGATTAAAGCTGCTGTTGTGTGAAACGGCCACAAGGTGGCAGCAGTTCACCCTTACCAAATCTGGTTACTAGGGCAAGAGAGCCTCAGTGGAAGTGGTGTTCTAGATTGGAGTTTAGAATGGAATGTGCCAGGAGAAAGCCCCTCACGTTTGTCTCACTACTTCTTGTTCGTGTTTTTAATTTAATTTTTTTTATTTTTTATTACAGCAAGTTTGATTACAATGTTTGGCTTGTTGTAGGTGTGGAAGATGTGGTTCTTTTACACATATACAGATGACTGTTCTTCTTGGGATCCTTTTCCCATGTACGTTATGACAGAATGTTGAGTAGTCCTCCCTTGGTATTCTGTAGGTCTTTGGTGATTATATATGTCACCTGTGTTTGTATATGGCTGTTAACCCCGATATCGTAATGAAACCAATCCTCACACCTTTCCATTGGTGAACCATAAGTTTGTTTAATGAATCTGTGATTGCCCTTCTCCGTGGAAATATCTGCCCTGGTATCCATTTTTAGGTAACACCTATAAGTGATATGATATGATATGTGTCTTTCACTTGCTGACTTACTACAAGTCACGTGATTACTTCTAGACTCATCTACGGTGCTGCAAATGGCATTGTGTCCTTTTTTCCCTTGGCTTCTCTTCTGCCTTAGCGGGGTCCATTTTCAACAATGTGATTCCCTGAGGGTTGTGGATTAGCTGACCTGGGCAGCCTTACCCTGCCGGCCCGCCCTCCCCAGGTGTGCCTCGTTGAGGTCAATATAAACAGAGCTCCAGGCAGCAATAGCCCCTGAAGCTGTGCCTGACTCCATATTCTCTGCCCCGTCAGCAGTCTCGGGGCTGTGCTGGTGGGAGGGAGTGAGGGGCCACAGCTTTGTGGGTGGCCCGGTGTGAGTGGGGTTCTGCTGGCCTTTCTGCAGGAGTTGCCAGGCTGCCGCCTGTAAAGAAGAGGATGTGTCACCCATACCTTCCGCTGGAATTTCTCTCCGGACAGAGGTGAGGAAGGAAAAAAGCAGTGGGGGCCGGGACAGGAGGGGTATCTCAGGCAGGGCAATGGAAAGCTTCTGGAAGAGCGCCAGGGTCCAGGACCACGCTGGCTGGCCTGCAGGCACCAAGTTGGCCTGCGTGCTGTCGCTGGTGTGGCTCCACGGTCCTTCCTCTAGGCTTTCAAGCCCTTGTACATATTCAGGTGTTTTACCTGGAAAGGGTGGGAACAGTTCAGCAGCAGCTGGCCTGGGGCTCAGCTCACGTTTACTCACAGATGCCTCGGCACGGTCCCCCAGCTTTGCAATGAGGACGCTCCTTGCGTGGGGGTTGGGTTGCTGGCTGTATGGGAGATGGTTCCCCACCTCTGACCAATTTCAGAATTGTTTACCACTGGAGCAAGTGCCGTGATAGGGTTTTCCTCTGTATAACTCGTGGGTTCACTTTTTTTTTCTTTTATGTTTCAAGTTAGATGTTATTCCTCTTTTATGTATTTATAGATATAAGCATGGAAATAATTCATTCCTATAAATACATCTGTGTGACGGGAAGAACTTTTTTCTGTTTTATTTTTAAATTTTATTTTTTAAAATTTTGAAATTTTATTTATTTTTTTATACAGCACGTTATTATTAGTTATGTATTTTATGCATATACATGTATACAGGTCAATCCCAAACTCCCAACTCATCCCACCACCACCACCCCATGGCTTCCCACACTTGGTGTCCATACGTTTGTTCTCTACCTCTGTGTCTCTATTTCTTCCCTGCAAACCAGTTCATCTGTATCATTTTTAGGCTCCACATATATGCATTAATATACAATATTTGTTTTCCTCTTTCTGACTTACTTCATTCTGTATGACAGTCTCTCGATCCATCGATGTCTCTACAAATGACCCAGTTTCATTCCTTTTTATGGCCGAGTCATATTCCATTTTATATATGTACCACATCTTTATCCATTCATCTGTCTGTGGGCATTTAGGTTGCTTCCATTACCTGGCTATTGTAAATAGTGCTGCAACGAACATTGTGGTGAATGTGCCTTTTTGAAATACGGTTTTCTCTGGGTATATGCCCAGAAGTGGGATTGCTGGATCAGATGGTAATTCTATTTCTAGTTTTTTTAAGGAAACTCCATACTGTTCTCCATAGGGACAGTATCAATTTACATTCCCACCAATAGTGGAAGAGGGCTCCTTTTGTCCACACCCTCCCCAGAATTGGTTGTTTGTAGATTTTCTGATGATGCCGATTCTAACAGGTGTGAGGTGATACCTCATTGTAGTTTTGATTTGCATTTCTCTAATAATTTGTGCTGTTGAGCAGCTTTTCATGTGCGTCTTGGCCATCTCTGTGTCTCCTTTGAAGAAACGTCTCTTTAGATCTTCTGCCCATTTTTTTTGGGTTGTTTGTTTTATTAATATTAAGCTGCATGAGCTGTTTATATATATTGGAGATTAAACCTCTGTCCATTGATTCGTCTGCAACGATTTTCGCCCATTCTGAGGGATGCCTTTTTCCATTCCCGTGTTTTTTAACAAAAAAGGAAAGAAAGGAAAAGAAGCAGAACACTAATGTGTGTAAAATATGCCTTTTGAAACGGTCGTTTTGAAATATGGACGTCCTTTGAATTTTTTGGTCGATATGTGACCCCAGGATTTGTTTTCAGGGCAGGTGTCATTTACAGGCCTGCAATGATTTTGAATATCAACTGACCATTAGCGTTGGGATTAAAGCTGCTGTTGTGTGAAACGGCCACAAGGTGGCAGCAGTTCACCCTTACCAAATCTGGTTACTAGGGCAAGAGAGCCTCAGTGGAAGTGGTGTTCTAGATTGGAGTTTAGAAAGGAATGTGCCAGGAGAAAGCCCCTCACGTTTGTCTCACTACTTCTTGTTCGTGTTTATAATTTAATTTTTTTTTATTTTTTATTACAGCAAGTTTGATTACAATGTTTGGCTTGTTGTAGGTGTGGAAGATGTGGTTCTTTTACACATATACAGATGACTGTTCTTCTTGGGATCCTTTTCCCATGTACGTTATGACAGAATGTTGAGTAGTCCTCTCTTGGTATTCTGTAGGTCTTTGGTGATTATATATGTCACCTGTGTTTGTATATGTCTGTTAACCCCGATATCGTAATGAAACCAATCCTCACACCTTTCGATTGGTGAACCATAAGTTTGTTTAATGAATCTGTGATTGCCCTTCTCCGTGGAAATATCTGCCCTGGTATCCATTTTTAGGTAACACCTAAAAGTGATATGATACGATATGTCTTTTTCACTTTCTCACTTACTACAAGTCACGTGATTACTTCTAGACTCATCTACGGTGCTGCAAATGGCATTGTGTCCTTTTTTCCCTTGGCTTCTCTTCTGCCTTAGCGGGGTCCATTTTCAACAATGTGATTCCCTGAGGGTTGTGGATTAGCTGACCTGGGCAGCCTTACCCTGCCGGCCCGCCCTCCCCAGGTGTGCCTCGTTGAGGTCAATATAAACAGAGCTCCAGGCAGCAATAGCCCCTGAAGCTGTGCCTGACTCCATATTCTCTGCCCCGTCAGCAGTCTCGGGGCTGTGCTGGTGGGAGGGAGTGAGGGGCCACAGCTTTGTGGGTGGCCCGGTGTGAGTGGGGTTCTGCTGGCCTTTCTGCAGGAGTTGCCAGGCTGCCGCCTGTAAAGAAGAGGATGTGTCACCCATACCTTCCGCTGGAATTTCTCTCCGGACAGAGGTGAGGAAGGAAAAAAGCAGTGGGGGCCGGGACAGGAGGGGTATCTCAGGCAGGGCAATGGAAAGCTTCTGGAAGAGCGCCAGGGTCCAGGACCACGCTGGCTGGCCTGCAGGCACCAAGTTGGCCTGCGTGCTGTCGCTGGTGTGGCTCCACGGTCCTTCCTCTAGGCTTTCAAGCCCTTGTACATATTCAGGTGTTTTACCTGGAAAGGGTGGGAACAGTTCAGCAGCAGCTGGCCTGGGGCTCAGCTCACGTTTACTCACAGATGCCTCGGCACGGTCCCCCAGCTTTGCAATGAGGACGCTCCTTGCGTGGGGGTTGGGTTGCTGGCTGTATGGGAGATGGTTCCCCACCTCTGACCAATTTCAGAATTGTTTACCACTGGAGCAAGTGCCGTGATAGGGTTTTCCTCTGTATAACTCGTGGGTTCACTTTTTTTTTCTTTTATGTTTCAAGTTAGATGTTATTCCTCTTTTATGTATTTATAGATATAAGCATGGAAATAATTCATTCCTATAAATACATCTGTGTGACGGGAAGAACTTTTTTCTGTTTTATTTTTAAATTTTATTTTTTAAAATTTTGAAATTTTATTTATTTTTTTATACAGCACGTTATTATTAGTTATGTATTTTATGCATATACATGTATACAGGTCAATCCCAAACTCCCAACTCATCCCACCACCACCACCCCATGGCTTCCCACACTTGGTGTCCATACGTTTGTTCTCTACCTCTGTGTCTCTATTTCTTCCCTGCAAACCAGTTCATCTGTACCATTTTTAGGCTCCACATATATGCATTAATATACAATATTTGTTTTCCTCTTTCTGACTTACTTCATTCTGTATGACAGTCTCTCGATCCATCGATGTCTCTACAAATGACCCAGTTTCATTCCTTTTTATGGCCGAGTCATATTCCATTTTATATATGTACCACATCTTTATCCATTCATCTGTCTGTGGGCATTTAGGTTGCTTCCATTACCTGGCTATTGTAAATAGTGCTGCAACGAACATTGTGGTGAATGTGCCTTTTTGAAATACGGTTTTCTCTGGGTATATGCCCAGAAGTGGGATTGCTGGATCAGATGGTAATTCTATTTCTAGTTTTTTTAAGGAAACTCCATACTGTTCTCCATAGGGACTGTATCAATTTACATTCCCACCAATAGTGGAAGAGGGCTCCTTTTGTCCACACCCTCCCCAGAATTGGTTGTTTGTAGATTTTCTGATGATGCCGATTCTAACAGGTGTGAGGTGATACCTCATTGTAGTTTTGATTTGCATTTCTCTAATAATTTGTGCTGTTGAGCAGCTTTTCATGTGCGTCTTGGCCATCTCTGTCTCCTTTGAAGAAACGTCTCTTTAGATCTTCTGCCCATTTTTTTTGGGTTGTTTGTTTTATTAATATTAAGCTGCATGAGCTGTTTATATATATTGGAGATTAAACCTCTGTCCATTGATTCGTCTGCAACGATTTTCGCCCATTCTGAGGGATGCCTTTTTCCATTCCCGTGTTTTTTAACAAAAAAGGAAAGAAAGGAAAAGAAGCAGAACACTAATGTGTGTAAAATATGCCTTTTGAAACGGTCGTTTTGAAATATGGACGTCCTTTGAATTTTTTGGTCGATATGTGACCCCAGGATTTGTTTTCAGGGCAGGTGTCATTTACAGGCCTGCAATGATTTTGAATATCAACTGACCATTAGCATTGGGATTAAAGCTGCTGTTGTGTGAAACGGCCACAAGGTGGCAGCAGTTCACCCTTACCAAATCTGGTTACTAGGGCAAGAGAGCCTCAGTGGAAGTGGTGTTCTAGATTGGAGTTTAGAAAGGAATGTGCCAGGAGAAAGCCCCTCACGTTTGTCTCACTACTTCTTGTTCGTGTTTATAATTTAATTTTTTTTTATTTTTTATTACAGCAAGTTTGATTACAATGTTTGGCTTGTTGTAGGTGTGGAAGATGTGGTTCTTTTACACATATACAGATGACTGTTCTTCTTGGGATCCTTTTCCCATGTACGTTATGACAGAATGTTGAGTAGTCCTCTCTTGGTATTCTGTAGGTCTTTGGTGATTATATATGTCACCTGTGTTTGTATATGTCTGTTAACCCCGATATCGTAATGAAACCAATCCTCACACCTTTCGATTGGTGAACCATAAGTTTGTTTAATGAATCTGTGATTGCCCTTCTCCGTGGAAATATCTGCCCTGGTATCCATTTTTAGGTAACACCTAAAAGTGATATGATACGATATGTCTTTTTCACTTTCTCACTTACTACAAGTCACGTGATTACTTCTAGACTCATCTACGGTGCTGCAAATGGCATTGTGTCCTTTTTTCCCTTGGCTTCTCTTCTGCCTTAGCGGGGTCCATTTTCAACAATGTGATTCCCTGAGGGTTGTGGATTAGCTGACCTGGGCAGCCTTACCCTGCCGGCCCGCCCTCCCCAGGTGTGCCTCGTTGAGGTCAATATAAACAGAGCTCCAGGCAGCAATAGCCCCTGAAGCTGTGCCTGACTCCATATTCTCTGCCCCGTCAGCAGTCTCGGGGCTGTGCTGGTGGGAGGGAGTGAGGGGCCACAGCTTTGTGGGTGGCCCGGTGTGAGTGGGGTTCTGCTGGCCTTTCTGCAGGAGTTGCCAGGCTGCCGCCTGTAAAGAAGAGGATGTGTCACCCATACCTTCCGCTGGAATTTCTCTCCGGACAGAGGTGAGGAAGGAAAAAAGCAGTGGGGGCCGGGACAGGAGGGGTATCTCAGGCAGGGCAATGGAAAGCTTCTGGAAGAGCGCCAGGGTCCAGGACCACGCTGGCTGGCCTGCAGGCACCAAGTTGGCCTGCGTGCTGTCGCTGGTGTGGCTCCACGGTCCTTCCTCTAGGCTTTCAAGCCCTTGTACATATTCAGGTGTTTTACCTGGAAAGGGTGGGAACAGTTCAGCAGCAGCTGGCCTGGGGCTCAGCTCACGTTTACTCACAGATGCCTCGGCACGGTCCCCCAGCTTTGCAATGAGGACGCTCCTTGCGTGGGGGTTGGGTTGCTGGCTGTATGGGAGATGGTTCCCCACCTCTGACCAATTTCAGAATTGTTTACCACTGGAGCAAGTGCCGTGATAGGGTTTTCCTCTGTATAACTCGTGGGTTCACTTTTTTTTTCTTTTATGTTTCAAGTTAGATGTTATTCCTCTTTTATGTATTTATAGATATAAGCATGGAAATAATTCATTCCTATAAATACATCTGTGTGACGGGAAGAACTTTTTTCTGTTTTATTTTTAAATTTTATTTTTTAAAATTTTGAAATTTTATTTATTTTTTTATACAGCACGTTATTATTAGTTATGTATTTTATGCATATACATGTATACAGGTCAATCCCAAACTCCCAACTCATCCCACCACCACCACCCCATGGCTTCCCACACTTGGTGTCCATACGTTTGTTCTCTACCTCTGTGTCTCTATTTCTTCCCTGCAAACCAGTTCATCTGTACCATTTTTAGGCTCCACATATATGCATTAATATACAATATTTGTTTTCCTCTTTCTGACTTACTTCATTCTGTATGACAGTCTCTCGATCCATCGATGTCTCTACAAATGACCCAGTTTCATTCCTTTTTATGGCCGAGTCATATTCCATTTTATATATGTACCACATCTTTATCCATTCATCTGTCTGTGGGCATTTAGGTTGCTTCCATTACCTGGCTATTGTAAATAGTGCTGCAACGAACATTGTGGTGAATGTGCCTTTTTGAAATACGGTTTTCTCTGGGTATATGCCCAGAAGTGGGATTGCTGGATCAGATGGTAATTCTATTTCTAGTTTTTTTAAGGAAACTCCATACTGTTCTCCATAGGGACAGTATCAATTTACATTCCCACCAATAGTGGAAGAGGGCTCCTTTTGTCCACACCCTCCCCAGAATTGGTTGTTTGTAGATTTTCTGATGATGCCGATTCTAACAGGTGTGAGGTGATACCTCATTGTAGTTTTGATTTGCATTTCTCTAATAATTAGTGCTGTTGAGCAGCTTTTCATGTGTGTCTTGGCCATCTCTGTGTCTCCTTTGAAGAAACGTCTCTTTAGATCTTCTGCCCATTTTTTGGGGGTCTGTTTGTTTCTTAATATTAAGCTGCATGAGCTGTTTATATATATTGGAGATTACACCTCTGTCCATTGATTCGTCTGCAACGATTTTCGCCCATTCTGAGGGATGCCTTTTTCCATTCCCGTGTTTTTTAACAAAAAAGGAAAGAAAGGAAAAGAAGCAGAACACTAATGTGCGTAAAATATGCCTTTTGAAACGGTCGTTTTGAAATATGGACGTCCTTTGAATTTTTTGGTCGATATGTGACCCCAGGATTTGTTTTCAGGGCAGGTGTCATTTACAGGCCTGCAATGATTTTGAATATCAACTGACCATTAGCGTTGGGATTAAAGCTGCTGTTGTGTGAAACGGCCACAAGGTGGCAGCAGTTCACCCTTACCAAATCTGGTTACTAGGGCAAGAGAGCCTCAGTGGAAGTGGTGTTCTAGATTGGAGTTTAGAATGGAATGTGCCAGGAGAAAGCCCCTCACGTTTGTCTCACTACTTCTTGTTCGTGTTTTTAATTTAATTTTTTTTATTTTTTATTACAGCAAGTTTGATTACAATGTTTGGCTTGTTGTAGGTGTGGAAGATGTGGTTCTTTTACACATATACAGATGACTGTTCTTCTTGGGATCCTTTTCCCATGTACGTTATGACAGAATGTTGAGTAGTCCTCCCTTGGTATTCTGTAGGTCTTTGGTGATTATATATGTCACCTGTGTTTGTATATGTCTGTTAACCCCGATATCGTAATGAAACCAATCCTCACACCTTTTCATTGGTGAACCATAAGTTTGTTTAATGAATCTGTGATTGCCCTTCTCCGTGGAAATATCTGCCCTGGTATCCATTTTTAGGTAACACCTATAAGTGATATGATATGATATGTGTCTTTCACTTTCTGACTTACTACAAGTCACGTGATTACTTCTAGACTCATCTACGGTGCTGCAAATGGCATTGTGTCCTTTTTTCCCTTGGCTTCTCTTCTGCCTTAGCGGGGTCCATTTTCAACAATGTGATTCCCTGAGGGTTGTGGATTAGCTGACCTGGGCAGCCTTACCCTGCCGGCCCGCCCTCCCCAGGTGTGCCTCGTTGAGGTCAATATAAACAGAGCTCCAGGCAGCAATAGCCCCTGAAGCTGTGCCTGACTCCATATTCTCTGCCCCGTCAGCAGTCTCGGGGCTGTGCTGGTGGGAGGGAGTGAGGGGCCACAGCTTTGTGGGTGGCCCGGTGTGAGTGGGGTTCTGCTGGCCTTTCTGCAGGAGTTGCCAGGCTGCCGCCTGTAAAGAAGAGGATGTGTCACCCATACCTTCCGCTGGAATTTCTCTCCGGACAGAGGTGAGGAAGGAAAAAAGCAGTGGGGGCCGGGACAGGAGGGGTATCTCAGGCAGGGCAATGGAAAGCTTCTGGAAGAGCGCCAGGGTCCAGGACCACGCTGGCTGGCCTGCAGGCACCAAGTTGGCCTGCGTGCTGTCGCTGGTGTGGCTCCACGGTCCTTCCTCTAGGCTTTCAAGCCCTTGTACATATTCAGGTGTTTTACCTGGAAAGGGTGGGAACAGTTCAGCAGCAGCTGGCCTGGGGCTCAGCTCACGTTTACTCACAGATGCCTCGGCACGGTCCCCCAGCTTTGCAATGAGGACGCTCCTTGCGTGGGGGTTGGGTTGCTGGCTGTATGGGAGATGGTTCCCCACCTCTGACCAATTTCAGAATTGTTTACCACTGGAGCAAGTGCCGTGATAGGGTTTTCCTCTGTATAACTCGTGGGTTCACATTTTTTTTCTTTTATGTTTCAAGTTAGATGTTATTCCTCTTTTATGTATTTATAGATATAAGCATGGAAATAATTCATTCCTATAAATACATCTGTGTGACGGGAAGAACTTTTTTCTGTTTTATTTTTAAATTTTATTTTTTAAAATTTTGAAATTTTATTTATTTTTTTATACAGCACGTTATTATTAGTTATGTATTTTATGCATATACATGTATACAGGTCAATCCCAAACTCCCAACTCATCCCACCACCACCACCCCATGGCTTCCCACACTTGGTGTCCATACGTTTGTTCTCTACCTCTGTGTCTCTATTTCTTCCCTGCAAACCAGTTCATCTGTACCATTTTTAGGCTCCACATATATGCATTAATATACAATATTTGTTTTCCTCTTTCTGACTTACTTCATTCTGTATGACAGTCTCTCGATCCATCGATGTCTCTACAAATGACCCAGTTTCATTCCTTTTTATGGCCGAGTCATATTCCATTTTATATATGTACCACATCTTTATCCATTCATCTGTCTGTGGGCATTTAGGTTGCTTCCATTACCTGGCTATTGTAAATAGTGCTGCAACGAACATTGTGGTGAATGTGCCTTTTTGAAATACGGTTTTCTCTGGGTATATGCCCAGAAGTGGGATTGCTGGATCAGATGGTAATTCTATTTCTAGTTTTTTTAAGGAAACTCCATACTGTTCTCCATAGGGACAGTATCAATTTACATTCCCACCAATAGTGGAAGAGGGCTCCTTTTGTCCACACCCTCCCCAGAATTGGTTGTTTGTAGATTTTCTGATGATGCCGATTCTAACAGGTGTGAGGTGATACCTCATTGTAGTTTTGATTTGCATTTCTCTAATAATTAGTGCTGTTGAGCAGCTTTTCATGTGTGTCTTGGCCATCTCTGTGTCTCCTTTGAAGAAACGTCTCTTTAGATCTTCTGCCCATTTTTTGGGGGTCTGTTTGTTTTTTAATATTAAGCTGCATGAGCTGTTTATATATATTGGAGATTACACCTCTGTCCATTGATTCGTCTGCAACGATTTTCGCCCATTCTGAGGGATGCCTTTTTCCATTCCCGTGTTTTTTAACAAAAAAGGAAAGAAAGGAAAAGAAGCAGAACACTAATGTGCGTAAAATATGCCTTTTGAAACGGTCGTTTTGAAATATGGACGTCCTTTGAATTTTTTGGTCGATATGTGACCCCAGGATTTGTTTTCAGGGCAGGTGTCATTTACAGGCCTGCAATGATTTTGAATATCAACTGACCATTAGCGTTGGGATTAAAGCTGCTGTTGTGTGAAACGGCCACAAGGTGGCAGCAGTTCACCCTTACCAAATCTGGTTACTAGGGCAAGAGAGCCTCAGTGGAAGTGGTGTTCTAGATTGGAGTTTAGAATGGAATGTGCCAGGAGAAAGCCCCTCACGTTTGTCTCACTACTTCTTGTTCGTGTTTTTAATTTAATTTTTTTTATTTTTTATTACAGCAAGTTTGATTACAATGTTTGGCTTGTTGTAGGTGTGGAAGATGTGGTTCTTTTACACATATACAGATGACTGTTCTTCTTGGGATCCTTTTCCCATGTACGTTATGACAGAATGTTGAGTAGTCCTCCCTTGGTATTCTGTAGGTCTTTGGTGATTATATATGTCACCTGTGTTTGTATATGTCTGTTAACCCCGATATCGTAATGAAACCAATCCTCACACCTTTTCATTGGTGAACCATAAGTTTGTTTAATGAATCTGTGATTGCCCTTCTCCGTGGAAATATCTGCCCTGGTATCCATTTTTAGGTAACACCTATAAGTGATATGATATGATATGTGTCTTTCACTTTCTGACTTACTACAAGTCACGTGATTACTTCTAGACTCATCTACGGTGCTGCAAATGGCATTGTGTCCTTTTTTCCCTTGGCTTCTCTTCTGCCTTAGCGGGGTCCATTTTCAACAATGTGATTCCCTGAGGGTTGTGGATTAGCTGACCTGGGCAGCCTTACCCTGCCGGCCCGCCCTCCCCAGGTGTGCCTCGTTGAGGTCAATATAAACAGAGCTCCAGGCAGCAATAGCCCCTGAAGCTGTGCCTGACTCCATATTCTCTGCCCCGTCAGCAGTCTCGGGGCTGTGCTGGTGGGAGGGAGTGAGGGGCCACAGCTTTGTGGGTGGCCCGGTGTGAGTGGGGTTCTGCTGGCCTTTCTGCAGGAGTTGCCAGGCTGCCGCCTGTAAAGAAGAGGATGTGTCACCCATACCTTCCGCTGGAATTTCTCTCCGGACAGAGGTGAGGAAGGAAAAAAGCAGTGGGGGCCGGGACAGGAGGGGTATCTCAGGCAGGGCAATGGAAAGCTTCTGGAAGAGCGCCAGGGTCCAGGACCACGCTGGCTGGCCTGCAGGCACCAAGTTGGCCTGCGTGCTGTCGCTGGTGTGGCTCCACGGTCCTTCCTCTAGGCTTTCAAGCCCTTGTACATATTCAGGTGTTTTACCTGGAAAGGGTGGGAACAGTTCAGCAGCAGCTGGCCTGGGGCTCAGCTCACGTTTACTCACAGATGCCTCGGCACGGTCCCCCAGCTTTGCAATGAGGACGCTCCTTGCGTGGGGGTTGGGTTGCTGGCTGTATGGGAGATGGTTCCCCACCTCTGACCAATTTCAGAATTGTTTACCACTGGAGCAAGTGCCGTGATAGGGTTTTCCTCTGTATAACTCGTGGGTTCACATTTTTTTTCTTTTATGTTTCAAGTTAGATGTTATTCCTCTTTTATGTATTTATAGATATAAGCATGGAAATAATTCATTCCTATAAATACATCTGTGTGACGGGAAGAACTTTTTTCTGTTTTATTTTTAAATTTTATTTTTTAAAATTTTGAAATTTTATTTATTTTTTTATACAGCACGTTATTATTAGTTATGTATTTTATGCATATACATGTATACAGGTCAATCCCAAACTCCCAACTCATCCCACCACCACCACCCCATGGCTTCCCACACTTGGTGTCCATACGTTTGTTCTCTACCTCTGTGTCTCTATTTCTTCCCTGCAAACCAGTTCATCTGTACCATTTTTAGGCTCCACATATATGCATTAATATACAATATTTGTTTTCCTCTTTCTGACTTACTTCATTCTGTATGACAGTCTCTCGATCCATCGATGTCTCTACAAATGACCCAGTTTCATTCCTTTTTATGGCCGAGTCATATTCCATTTTATATATGTACCACATCTTTATCCATTCATCTGTCTGTGGGCATTTAGGTTGCTTCCATTACCTGGCTATTGTAAATAGTGCTGCAACGAACATTGTGGTGAATGTGCCTTTTTGAAATACGGTTTTCTCTGGGTATATGCCCAGAAGTGGGATTGCTGGATCAGATGGTAATTCTATTTCTAGTTTTTTTAAGGAAACTCCATACTGTTCTCCATAGGGACAGTATCAATTTACATTCCCACCAATAGTGGAAGAGGGCTCCTTTTGTCCACACCCTCCCCAGAATTGGTTGTTTGTAGATTTTCTGATGATGCCGATTCTAACAGGTGTGAGGTGATACCTCATTGTAGTTTTGATTTGCATTTCTCTAATAATTAGTGCTGTTGAGCAGCTTTTCATGTGTGTCTTGGCCATCTCTGTGTCTCCTTTGAAGAAACGTCTCTTTAGATCTTCTGCCCATTTTTTGGGGGTCTGTTTGTTTTTTAATATTAAGCTGCATGAGCTGTTTATATATATTGGAGATTACACCTCTGTCCATTGATTCGTCTGCAACGATTTTCGCCCATTCTGAGGGATGCCTTTTTCCATTCCCGTGTTTTTTAACAAAAAAGGAAAGAAAGGAAAAGAAGCAGAACACTAATGTGCGTAAAATATGCCTTTTGAAACGGTCGTTTTGTAATATGGACGTCCTTTGAATTTTTTGGTCGATATGTGACCCCAGGATTTGTTTTCAGGGCAGGTGTCATTTACAGGCCTGCAATGATTTTGAATATCAACTGACCATTAGCGTTGGGATTAAAGCTGCTGTTGTGTGAAACGGCCACAAGGTGGCAGCAGTTCACCCTTACCAAATCTGGTTACTAGGGCAAGAGAGCCTCAGTGGAAGTGGTGTTCTAGATTGGAATTTAGAATGGAATGTGCCAGGAGAAAGCCCCTCAAGTTTGTCTCACTACTTCTTGTTCGTGTTTTTAATTTAATTTTTTTATTTTTTATTACAGCAAGTTTGATTACAATGTTTGGCTTGTTGTAGGTGTGGAAGATGTGGTTCTTTTACACATATACAGATGTCTGTTCTTCCTGGGATCCTTTTCCCATGTACGTTATGACAGAATGTTGAGTAGTCCTCTCTTGGTATTCTGTAGGTCTTTGGTGATTATATATGTCATCTGTGTTTGTATATGATTGTTAACCCCGATATCGTAATGAAACCAAACCTCACACCTTTCCTTTCGTGAACCATAAGTTTGTTTAATGAATCTGTGATTGCCCTTCTCCGTGGAAATATCTGCCCTGGTATCCATTTTTAGGTAACACCTATAAGTGATATGATATGGTATGTGTCTTTCACTTTCTGACTTACTACAAGTCACGTGATTACTTCTAGACTCATTTACGGTGCTGCAAATGGCATTGTGTCCTTTTTTTCCTTGGCTTCTCTTCTGCCTTAGCGAGGTCCATTTTCAACAATGTGATTCCCTGAGGGTTGTGGATTAGCTGACCTGGGCAGCCTTACCCTGCCGGCCCGCCCTCCCCAGGTGTGCCTCGTTGAGGTCAATATAAACAGCGCTCCAGGCAGCAATAGCCCCTGAAGCTGTGCCTGACTCCATATTCTCTGCCCCGTCAGCAGTCTCGGGGCTGTGCTGGTGGGTGGGAGTGAGGGGCCACAGCTTTGTGGGTGGCCCGGTGTGAGTGGGGCTCTGCTGGCCTTTCTGCAGGAGTTGCCAGGCTGACACCTGTAAAGAAGAGGATGTGTCACCCATACCTTCCGCTGGAATTTCTCTCCGGACAGAGGTGAGGAAGGAAAAAAGCAGTGGGGGCCAGGACAGGAGGCGTATCTCAGGCAAGGCAATGGAAAGCTTCCGGAAGAGCGCCCGGGGCCAGGACCACCCTGGCTGGCCTGCAGGCACCAAGTTGGCCTGCGTGCTGTCGCTGGTGTGGCTCGACGGCCCTTCCTCTAGGCTTTCAAGCCCTTGTACATATTCAGGTGTTTTACCTGGGAAGGGTGGGAACAGTTCAGCAGCAGCTGGCCTGGGGCTCAGCTCACGTTTACGCACAGATGCCTCGGCACAATCCCCCAGCTTTGCAATGAGGCCGCTCCTTGCGTGGGGGGTGGGGTGCTGGCTGTATGGGAGATGGTTCCCCACCTCTGACCAATTTCAGAATTGTTTACCGCTGGAGCAAGTGTCCAGATAGGGTTTTCCTCTGTATAAATGGTGGGTTCAGGTTTTTTTTTTCTTTTATGTTTCAAGTTAGATTTTATTCCTCTTTTATGTATTTATAGATATAAGCATGGAAATAATTCATTCCTATAAATACATCTGTGTGATGGGAAGAACTTTTTTCTCTTTTATTTTTAAATTTTATTTTTTAGAATTTTGAAATTAATTAATTTATTTTTTTATACAGCAGTTTATTATTAGTTATGTATTTTATGCATATACATGTATACAGGTCAATCCCAATCTCCCAACTCATCCCACCACCACCACCCCATGGCTTCCCACACTTGGTGTCCATACGTTTGTTCTCTACCTCTGTGTCTCTATTTCTTCGCTGCAAACCAGTTCATCTGTACCATTTTTTAGGTTCCACATATATGCCTTAATATACAGTATTTGGTTTCCTCTTTCTGACTTCATTCTGTATGACAGTCCCTTGATCCATCGATGTCTCTACAAATGACCCAGTTTCATTCCTTTTTATGGCCGAGTAATATTTCATTTTATATATGTACCACATCTTTATCCATTTATCTGTCTGTGGGCATTTAGGTGGCTTCTATTACCTGGCTATTGTAAATTGTGCTGCAACGAACTTTGTGGTGAATGTGCCTTTTTGATTTACGGTTTTCTCTGGGTATATGCCCAGAAGTGGGATTGCTGGATCAGATGGTAATTCTATTTCTAGTTTTTTTAAGGAAACTCCATACTGTTCTCCATAGTGACTGTATCAATTTACATTCCCACCAATAGTGGAAGAGGGCTCCTTTTGTCCACACCCTCCCCAGAATTGGTTGTTTGTAGATTTTCTGATGATGCCGATTCTAACAGGTGTGAGGTGATACCTCATTGTAGTTTTGATTTGCATTTCTCTAATAATTAGTGCTGTTGAGCAGCTTTTCATGGGCGTCTTGGCCATCTCTGTGTCTTCTTTGAAGAAACGCCTCTTTAGATCTTCTGCCCATTTTTGTATTGGGTTGTTTGTTTTTTTAATATTAAGCTGCATGAGCTGTTTATATATATTGGAGATTAAACCTCTGTCCATTGATTCGTTTGCAACGATTTTTGCCCATTCTGAGGGATGCCTTTTTCCATTCCCGTTTTTTTTTAACAAAAAAGGAAAGAAAGGAAAAGAAGCAGAACACTAATGTGCGTAAAATATGCCTTTTGAAACGGTCGTTTTGAAATATGGACGTCCTTTGAATTTTTTGGTCGATATGTGACCCCAGGAATTGTGTTCAGGGCAGGTGTCATTTACAGGCCTGCAATGATTTTGAATATCAACTGACCATTAGCGCTGGGATTAAAGCTGCTGTTGTGTGAAACGGCCACAAGGTGGCAGCAGTTCACCCTTACCAAATCTGGTTACTAGGGCAAGAGAGCCTCAGTGGAAGTGGTGTTCTAGATTGGAATTTAGAATGGAATGTGCCAGGAGAAAGCCCCTCAAGTTTGTCTCACTACTTCTTGTTCGTGTTTTTAATTTAATTTTTTTATTTTTTATTACAGCAAGTTTGATTACAATGTTTGGCTTGTTGTAGGTGTGGAAGATGTGGTTCTTTTACACATATACAGATGTCTGTTCTTCCTGGGATCCTTTTCCCATGTACGTTATGACAGAATGTTGAGTAGTCCTCTCTTGGTATTCTGTAGGTCTTTGGTGATTATATATGTCATCTGTGTTTGTATATGATTGTTAACCCCGATATCGTAATGAAACCAAACCTCACACCTTTCCTTTCATGAACCATAAGTTTGTTTAATGAATCTGTGATTGCCCTTCTCCGTGGAAATATCTGCCCTGGTATCCATTTTTAGGTAACACCTATAAGTGATATGATATGGTATGTGTCTTTCACTTTCTGACTTACTACAAGTCACGTGATTACTTCTAGACTCATTTACGGTGCTGCAAATGGCATTGTGTCCTTTTTTTCCTTGGCTTCTCTTCTGCCTTAGCGAGGTCCATTTTCAACAATGTGATTCCCTGAGGGTTGTGGATTAGCTGACCTGGGCAGCCTTACCCTGCCGGCCCGCCCTCCCCAGGTGTGCCTCGTTGAGGTCAATATAAACAGCGCTCCAGGCAGCAATAGCCCCTGAAGCTGTGCCTGACTCCATATTCTCTGCCCCGTCAGCAGTCTCGGGGCTGTGCTGGTGGGTGGGAGTGAGGGGCCACAGCTTTGTGGGTGGCCCGGTGTGAGTGGGGCTCTGCTGGCCTTTCTGCAGGAGTTGCCAGGCTGACACCTGTAAAGAAGAGGATGTGTCACCCATACCTTCCGCTGGAATTTCTCTCCGGACAGAGGTGAGGAAGGAAAAAAGCAGTGGGGGCCAGGACAGGAGGCGTATCTCAGGCAGGGCAATGGAAAGCTTCCGGAAGAGCGCCCGGGGCCAGGACCACCCTGGCTGGCCTGCAGGCACCAAGTTGGCCTGCGTGCTGTCGCTGGTGTGGCTCGATGGCCCTTCCTCTAGGCTTTCAAGCCCTTGTACATATTCAGGTGTTTTACCTGGGAAGGGTGGGAACAGTTCAGCAGCAGCTGGCCTGGGGCTCAGCTCACGTTTACGCACAGATGCCTCGGCACAATCCCCCAGCTTTGCAAAGAGGCCGCTCCTTGCGTGCGGGGTGGGGTGCTGGCTGTATGGGAGATGGTTCCCCACCTCTGACCAATTTCACAATTGTTTACCGCTGGAGCAAGTGTCCAGATAGGGTTTTCCTCTGTATAAATGGTGGGTTCAGGTTTTTTTTTTTCTTTTATGTTTCAAGTTAGATTTTATTCCTCTTTTATGTATTTATAGATATAAGCATGGAAATAATTCATTCCTATAAATACATCTGTGTGATGGGAAGAACTTTTTTCTCTTTTATTTTTAAATTTTATTTTTTAGAATTTTGAAATTTAATTTTATTTATGTTTTTATACAGCACGTTATTATTAGTTATGTATTTTATGCATATACATGTATACAGGTCAATCCCAATCTCCCAACTCATCCCACCACCACCACCCCATGGATTCCCACACTTGGTGTCCATACGTTTGTTCTCTACCTCTGTGTCTCTATTTCTTCCCTGCAAACCAGTTCATCTGTACCATTTTTAGGCTCCACATATATGCATTAATATACAATATTTGTTTTCCTCTTTCTGACTTACTTCATTCTGTATGACAGTCTCTCGATCCATCGATGTCTCTACAAATGACCCAGTTTCATTCCTTTTTATGGCCGAGTCATATTCCATTTTATATATGTACCACATCTTTATCCATTCATCTGTCTGTGGGCATTTAGGTTGCTTCCATTACCTGGCTATTGTAAATAGTGCTGCAACGAACATTGTGGTGAATGTGCCTTTTTGAAATACGGTTTTCTCTGGGTATATGCCCAGAAGTGGGATTGCTGGATCAGATGGTAATTCTATTTCTAGTTTTTTTAAGGAAACTCCATACTGTTCTCCATAGTGACTGTATCAATTTACATTCCCACCAATAGTGGAAGAGGGCTCCTTTTGTCCACACCCTCCCCAGAATTGGTTGTTTGTAGATTTTCTGATGATGCCGATTCTAACAGGTGTGAGGTGATACCTCATTGTAGTTTTGATTTGCATTTCTCTAATAATTAGTGCTGTTGAGCAGCTTTTCATGTGCGTCTTGGCCATCTCTGTGTCTCCTTTGAAGAAACGTCTCTTTAGATCTTCTGCCCATTTTTTGGGGGGTTGTTTGTTTTTTTAATATTAAGCTGCATGAGCTGTTTATATATATTGGAGATTAAACCTGTGTCCATTGATTCGTTTGCAACGATTTTCACCCATCCTGAGGGATGCCTTTTTCCATTCCCGTTTTTTTTAACAAAAAAGGAAAGAAAGGAAAAGAAGCAGAACACTAATGTGCGTAAAATATGCCTTTTGAAACGGTCGTTTTGAAATATGGACGTCCTTTGAAATTTTTGGTCGATATGTGACCCCAGGATTTGTTTTCAGGGCAGGTGTCATTTACAGGCCTGCAATGATTTTGAATATCAACTGACCATTAGCGTTGGGATTAAAGCTGCTGTTGTGTGAAACGGCCACAAGGTGGCAGCAGTTCACCCTTACCAAATCTGGTTACTAGGGCAAGAGAGCCTCAGTGGAAGTGGTGTTCTAGATTGGAATTTAGAATGGAATGTGCCAGGAGAAAGCCCCTCAAGTTTGTCTCACTACTTCTTGTTCGTGTTTTTAATTTATTTTTTTAATTTTTTATTACAGCAAGTTTGATTACAATGTTTGGCTTGTTGTAGGTGTGGAAGATGTGGTTCTTTTACACATATACAGATGTCTGTTCTTCCTGGGATCCTTTTCCCATGTACGTTATGACAGAATGTTGAGTAGTCCTCTCTTGGTATTCTGTAGGTCTTTGGTGATTATATATGTCATCTGTGTTTGTATATGATTGTTAACCCCGATATCGTAATGAAACCAAACCTCACACCTTTCCTTTCGTGAACCATAAGTTTGTTTAATGAATCTGTGATTGCCCTTCTCCGTGGAAATATCTGCCCTGGTATCCATTTTTAGGTAACACCTATAAGTGATATGATATGGTATGTGTCTTTCACTTTCTGACTTACTACAAGTCACGTGATTACTTCTAGACTCATTTACGGTGCTGCAAATGGCATTGTGTCCTTTTTTTCCTTGGCTTCTCTTCTGCCTTAGCGAGGTCCATTTTCAACAATGTGATTCCCTGAGGGTTGTGGATTAGCTGACCTGGGCAGCCTTACCCTGCCGGCCCGCCCTCCCCAGGTGTGCCTCGTTGAGGTCAATATAAACAGCGCTCCAGGCAGCAATAGCCCCTGAAGCTGTGCCTGACTCCATATTCTCTGCCCCGTCAGCAGTCTCGGGGCTGTGCTGGTGGGTGGGAGTGAGGGGCCACAGCTTTGTGGGTGGCCCGGTGTGAGTGGGGCTCTGCTGGCCTTTCTGCAGGAGTTGCCAGGCTGACACCTGTAAAGAAGAGGATGTGTCACCCATACCTTCCGCTGGAATTTCTCTCCGGACAGAGGTGAGGAAGGAAAAAAGCAGTGGGGGCCAGGACAGGAGGCGTATCTCAGGCAAGGCAATGGAAAGCTTCCGGAAGAGCGCCCGGGGCCAGGACCACCCTGGCTGGCCTGCAGGCACCAAGTTGGCCTGCGTGCTGTCGCTGGTGTGGCTCGACGGCCCTTCCTCTAGGCTTTCAAGCCCTTGTACATATTCAGGTGTTTTACCTGGGAAGGGTGGGAACAGTTCAGCAGCAGCTGGCCTGGGGCTCAGCTCACGTTTACGCACAGATGCCTCGGCACAATCCCCCAGCTTTGCAATGAGGCCGCTCCTTGCGTGGGGGGTGGGGTGCTGGCTGTATGGGAGATGGTTCCCCACCTCTGACCAATTTCAGAATTGTTTACCGCTGGAGCAAGTGTCCAGATAGGGTTTTCCTCTGTATAAATGGTGGGTTCAGGTTTTTTTTTTCTTTTATGTTTCAAGTTAGATTTTATTCCTCTTTTATGTATTTATAGATATAAGCATGGAAATAATTCATTCCTATAAATACATCTGTGTGATGGGAAGAACTTTTTTCTCTTTTATTTTTAAATTTTATTTTTTAGAATTTTGAAATTAATTAATTTATTTTTTTATACAGCAGTTTATTATTAGTTATGTATTTTATGCATATACATGTATACAGGTCAATCCCAATCTCCCAACTCATCCCACCACCACCACCCCATGGCTTCCCACACTTGGTGTCCATACGTTTGTTCTCTACCTCTGTGTCTCTATTTCTTCGCTGCAAACCAGTTCATCTGTACCATTTTTTAGGTTCCACATATATGCCTTAATATACAGTATTTGGTTTCCTCTTTCTGACTTCATTCTGTATGACAGTCCCTTGATCCATCGATGTCTCTACAAATGACCCAGTTTCATTCCTTTTTATGGCCGAGTAATATTTCATTTTATATATGTACCACATCTTTATCCATTTATCTGTCTGTGGGCATTTAGGTGGCTTCTATTACCTGGCTATTGTAAATTGTGCTGCAACGAACTTTGTGGTGAATGTGCCTTTTTGAAATACGGTTTTCTCTGGGTATATGCCCAGAAGTGGGATTGCTGGATCAGATGGTAATTCTATTTCTAGTTTTTTTAAGGAAACTCCATACTGTTCTCCATAGTGACTGTATCAATTTACATTCCCACCAATAGTGGAAGAGGGCTCCTTTTGTCCACACCCTCCCCAGAATTGGTTGTTTGTAGATTTTCTGATGATGCCGATTCTAACAGGTGTGAGGTGATACCTCATTGTAGTTTTGATTTGCATTTCTCTAATAATTAGTGCTGTTGAGCAGCTTTTCATGGGCGTCTTGGCCATCTCTGTGTCTTCTTTGAAGAAACGTCTCTTTAGATCTTCTGCCCATTTTTGTATTGGGTTGTTTGTTTTTTTAATATTAAGCTGCATGAGCTGTTTATATATATTGGAGATTAAACCTCTGTCCATTGATTCGTTTGCAACGATTTTTGCCCATTCTGAGGGATGCCTTTTTCCATTCCCGTTTTTTTTTTAACAAAAAAGGAAAGAAAGGAAAAGAAGCAGAACACTAATGTGCGTAAAATATGCCTTTTGAAACGGTCGTTTTGAAATATGGACGTCCTTTGAATTTTTTGGTCGATATGTGACCCCAGGAATTGTGTTCAGGGCAGGTGTCATTTACAGGCCTGCAATGATTTTGAATATCAACTGACCATTAGCGCTGGGATTAAAGCTGCTGTTGTGTGAAACGGCCACAAGGTGGCAGCAGTTCACCCTTACCAAATCTGGTTACTAGGGCAAGAGAGCCTCAGTGGAAGTGGTGTTCTAGATTGGAATTTAGAATGGAATGTGCCAGGAGAAAGCCCCTCAAGTTTGTCTCACTACTTCTTGTTCGTGTTTTTAATTTAATTTTTTTATTTTTTATTACAGCAAGTTTGATTACAATGTTTGGCTTGTTGTAGGTGTGGAAGATGTGGTTCTTTTACACATATACAGATGTCTGTTCTTCCTGGGATCCTTTTCCCATGTACGTTATGACAGAATGTTGAGTAGTCCTCTCTTGGTATTCTGTAGGTCTTTGGTGATTATATATGTCATCTGTGTTTGTATATGATTGTTAACCCCGATATCGTAATGAAACCAAACCTCACACCTTTCCTTTCATGAACCATAAGTTTGTTTAATGAATCTGTGATTGCCCTTCTCCGTGGAAATATCTGCCCTGGTATCCATTTTTAGGTAACACCTATAAGTGATATGATATGGTATGTGTCTTTCACTTTCTGACTTACTACAAGTCACGTGATTACTTCTAGACTCATTTACGGTGCTGCAAATGGCATTGTGTCCTTTTTTTCCTTGGCTTCTCTTCTGCCTTAGCGAGGTCCATTTTCAACAATGTGATTCCCTGAGGGTTGTGGATTAGCTGACCTGGGCAGCCTTACCCTGCCGGCCCGCCCTCCCCAGGTGTGCCTCGTTGAGGTCAATATAAACAGCGCTCCAGGCAGCAATAGCCCCTGAAGCTGTGCCTGACTCCATATTCTCTGCCCCGTCAGCAGTCTCGGGGCTGTGCTGGTGGGTGGGAGTGAGGGGCCACAGCTTTGTGGGTGGCCCGGTGTGAGTGGGGCTCTGCTGGCCTTTCTGCAGGAGTTGCCAGGCTGACACCTGTAAAGAAGAGGATGTGTCACCCATACCTTCCGCTGGAATTTCTCTCCGGACAGAGGTGAGGAAGGAAAAAAGCAGTGGGGGCCAGGACAGGAGGCGTATCTCAGGCAGGGCAATGGAAAGCTTCCGGAAGAGCGCCCGGGGCCAGGACCACCCTGGCTGGCCTGCAGGCACCAAGTTGGCCTGCGTGCTGTCGCTGGTGTGGCTCGATGGCCCTTCCTCTAGGCTTTCAAGCCCTTGTACATATTCAGGTGTTTTACCTGGGAAGGGTGGGAACAGTTCAGCAGCAGCTGGCCTGGGGCTCAGCTCACGTTTACGCACAGATGCCTCGGCACAATCCCCCAGCTTTGCAAAGAGGCCGCTCCTTGCGTGCGGGGTGGGGTGCTGGCTGTATGGGAGATGGTTCCCCACCTCTGACCAATTTCACAATTGTTTACCGCTGGAGCAAGTGTCCAGATAGGGTTTTCCTCTGTATAAATGGTGGGTTCAGGTTTTTTTTTTTCTTTTATGTTTCAAGTTAGATTTTATTCCTCTTTTATGTATTTATAGATATAAGCATGGAAATAATTCATTCCTATAAATACATCTGTGTGATGGGAAGAACTTTTTTCTCTTTTATTTTTAAATTTTATTTTTTAGAATTTTGAAATTTAATTTTATTTATGTTTTTATACAGCACGTTATTATTAGTTATGTATTTTATGCATATACATGTATACAGGTCAATCCCAATCTCCCAACTCATCCCACCACCACCACCCCATGGATTCCCACACTTGGTGTCCATACGTTTGTTCTCTACCTCTGTGTCTCTATTTCTTCCCTGCAAACCAGTTCATCTGTACCATTTTTAGGCTCCACATATATGCATTAATATACAATATTTGTTTTCCTCTTTCTGACTTACTTCATTCTGTATGACAGTCTCTCGATCCATCGATGTCTCTACAAATGACCCAGTTTCATTCCTTTTTATGGCCGAGTAATATTCCATTTTATATATGTACCACATCTTTATCCATTCATCTGTCTGTGGGCATTTAGGTTGCTTCCATTACCTGGCTATTGTAAATAGTGCTGCAACGAACATTGTGGTGAATGTGCCTTTTTGAAATACGGTTTTCTCTGGGTATATGCCCAGAAGTGGGATTGCTGGATCAGATGGTAATTCTATTTCTAGTTTTTTTAAGGAAACTCCATACTGTTCTCCATAGTGACTGTATCAATTTACATTCCCACCAATAGTGGAAGAGGGCTCCTTTTGTCCACACCCTCCCCAGAATTGGTTGTTTGTAGATTTTCTGATGATGCCGATTCTAACAGGTGTGAGGTGATACCTCATTGTAGTTTTGATTTGCATTTCTCTAATAATTAGTGCTGTTGAGCAGCTTTTCATGTGCGTCTTGGCCATCTCTGTGTCTCCTTTGAAGAAACGTCTCTTGAGATCTTCTGCCCATTTTTTGGGGGGTTGTTTGTTTTTTTAATATTAAGCTGCATGAGCTGTTTATATATATTGGAGATTAAACCTGTGTCCATTGATTCGTTTGCAACGATTTTCACCCATCCTGAGGGATGCCTTTTTCCATTCCCGTTTTTTTTAACAAAAAAGGAAAGAAAGGAAAAGAAGCAGAACACTAATGTGCGTAAAATATGCCTTTTGAAACGGTCGTTTTGAAATATGGACGTCCTTTGAAATTTTTGGTCGATATGTGACCCCAGGATTTGTTTTCAGGGCAGGTGTCATTTACAGGCCTGCAATGATTTTGAATATCAACTGACCATTAGCGTTGGGATTAAAGCTGCTGTTGTGTGAAACGGCCACAAGGTGGCAGCAGTTCACCCTTACCAAATCTGGTTACTAGGGCAAGAGAGCCTCAGTGGAAGTGGTGTTCTAGATTGGAATTTAGAATGGAATGTGCCAGGAAAAAGCCCCTCAAGTTTGTCTCACTACTTCTTGTTCGTGTTTTTAATTTAATTTTTTTATTTTTTATTACAGCAAGTTTGATTACAATGTTTGGCTTGTTGTAGGTGTGGAAGATGTGGTTCTTTTACACATATACAGATGTCTGTTCTTCCTGGGATCCTTTTCCCATGTACGTTATGACAGAATGTTGAGTAGTCCTCTCTTGGTATTCTGTAGGTCTTTGGTGATTATATATGTCATCTGTGTTTGTATATGATTGTTAACCCCGATATCGTAATGAAACCAAACCTCACACCTTTCCTTTCGTGAACCATAAGTTTGTTTAATGAATCTGTGATTGCCCTTCTCCGTGGAAATATCTGCCCTGGTATCCATTTTTAGGTAACACCTATAAGTGATATGATATGGTATGTGTCTTTCACTTTCTGACTTACTACAAGTCACGTGATTACTTCTAGACTCATTTACGGTGCTGCAAATGGCATTGTGTCCTTTTTTTCCTTGGCTTCTCTTCTGCCTTAGCGAGGTCCATTTTCAACAATGTGATTCCCTGAGGGTTGTGGATTAGCTGACCTGGGCAGCCTTACCCTGCCGGCCCGCCCTCCCCAGGTGTGCCTCGTTGAGGTCAATATAAACAGCGCTCCAGGCAGCAATAGCCCCTGAAGCTGTGCCTGACTCCATATTCTCTGCCCCGTCAGCAGTCTCGGGGCTGTGCTGGTGGGTGGGAGTGAGGGGCCACAGCTTTGTGGGTGGCCCGGTGTGAGTGGGGCTCTGCTGGCCTTTCTGCAGGAGTTGCCAGGCTGACACCTGTAAAGAAGAGGATGTGTCACCCATACCTTCCGCTGGAATTTCTCTCCGGACAGAGGTGAGGAAGGAAAAAAGCAGTGGGGGCCAGGACAGGAGGCGTATCTCAGGCAAGGCAATGGAAAGCTTCCGGAAGAGCGCCCGGGGCCAGGACCACCCTGGCTGGCCTGCAGGCACCAAGTTGGCCTGCGTGCTGTCGCTGGTGTGGCTCGACGGCCCTTCCTCTAGGCTTTCAAGCCCTTGTACATATTCAGGTGTTTTACCTGGGAAGGGTGGGAACAGTTCAGCAGCAGCTGGCCTGGGGCTCAGCTCACGTTTACGCACAGATGCCTCGGCACAATCCCCCAGCTTTGCAAAGAGGCCGCTCCTTGCGTGGGGGGTGGGGTGCTGGCTGTATGGGAGATGGTTCCCCACCTCTGACCAATTTCACAATTGTTTACCGCTGGAGCAAGTGTCCAGATAGGGTTTTCCTCTGTATAAATGGTGGGTTCAGGTTTTTTTTTTTCTTTTATGTTTCAAGTTAGATTTTATTCCTCTTTTATGTATTTATAGATATAAGCATGGAAATAATTCATTCCTATAAATACATCTGTGTGATGGGAAGAACTTTTTTCTCTTTTATTTTTAAATTTTATTTTTTAGAATTTTGAAATTTAATTTTATTTATGTTTTTATACAGCACGTTATTATTAGTTATGTATTTTATGCATATACATGTATACAGGTCAATCCCAATCTCCCAACTCATCCCACCACCACCACCCCATGGATTCCCACACTTGGTGTCCATACGTTTGTTCTCTACCTCTGTGTCTCTATTTCTTCCCTGCAAACCAGTTCATCTGTACCATTTTTAGGCTCCACATATATGCATTAATATACAATATTTGTTTTCCTCTTTCTGACTTACTTCATTCTGTATGACAGTCTCTCGATCCATCGATGTCTCTACAAATGACCCAGTTTCATTCCTTTTTATGGCCGAGTAATATTCCATTTTATATATGTACCACATCTTTATCCATTCATCTGTCTGTGGGCATTTAGGTTGCTTCCATTACCTGGCTATTGTAAATAGTGCTGCAACGAACATTGTGGTGAATGTGCCTTTTTGAAATACGGTTTTCTCTGGGTATATGCCCAGAAGTGGGATTGCTGGATCAGATAGTAATTCTATTTCTAGTTTTTTTAAGGAAACTCCATACTGTTCTCCATAGTGACTGTATCAATTTACATTCCCACCAATAGTGGAAGAGGGCTCCTTTTGTCCACACCCTCCCCAGAATTGGTTGTTTGTAGATTTTCTGATGATGCCGATTCTAACAGGTGTGAGGTGATACCTCATTGTAGTTTTGATTTGCATTTCTCTAATAATTAGTGCTGTTGAGCAGCTTTTCATGTGCGTCTTGGCCATCTCTGTGTCTCCTTTGAAGAAACGTCTCTTTAGATCTTCTGCCCATTTTTTGGGGGGTTGTTTGTTTTTTTAATATTAAGCTGCATGAGCTGTTTATATATATTGGAGATTAAACCTGTGTCCATTGATTCGTTTGCAACGATTTTCACCCATCCTGAGGGATGCCTTTTTCCATTCCCGTTTTTTTTAACAAAAAAGGAAAGAAAGGAAAAGAAGCAGAACACTAATGTGCGTAAAATATGCCTTTTGAAACGGTCGTTTTGAAATATGGACGTCCTTTGAAATTTTTGGTCGATATGTGACCCCAGGATTTGTTTTCAGGGCAGGTGTCATTTACAGGCCTGCAATGATTTTGAATATCAACTGACCATTAGCGTTGGGATTAAAGCTGCTGTTGTGTGAAACGGCCACAAGGTGGCAGCAGTTCACCCTTACCAAATCTGGTTACTAGGGCAAGAGAGCCTCAGTGGAAGTGGTGTTCTAGATTGGAATTTAGAATGGAATGTGCCAGGAGAAAGCCCCTCAAGTTTGTCTCACTACTTCTTGTTCGTGTTTTTAATTTAATTTTTTAATTTTTTATTACAGCAAGTTTGATTACAATGTTTGGCTTGTTGTAGGTGTGGAAGATGTGGTTCTTTTACACATATACAGATGTCTGTTCTTCCTGGGATCCTTTTCCCATGTACGTTATGACAGAATGTTGAGTAGTCCTCTCTTGGTATTCTGTAGGTCTTTGGTGATTATATATGTCATCTGTGTTTGTATATGATTGTTAACCCCGATATCGTAATGAAACCAAACCTCACACCTTTCCTTTCGTGAACCATAAGTTTGTTTAATGAATCTGTGATTGCCCTTCTCCGTGGAAATATCTGCCCTGGTATCCATTTTTAGGTAACACCTATAAGTGATATGATATGGTATGTGTCTTTCACTTTCTGACTTACTACAAGTCACGTGATTACTTCTAGACTCATTTACGGTGCTGCAAATGGCATTGTGTCCTTTTTTTCCTTGGCTTCTCTTCTGCCTTAGCGAGGTCCATTTTCAACAATGTGATTCCCTGAGGGTTGTGGATTAGCTGACCTGGGCAGCCTTACCCTGCCGGCCCGCCCTCCCCAGGTGTGCCTCGTTGAGGTCAATATAAACAGCGCTCCAGGCAGCAATAGCCCCTGAAGCTGTGCCTGACTCCATATTCTCTGCCCCGTCAGCAGTCTCGGGGCTGTGCTGGTGGGTGGGAGTGAGGGGCCACAGCTTTGTGGGTGGCCCGTTGTGAGTGGGGCTCTGCTGGCCTTTCTGCAGGAGTTGCCAGGCTGACACCTGTAAAGAAGAGGATGTGTCACCCATACCTTCCGCTGGAATTTCTCTCCGGACAGAGGTGAGGAAGGAAAAAAGCAGTGGGGGCCAGGACAGGAGGCGTATCTCAGGCAAGGCAATGGAAAGCTTCCGGAAGAGCGCCCGGGGCCAGGACCACCCTGGCTGGCCTGCAGGCACCAAGTTGGCCTGCGTGCTGTCGCTGGTGTGGCTCGACGGCCCTTCCTCTAGGCTTTCAAGCCCTTGTACATATTCAGGTGTTTTACCTGGGAAGGGTGGGAACAGTTCAGCAGCAGCTGGCCTGGGGCTCAGCTCACGTTTACGCACAGATGCCTCGGCACAATCCCCCAGCTTTGCAAAGAGGCCGCTCCTTGCGTGGGGGGTGGGGTGCTGGCTGTATGGGAGATGGTTCCCCACCTCTGACCAATTTCACAATTGTTTACCGCTGGAGCAAGTGTCCAGATAGGGTTTTCCTCTGTATAAATGGTGGGTTCAGGTTTTTTTTTTCTTTTATGTTTCAAGTTAGATTTTATTCCTCTTTTATGTATTTATAGATATAAGCATGGAAATAATTCATTCCTATAAATACATCTGTGTGATGGGAAGAACTTTTTTCTCTTTTATTTTTAAATTTTATTTTTTAGAATTTTGAAATTAATTAATTTATTTTTTTATACAGCAGTTTATTATTAGTTATGTATTTTATGCATATACATGTATACAGGTCAATCCCAATCTCCCAACTCATCCCACCACCACCACCCCATGGCTTCCCACACTTGGTGTCCATACGTTTGTTCTCTACCTCTGTGTCTCTATTTCTTCGCTGCAAACCAGTTCATCTGTACCATTTTTTAGGTTCCACATATATGCCTTAATATACAGTATTTGGTTTCCTCTTTCTGACTTCATTCTGTATGACAGTCCCTTGATCCATCGATGTCTCTACAAATGACCCAGTTTCATTCATTTTTATGGCCGAGTAATATTTCATTTTATATATGTACCACATCTTTATCCATTTATCTGTCTGTGGGCATTTAGGTGGCTTCTATTACCTGGCTATTGTAAATTGTGCTGCAACGAACTTTGTGGTGAATGTGCCTTTTTGATTTACGGTTTTCTCTGGGTATATGCCCAGAAGTGGGATTGCTGGATCAGATGGTAATTCTATTTCTAGTTTTTTTAAGGAAACTCCATACTGTTCTCCATAGTGACTGTATCAATTTACATTCCCACCAATAGTGGAAGAGGGCTCCTTTTGTCCACACCCTCCCCAGAATTTGTTGTTTGTAGATTTTCTGATGATGCCGATTCTAACAGGTGTGAGGTGATACCTCATTGTAGTTTTGATTTGCATTTCTCTAATAATTAGTGCTGTTGAGCAGCTTTTCATGGGCGTCTTGGCCATCTCTGTGTCTTCTTTGAAGAAACGCCTCTTTAGATCTTCTGCCCATTTTTGTATTGGGTTGTTTGTTTTTTTAATATTAAGCTGCATGAGCTGTTTATATATATTGGAGATTAAACCTCTGTCCATTGATTCGTTTGCAACGATTTTTGCCCATTCTGAGGGATGCCTTTTTCCATTCCCGTTTTTTTTTAACAAAAAAGGAAAGAAAGGAAAAGAAGCAGAACACTAATGTGCGTAAAATATGCCTTTTGAAACGGTCGTTTTGAAATATGGACGTCCTTTGAATTTTTTGGTCGATATGTGACCCCAGGAATTGTGTTCAGGGCAGGTGTCATTTACAGGCCTGCAATGATTTTGAATATCAACTGACCATTAGCGCTGGGATTAAAGCTGCTGTTGTGTGAAACGGCCACAAGGTGGCAGCAGTTCACCCTTACCAAATCTGGTTACTAGGGCAAGAGAGCCTCAGTGGAAGTGGTGTTCTAGATTGGAATTTAGAATGGAATGTGCCAGGAGAAAGCCCCTCAAGTTTGTCTCACTACTTCTTGTTCGTGTTTTTAATTTAATTTTTTTATTTTTTATTACAGCAAGTTTGATTACAATGTTTGGCTTGTTGTAGGTGTGGAAGATGTGGTTCTTTTACACATATACAGATGTCTGTTCTTCCTGGGATCCTTTTCCCATGTACGTTATGACAGAATGTTGAGTAGTCCTCTCTTGGTATTCTGTAGGTCTTTGGTGATTATATATGTCATCTGTGTTTGTATATGATTGTTAACCCCGATATCGTAATGAAACCAAACCTCACACCTTTCCTTTCATGAACCATAAGTTTGTTTAATGAATCTCTGATTGCCCTTCTCCGTGGAAATATCTGCCCTGGTATCCATTTTTAGGTAACACCTATAAGTGATATGATATGGTATGTGTCTTTCACTTTCTGACTTACTACAAGTCACGTGATTACTTCTAGACTCATTTACGGTGCTGCAAATGGCATTGTGTCCTTTTTTTCCTTGGCTTCTCTTCTGCCTTAGCGAGGTCCATTTTCAACAATGTGATTCCCTGAGGGTTGTGGATTAGCTGACCTGGGCAGCCTTACCCTGCCGGCCCGCCCTCCCCAGGTGTGCCTCGTTGAGGTCAATATAAACAGCGCTCCAGGCAGCAATAGCCCCTGAAGCTGTGCCTGACTCCATATTCTCTGCCCCGTCAGCAGTCTCGGGGCTGTGCTGGTGGGTGGGAGTGAGGGGCCACAGCTTTGTGGGTGGCCCGGTGTGAGTGGGGCTCTGCTGGCCTTTCTGAAGGAGTTGCCAGGCTGACACCTGTAAAGAAGAGGATGTGTCACCCATACCTTCCGCTGGAATTTCTCTCCGGACAGAGGTGAGGAAGGAAAAAAGCAGTGGGGGCCAGAACAGGAGGCGTATCTCAGGCAGGGCAATGGAAAGCTTCCGGAAGAGCGCCCGGGGCCAGGACCACCCTGGCTGGCCTGCAGGCACCAAGTTGGCCTGCGTGCTGTCGCTGGTGTGGCTCGATGGCCCTTCCTCTAGGCTTTCAAGCCCTTGCACATATTCAGGTGTTTTACCTGGGAAGGGTGGGAACAGTTCAGCAGCAGCTGGCCTGGGGCTCAGCTCACGTTTACGCACAGATGCCTCGGCACAATCCCCCAGCTTTGCAAAGAGGCCGCTCCTTGCGTGCGGGGTGGGGTGCTGGCTGTATGGGAGATGGTTCCCCACCTCTGACCAATTTCACAATTGTTTACCGCTGGAGCAAGTGTCCAGATAGGGTTTTCCTCTGTATAAATGGTGGGTTCAGGTTTTTTTTTTTCTTTTATGTTTCAAGTTAGATTTTATTCCTCTTTTATGTATTTATAGATATAAGCATGGAAATAATTCATTCCTATAAATACATCTGTGTGATGGGAAGAACTTTTTTCTCTTTTATTTTTAAATTTTATTTTTTAGAATTTTGAAATTTAATTTTATTTATGTTTTTATACAGCACGTTATTATTAGTTATGTATTTTATGCATATACATGTATACAGGTCAATCCCAATCTCCCAACTCATCCCACCACCACCACCCCATGGATTCCCACACTTGGTGTCCATACGTTTGTTCTCTACCTCTGTGTCTCTATTTCTTCCCTGCAAACCAGTTCATCTGTACCATTTTTAGGCTCCACATATATGCATTAATATACAATATTTGTTTTCCTCTTTCTGACTTACTTCATTCTGTATGACAGTCTCTCGATCCATCGATGTCTCTACAAATGACCCAGTTTCATTCCTTTTTATGGCCGAGTCATATTCCATTTTATATATGTACCACATCTTTATCCATTCATCTGTCTGTGGGCATTTAGGTTGCTTCCATTACCTGGCTATTGTAAATAGTGCTGCAACGAACATTGTGGTGAATGTGCCTTTTTGAAATACGGTTTTCTCTGGGTATATGCCCAGAAGTGGGATTGCTGGATCAGATGGTAATTCTATTTCTAGTTTTTTTAAGGAAACTCCATACTGTTCTCCATAGTGACTGTATCAATTTACATTCCCACCAATAGTGGAAGAGGGCTCCTTTTGTCCACACCCTCCCCAGAATTGGTTGTTTGTAGATTTTCTGATGATGCCGATTCTAACAGGTGTGAGGTGATACCTCATTGTAGTTTTGATTTGCATTTCTCTAATAATTAGTGCTGTTGAGCAGCTTTTCATGTGCGTCTTGGCCATCTCTGTGTCTCCTTTGAAGAAACGTCTCTTTAGATCTTCTGCCCATTTTTTGGGGGGTTGTTTGTTTTTTTAATATTAAGCTGCATGAGCTGTTTATATATATTGGAGATTAAACCTGTGTCCATTGATTCGTTTGCAACGATTTTCACCCATCCTGAGGGATGCCTTTTTCCATTCCCGTTTTTTTTAACAAAAAAGGAAAGAAAGGAAAAGAAGCAGAACACTAATGTGCGTAAAATATGCCTTTTGAAACGGTCGTTTTGAAATATGGACGTCCTTTGAAATTTTTGGTCGATATGTGACCCCAGGATTTGTTTTCAGGGCAGGTGTCATTTACAGGCCTGCAATGATTTTGAATATCAACTGACCATTAGCGTTGGGATTAAAGCTGCTGTTGTGTGAAACGGCCACAAGGTGGCAGCAGTTCACCCTTACCAAATCTGGTTACTAGGGCAAGAGAGCCTCAGTGGAAGTGGTGTTCTAGATTGGAATTTAGAATGGAATGTGCCAGGAGAAAGCCCCTCAAGTTTGTCTCACTACTTCTTGTTCGTGTTTTTAATTTAATTTTTTTATTTTTTATTACAGCAAGTTTGATTACAATGTTTGGCTTGTTGTAGGTGTGGAAGATGTGGTTCTTTTACACATATACAGATGTCTGTTCTTCCTGGGATCCTTTTCCCATGTACGTTATGACAGAATGTTGAGTAGTCCTCTCTTGGTATTCTGTAGGTCTTTGGTGATTATATATGTCATCTGTGTTTGTATATGATTGTTAACCCCGATATCGTAATGAAACCAAACCTCACACCTTTCCTTTCGTGAACCATAAGTTTGTTTAATGAATCTCTGATTGCCCTTCTCCGTGGAAATATCTGCCCTGGTATCCATTTTTAGGTAACACCTATAAGTGATATGATATGGTATGTGTCTTTCACTTTCTGACTTACTACAAGTCACGTGATTACTTCTAGACTCATTTACGGTGCTGCAAATGGCATTGTGTCCTTTTTTTCCTTGGCTTCTCTTCTGCCTTAGCGAGGTCCATTTTCAACAATGTGATTCCCTGAGGGTTGTGGATTAGCTGACCTGGGCAGCCTTACCCTGCCGGCCCGCCCTCCCCAGGTGTGCCTCGTTGAGGTCAATATAAACAGCGCTCCAGGCAGCAATAGCCCCTGAAGCTGTGCCTGACTCCATATTCTCTGCCCCGTCAGCAGTCTCGGGGCTGTGCTGGTGGGTGGGAGTGAGGGGCCACAGCTTTGTGGGTGGCCCGGTGTGAGTGGGGCTCTGCTGGCCTTTCTGCAGGAGTTGCCAGGCTGACACCTGTAAAGAAGAGGATGTGTCACCCATACCTTCCGCTGGAATTTCTCTCCGGACAGAGGTGAGGAAGGAAAAAAGCAGTGGGGGCCAGGACAGGAGGCGTATCTCAGGCAAGGCAATGGAAAGCTTCCGGAAGAGCGCCCGGGGCCAGGACCACCCTGGCTGGCCTGCAGGCACCAAGTTGGCCTGCGTGCTGTCGCTGGTGTGGCTCGACGGCCCTTCCTCTAGGCTTTCAAGCCCTTGTACATATTCAGGTGTTTTACCTGGGAAGGGTGGGAACAGTTCAGCAGCAGCTGGCCTGGGGCTCAGCTCACGTTTACGCACAGATGTCTCGGCACAATCCCCCAGCTTTGCAATGAGGACGCTCCTTGCGTGGGGGTTGGGGTGCTGGCTGTATGGGAGATGGTTCCCCACCTCTGACCAATTTCAGAATTGTTTACCACTGTAGCAAGTGTCCAGATAGGGTTTTCCTCTGTATAAATGGTGGGTTCAGGTTTTTGTTTTTCTTTTATGTTTCAAGTTAGATTTTATTCCTCTTTTATGTATTTATAGATATAAGCATGGAAATAATTCATTCCTATAAATACATCTGTGTGACGGGAAGAACTTTTTTCTCTTTTATTTTTAAATTTTATTTTTTAGAATTTTGAAATTAATTAATTTATTTTTTTATACAGCAGTTTATTATTAGTTATGTATTTTATGCATATACATGTATACAGGTCAATCCCAATCTCCCAACTCATCCCACCACCACCGCCCCATGGATTCCCACACTTGGTGTCCATACGTTTGTTCTCTACCTCTGTGTCTCTATTTCTTCGCTGCAAACCAGTTCATCTGTACCATTTTTTAGGTTCCACATATATACCTTAATATACAGTATTTGGTTTCCTCTTTCTGACTTCATTCTGTATGACAGTCCCTTGATCCATCGATGTCTCTACAAATGACCCAGTTTCATTCCTTTTTATGGCCGAGTAATATTTCATTTTATATATGTACCACATCTTTATCCATTTATCTGTCTGTGGGCATTTAGGTGGCTTCTATTACCTGGCTATTGTAAATTGTGCTGCAACGAACTTTGTGGTGAATGTGCCTTTTTGATTTACGGTTTTCTCTGGGTATATGCCCAGAAGTGGGATTGCTGGATCAGATGGTAATTCTATTTCTAGTTTTTTTAAGGAAACTCCATACTGTTCTCCATAGTGACTGTATCAATTTACATTCCCACCAATAGTGGAAGAGGGCTCCTTTTGTCCACACCCTCCCCAGAATTGGTTGTTTGTAGATTTTCTGATGATGCCGATTCTAACAGGTGTGAGGTGATACCTCATTGTAGTTTTGATTTGCATTTCTCTAATAATTAGTGCTGTTGAGCAGCTTTTCATGGGCGTCTTGGCCATCTCTGTGTCTTCTTTGAAGAAACGCCTCTTTAGATCTTCTGCCCATTTTTGTATTGGGTTGTTTGTTTTTTTAATATTAAGCTGCATGTGCTGTTTATATATATTGGAGATTAAACCTCTGTCCATTGATTCGTTTGCAACGATTTTTGCCCATTCTGAGGGATGCCTTTTTCCATTCCCGTTTTTTGTTTTTAACAAAAAAGGAAAGAAAGGAAAAGAAGCAGAACACTAATGTGCGTAAAATATGCCTTTTGAAACGGTCGTTTTGAAATATGGACGTCCTTTGAATTTTTTGGTCGATATGTGACCCCAGGAATTGTGTTCAGGGCAGGTGTCATTTACAGGCCTGCAATGATTTTGAATATCAACTGACCATTAGCGCTGGGATTAAAGCTGCTGTTGTGTGAAACGGCCACAAGGTGGCAGCAGTTCACCCTTACCAAATCTGGTTACTAGGGCAAGAGAGCCTCAGTGGAAGTGGTGTTCTAGATTGGAATTTAGAATGGAATGTGCCAGGAGAAAGCCCCTCAAGTTTGTCTCACTACTTCTTGTTCGTGTTTTTAATTTAATTTTTTTATTTTTTATTACAGCAAGTTTGATTACAATGTTTGGCTTGTTGTAGGTGTGGAAGATGTGGTTCTTTTACACATATACAGATGTCTGTTCTTCCTGGGATCCTTTTCCCATGTACGTTATGACAGAATGTTGAGTAGTCCTCTCTTGGTATTCTGTAGGTCTTTGGTGATTATATATGTCATCTGTGTTTGTATATGATTGTTAACCCCGATATCGTAATGAAACCAAACCTCACACCTTTCCTTTCATGAACCATAAGTTTGTTTAATGAATCTCTGATTGCCCTTCTCCGTGGAAATATCTGCCCTGGTATCCATTTTTAGGTAACACCTATAAGTGATATGATATGGTATGTGTCTTTCACTTTCTGACTTACTACAAGTCACGTGATTACTTCTAGACTCATTTACGGTGCTGCAAATGGCATTGTGTCCTTTTTTTCCTTGGCTTCTCTTCTGCCTTAGCGAGGTCCATTTTCAACAATGTGATTCCCTGAGGGTTGTGGATTAGCTGACCTGGGCAGCCTTACCCTGCCGGCCCACCCTCCCCAGGTGTGCCTCGTTGAGGTCAATATAAACAGCGCTCCAGGCAGCAATAGCCCCTGAAGCTGTGCCTGACTCCATATTCTCTGCCCCGTCAGCAGTCTCGGGGCTGTGCTGGTGGGTGGGAGTGAGGGGCCACAGCTTTGTGGGTGGCCCGGTGTGAGTGGGGCTCTGCTGGCCTTTCTGCAGGAGTTGCCAGGCTGACACCTGTAAAGAAGAGGATGTGTCACCCATACCTTCCGCTGGAATTTCTCTCCGGACAGAGGTGAGGAAGGAAAAAAGCAGTGGGGGCCAGGACAGGAGGCGTATCTCAGGCAGGGCAATGGAAAGCTTCCGGAAGAGCGCCCGGGGCCAGGACCACCCTGGCTGGCCTGCAGGCACCAAGTTGGCCTGCGTGCTGTCGCTGGTGTGGCTCGACGGCCCTTCCTCTAGGCTTTCAAGCCCTTGTACATATTCAGGTGTTTTACCTGGGAAGGGTGGGAACAGTTCAGCAGCAGCTGGCCTGGGGCTCAGCTCACGTTTACGCACAGATGCCTCGGCACAATCCCCCAGCTTTGCAATGAGGCCGCTCCTTGCGTGGGGGGTGGGGTGCTGGCTGTATGGGAGATGGTTCCCCACCTCTGACCAATTTCAGAATTGTTTACCGCTGGAGCAAGTGCCGTGACAGGTTTTTCCTCTGTATAAATGGTGGGTTCAGGTTTTTTTTTTTTTTTATGTTTCAAGTTAGATTTTATTCCTCTTTTATGTATTTATAGATATAAGCATGGAAATAATTCATTCCTATAAATACATCTGTGTGATGGGAAGAACTTTTTTCTCTTTTATTTTTAAATTTTATTTTTTAGAATTTTGAAATTTAATTTTATTTATGTTTTTATACAGCACGTTATTATTAGTTATGTATTTTATGCATATACATGTATACAGGTCAATCCCAATCTCCCAACTCATCCCACCACCACCACCCCATGGATTCCCACACTTGGTGTCCATACGTTTGTTCTCTACCTCTGTGTCTCTATTTCTTCCCTGCAAACCAGTTCATCTGTACCATTTTTAGGCTCCACATATATGCATTAATATACAATATTTGTTTTCCTCTTTCTGACTTACTTCATTCTGTATGACAGTCTCTCGATCCATCGATGTCTCTACAAATGACCCAGTTTCATTCCTTTTTATGGCCGAGTCATATTCCATTTTATATATGTACCACATCTTTATCCATTCATCTGTCTGTGGGCATTTAGGTTGCTTCCATTACCTGGCTATTGTAAATAGTGCTGCAACGAACATTGTGGTGAATGTGCCTTTTTGAAATACGGTTTTCTCTGGGTATATGCCCAGAAGTGGGATTGCTGGATCAGATGGTAATTCTATTTCTAGTTTTTTTAAGGAAACTCCATACTGTTCTCCATAGTGACTGTATCAATTTACATTCCCACCAATAGTGGAAGAGGGCTCCTTTTGTCCACACCCTCCCCAGAATTGGTTGTTTGTAGATTTTCTGATGATGCCGATTCTAACAGGTGTGAGGTGATACCTCATTGTAGTTTTGATTTGCATTTCTCTAATAATTAGTGCTGTTGAGCAGCTTTTCATGTGCGTCTTGGCCATCTCTGTGTCTCCTTTGAAGAAACGTCTCTTTAGATCTTCTGCCCATTTTTTGGGGGGTTGTTTGTTTTTTTTAATATTAAGCTGCATGAGCTGTTTATATATATTGGAGATTAAACCTGTGTCCATTGATTCGTTTGCAACGATTTTCACCCATCCTGAGGGATGCCTTTTTCCATTCCCGTTTTTTTTAACAAAAAAGGAAAGAAAGGAAAAGAAGCAGAACACTAATGTGCGTAAAATATGCCTTTTGAAACGGTCGTTTTGAAATATGGACGTCCTTTGAAATTTTTGGTCGATATGTGACCCCAGGATTTGTTTTCAGGGCAGGTGTCATTTACAGGCCTGCAATGATTTTGAATATCAACTGACCATTAGCGTTGGGATTAAAGCTGCTGTTGTGTGAAACGGCCACAAGGTGGCAGCAGTTCACCCTTACCAAATCTGGTTACTAGGGCAAGAGAGCCTCAGTGGAAGTGGTGTTCTAGATTGGAATTTAGAATGGAATGTGCCAGGAGAAAGCCCCTCAAGTTTGTCTCACTACTTCTTGTTCGTGTTTTTAATTTAATTTTTTTATTTTTTATTACAGCAAGTTTGATTACAATGTTTGGCTTGTTGTAGGTGTGGAAGATGTGGTTCTTTTACACATATACAGATGTCTGTTCTTCCTGGGATCCTTTTCCCATGTACGTTATGACAGAATGTTGAGTAGTCCTCTCTTGGTATTCTGTAGGTCTTTGGTGATTATATATGTCATCTGTGTTTGTATATGATTGTTAACCCCGATATCGTAATGAAACCAAACCTCACACCTTTCCTTTCGTGAACCATAAGTTTGTTTAATGAATCTGTGATTGCCCTTCTCCGTGGAAATATCTGCCCTGGTATCCATTTTTAGGTAACACCTATAAGTGATATGATATGGTATGTGTCTTTCACTTTCTGACTTACTACAAGTCACGTGATTACTTCTAGACTCATTTACGGTGCTGCAAATGGCATTGTGTCCTTTTTTTCCTTGGCTTCTCTTCTGCCTTAGCGAGGTCCATTTTCAACAATGTGATTCCCTGAGGGTTGTGGATTAGCTGACCTGGGCAGCCTTACCCTGCCGGCCCGCCCTCCCCAGGTGTGCCTCGTTGAGGTCAATATAAACAGCGCTCCAGGCAGCAATAGCCCCTGAAGCTGTGCCTGACTCCATATTCTCTGCCCCGTCAGCAGTCTCGGGGCTGTGCTGGTGGGTGGGAGTGAGGGGCCACAGCTTTGTGGGTGGCCCGGTGTGAGTGGGGCTCTGCTGGCCTTTCTGCAGGAGTTGCCAGGCTGACACCTGTAAAGAAGAGGATGTGTCACCCATACCTTCCGCTGGAATTTCTCTCCGGACAGAGGTGAGGAAGGAAAAAAGCAGTGGGGGCCAGGACAGGAGGCGTATCTCAGGCAAGGCAATGGAAAGCTTCCGGAAGAGCGCCCGGGGCCAGGACCACCCTGGCTGGCCTGCAGGCACCAAGTTGGCCTGCGTGCTGTCGCTGGTGTGGCTCGACGGCCCTTCCTCTAGGCTTTCAAGCCCTTGTACATATTCAGGTGTTTTACCTGGGAAGGGTGGGAACAGTTCAGCAGCAGCTGGCCTGGGGCTCAGCTCACGTTTACGCACAGATGCCTCGGCACAATCCCCCAGCTTTGCAATGAGGCCGCTCCTTGCGTGGGGGGTGGGGTGCTGGCTGTATGGGAGATGGTTCCCCACCTCTGACCAATTTCAGAATTGTTTACCGCTGGAGCAAGTGCCGTGATAGGGTTTTCCTCTGTATAAATGGTGGGTTCAGGTTTTTTTTTTCTTTTATGTTTCAAGTTAGATTTTATTCCTCTTTTATGTATTTATAGATATAAGCATGGAAATAATTCATTCCTATAAATACATCTGTGTGATGGGAAGAACTTTTTTCTCTTTTATTTTTAAATTTTATTTTTTAGAATTTTGAAATTAATTAATTTATTTTTTTATACAGCAGTTTATTATTAGTTATGTATTTTATGCATATACATGTATACAGGTCAATCCCAATCTCCCAACTCATCCCACCACCACCACCCCATGGCTTCCCACACTTGGTGTCCATACGTTTGTTCTCTACCTCTGTGTCTCTATTTCTTCGCTGCAAACCAGTTCATCTGTACCATTTTTTAGGTTCCACATATATGCCTTAATATACAGTATTTGGTTTCCTCTTTCTGACTTCATTCTGTATGACAGTCCCTTGATCCATCGATGTCTCTACAAATGACCCAGTTTCATTCCTTTTTATGGCCGAGTAATATTTCATTTTATATATGTACCACATCTTTATCCATTTATCTGTCTGTGGGCATTTAGGTGGCTTCTATTACCTGGCTATTGTAAATTGTGCTGCAACGAACTTTGTGGTGAATGTGCCTTTTTGATTTACGGTTTTCTCTGGGTATATGCCCAGAAGTGGGATTGCTGGATCAGATGGTAATTCTATTTCTAGTTTTTTTAAGGAAACTCCATACTGTTCTCCATAGTGACTGTATCAATTTACATTCCCACCAATAGTGGAAGAGGGCTCCTTTTGTCCACACCCTCCCCAGAATTGGTTGTTTGTAGATTTTCTGATGATGCCGATTCTAACAGGTGTGAGGTGATACCTCATTGTAGTTTTGATTTGCATTTCTCTAATAATTAGTGCTGTTGAGCAGCTTTTCATGGGCGTCTTGGCCATCTCTGTGTCTTCTTTGAAGAAACGCCTCTTTAGATCTTCTGCCCATTTTTGTATTGGGTTGTTTGTTTTTTTAATATTAAGCTGCATGAGCTGTTTATATATATTGGAGATTAAACCTCTGTCCATTGATTCGTTTGCAACGATTTTTGCCCATTCTGAGGGATGCCTTTTTCCATTCCCGTTTTTTTTTAACAAAAAAGGAAAGAAAGGAAAAGAAGCAGAACACTAATGTGCGTAAAATATGCCTTTTGAAACGGTCGTTTTGAAATATGGACGTCCTTTGAATTTTTTGGTCGATATGTGACCCCAGGAATTGTGTTCAGGGCAGGTGTCATTTACAGGCCTGCAATGATTTTGAATATCAACTGACCATTAGCGCTGGGATTAAAGCTGCTGTTGTGTGAAACGGCCACAAGGTGGCAGCAGTTCACCCTTACCAAATCTGGTTACTAGGGCAAGAGAGCCTCAGTGGAAGTGGTGTTCTAGATTGGAATTTAGAATGGAATGTGCCAGGAGAAAGCCCCTCAAGTTTGTCTCACTACTTCTTGTTCGTGTTTTTAATTTAATTTTTTTATTTTTTATTACAGCAAGTTTGATTACAATGTTTGGCTTGTTGTAGGTGTGGAAGATGTGGTTCTTTTACACATATACAGATGTCTGTTCTTCCTGGGATCCTTTTCCCATGTACGTTATGACAGAATGTTGAGTAGTCCTCTCTTGGTATTCTGTAGGTCTTTGGTGATTATATATGTCATCTGTGTTTGTATATGATTGTTAACCCCGATATCGTAATGAAACCAAACCTCACACCTTTCCTTTCATGAACCATAAGTTTGTTTAATGAATCTGTGATTGCCCTTCTCCGTGGAAATATCTGCCCTGGTATCCATTTTTAGGTAACACCTATAAGTGATATGATATGGTATGTGTCTTTCACTTTCTGACTTACTACAAGTCACGTGATTACTTCTAGACTCATTTACGGTGCTGCAAATGGCATTGTGTCCTTTTTTTCCTTGGCTTCTCTTCTGCCTTAGCGAGGTCCATTTTCAACAATGTGATTCCCTGAGGGTTGTGGATTAGCTGACCTGGGCAGCCTTACCCTGCCGGCCCGCCCTCCCCAGGTGTGCCTCGTTGAGGTCAATATAAACAGCGCTCCAGGCAGCAATAGCCCCTGAAGCTGTGCCTGACTCCATATTCTCTGCCCCGTCAGCAGTCTCGGGGCTGTGCTGGTGGGTGGGAGTGAGGGGCCACAGCTTTGTGGGTGGCCCGTTGTGAGTGGGGCTCTGCTGGCCTTTCTGCAGGAGTTGCCAGGCTGACACCTGTAAAGAAGAGGATGTGTCACCCATACCTTCCGCTGGAATTTCTCTCCGGACAGAGGTGAGGAAGGAAAAAAGCAGTGGGGGCCAGGACAGGAGGCGTATCTCAGGCAGGGCAATGGAAAGCTTCCGGAAGAGCGCCCGGGGCCAGGACCACCCTGGCTGGCCTGCAGGCACCAAGTTGGCCTGCGTGCTGTCGCTGGTGTGGCTCGATGGCCCTTCCTCTAGGCTTTCAAGCCCTTGTACATATTCAGGTGTTTTACCTGGGAAGGGTGGGAACAGTTCAGCAGCAGCTGGCCTGGGGCTCAGCTCACGTTTACGCACAGATGCCTCGGCACAATCCCCCAGCTTTGCAAAGAGGCCGCTCCTTGCGTGGGGGGTGGGGTGCTGGCTGTATGGGAGATGGTTCCCCACCTCTGACCAATTTCACAATTGTTTACCGCTGGAGCAAGTGTCCAGATAGGGTTTTCCTCTGTATAAATGGTGGGTTCAGGTTTTTTTTTTTTCTTTTATGTTTCAAGTTAGATTTTATTCCTCTTTTATGTATTTATAGATATAAGCATGGAAATAATTCATTCCTATAAATACATCTGTGTGATGGGAAGAACTTTTTTCTCTTTTATTTTTAAATTTTATTTTTTAGAATTTTGAAATTTAATTTTATTTATGTTTTTATACAGCACGTTATTATTAGTTATGTATTTTATGCATATACATGTATACAGGTCAATCCCAATCTCCCAACTCATCCCACCACCACCACCCCATGGATTCCCACACTTGGTGTCCATACGTTTGTTCTCTACCTCTGTGTCTCTATTTCTTCCCTGCAAACCAGTTCATCTGTACCATTTTTAGGCTCCACATATATGCATTAATATACAATATTTGTTTTCCTCTTTCTGACTTACTTCATTCTGTATGACAGTCTCTCGATCCATCGATGTCTCTACAAATGACCCAGTTTCATTCCTTTTTATGGCCGAGTCATATTCCATTTTATATATGTACCACATCTTTATCCATTCATCTGTCTGTGGGCATTTAGGTTGCTTCCATTACCTGGCTATTGTAAATAGTGCTGCAACGAACATTGTGGTGAATGTGCCTTTTTGAAATACGGTTTTCTCTGGGTATATGCCCAGAAGTGGGATTGCTGGATCAGATGGTAATTCTATTTCTAGTTTTTTTAAGGAAACTCCATACTGTTCTCCATAGTGACTGTATCAATTTACATTCCCACCAATAGTGGAAGAGGGCTCCTTTTGTCCACACCCTCCCCAGAATTGGTTGTTTGTAGATTTTCTGATGATGCCGATTCTAACAGGTGTGAGGTGATACCTCATTGTAGTTTTGATTTGCATTTCTCTAATAATTAGTGCTGTTGAGCAGCTTTTCATGTGCGTCTTGGCCATCTCTGTGTCTCCTTTGAAGAAACGTCTCTTTAGATCTTCTGCCCATTTTTTGGGGGGTTGTTTGTTTTTTTAATATTAAGCTGCATGAGCTGTTTATATATATTGGAGATTAAACCTGTGTCCATTGATTCGTTTGCAACGATTTTCACCCATCCTGAGGGATGCCTTTTTCCATTCCCGTTTTTTTTAACAAAAAAGGAAAGAAAGGAAAAGAAGCAGAACACTAATGTGCGTAAAATATGCCTTTTGAAACGGTCGTTTTGAAATATGGACGTCCTTTGAAATTTTTGGTCGATATGTGACCCCAGGATTTGTTTTCAGGGCAGGTGTCATTTACAGGCCTGCAATGATTTTGAATATCAACTGACCATTAGCGTTGGGATTAAAGCTGCTGTTGTGTGAAACGGCCACAAGGTGGCAGCAGTTCACCCTTACCAAATCTGGTTACTAGGGCAAGAGAGCCTCAGTGGAAGTGGTGTTCTAGATTGGAATTTAGAATGGAATGTGCCAGGAGAAAGCCCCTCAAGTTTGTCTCACTACTTCTTGTTCGTGTTTTTAATTTAATTTTTTTATTTTTTATTACAGCAAGTTTGATTACAATGTTTGGCTTGTTGTAGGTGTGGAAGATGTGGTTCTTTTACACATATACAGATGTCTGTTCTTCCTGGGATCCTTTTCCCATGTACGTTATGACAGAATGTTGAGTAGTCCTCTCTTGGTATTCTGTAGGTCTTTGGTGATTATATATGTCATCTGTGTTTGTATATGATTGTTAACCCCGATATCGTAATGAAACCAAACCTCACACCTTTCCTTTCGTGAACCATAAGTTTGTTTAATGAATCTGTGATTGCCCTTCTCCGTGGAAATATCTGCCCTGGTATCCATTTTTAGGTAACACCTATAAGTGATATGATATGGTATGTGTCTTTCACTTTCTGACTTACTACAAGTCACGTGATTACTTCTAGACTCATTTACGGTGCTGCAAATGGCATTGTGTCCTTTTTTTCCTTGGCTTCTCTTCTGCCTTAGCGAGGTCCATTTTCAACAATGTGATTCCCTGAGGGTTGTGGATTAGCTGACCTGGGCAGCCTTACCCTGCCGGCCCGCCCTCCCCAGGTGTGCCTCGTTGAGGTCAATATAAACAGCGCTCCAGGCAGCAATAGCCCCTGAAGCTGTGCCTGACTCCATATTCTCTGCCCCGTCAGCAGTCTCGGGGCTGTGCTGGTGGGTGGGAGTGAGGGGCCACAGCTTTGTGGGTGGCCCGGTGTGAGTGGGGCTCTGCTGGCCTTTCTGCAGGAGTTGCCAGGCTGACACCTGTAAAGAAGAGGATGTGTCACCCATACCTTCCGCTGGAATTTCTCTCCGGACAGAGGTGAGGAAGGAAAAAAGCAGTGGGGGCCAGGACAGGAGGCGTATCTCAGGCAAGGCAATGGAAAGCTTCCGGAAGAGCGCCCGGGGCCAGGACCACCCTGGCTGGCCTGCAGGCACCAAGTTGGCCTGCGTGCTGTCGCTGGTGTGGCTCGACGGCCCTTCCTCTAGGCTTTCAAGCCCTTGTACATATTCAGGTGTTTTACCTGGGAAGGGTGGGAACAGTTCAGCAGCAGCTGGCCTGGGGCTCAGCTCACGTTTACGCACAGATGCCTCGGCACAATCCCCCAGCTTTGCAATGAGGCCGCTCCTTGCGTGGGGGGTGGGGTGCTGGCTGTATGGGAGATGGTTCCCCACCTCTGACCAATTTCAGAATTGTTTACCGCTGGAGCAAGTGTCCAGATAGGGTTTTCCTCTGTATAAATGGTGGGTTCAGGTTTTTTTTTTCTTTTATGTTTCAAGTTAGATTTTATTCCTCTTTTATGTATTTATAGATATAAGCATGGAAATAATTCATTCCTATAAATACATCTGTGTGATGGGAAGAACTTTTTTCTCTTTTATTTTTAAATTTTATTTTTTAGAATTTTGAAATTAATTAATTTATTTTTTTATACAGCAGTTTATTATTAGTTATGTATTTTATGCATATACATGTATACAGGTCAATCCCAATCTCCCAACTCATCCCACCACCACCACCCCATGGCTTCCCACACTTGGTGTCCATACGTTTGTTCTCTACCTCTGTGTCTCTATTTCTTCGCTGCAAACCAGTTCATCTGTACCATTTTTTAGGTTCCACATATATGCCTTAATATACAGTATTTGGTTTCCTCTTTCTGACTTCATTCTGTATGACAGTCCCTTGATCCATCGATGTCTCTACAAATGACCCAGTTTCATTCCTTTTTATGGCCGAGTAATATTTCATTTTATATATGTACCACATCTTTATCCATTTATCTGTCTGTGGGCATTTAGGTGGCTTCTATTACCTGGCTATTGTAAATTGTGCTGCAACGAACTTTGTGGTGAATGTGCCTTTTTGATTTACGGTTTTCTCTGGGTATATGCCCAGAAGTGGGATTGCTGGATCAGATGGTAATTCTATTTCTAGTTTTTTTAAGGAAACTCCATACTGTTCTCCATAGTGACTGTATCAATTTACATTCCCACCAATAGTGGAAGAGGGCTCCTTTTGTCCACACCCTCCCCAGAATTGGTTGTTTGTAGATTTTCTGATGATGCCGATTCTAACAGGTGTGAGGTGATACCTCATTGTAGTTTTGATTTGCATTTCTCTAATAATTAGTGCTGTTGAGCAGCTTTTCATGGGCGTCTTGGCCATCTCTGTGTCTTCTTTGAAGAAACGCCTCTTTAGATCTTCTGCCCATTTTTGTATTGGGTTGTTTGTTTTTTTAATATTAAGCTGCATGAGCTGTTTATATATATTGGAGATTAAACCTCTGTCCATTGATTCGTTTGCAACGATTTTTGCCCATTCTGAGGGATGCCTTTTTCCATTCCCGTTTTTTTTTAACAAAAAAGGAAAGAAAGGAAAAGAAGCAGAACACTAATGTGCGTAAAATATGCCTTTTGAAACGGTCGTTTTGAAATATGGACGTCCTTTGAATTTTTTGGTCGATATGTGACCCCAGGAATTGTGTTCAGGGCAGGTGTCATTTACAGGCCTGCAATGATTTTGAATATCAACTGACCATTAGCGCTGGGATTAAAGCTGCTGTTGTGTGAAACGGCCACAAGGTGGCAGCAGTTCACCCTTACCAAATCTGGTTACTAGGGCAAGAGAGCCTCAGTGGAAGTGGTGTTCTAGATTGGAATTTAGAATGGAATGTGCCAGGAGAAAGCCCCTCAAGTTTGTCTCACTACTTCTTGTTCGTGTTTTTAATTTAATTTTTTTATTTTTTATTACAGCAAGTTTGATTACAATGTTTGGCTTGTTGTAGGTGTGGAAGATGTGGTTCTTTTACACATATACAGATGTCTGTTCTTCCTGGGATCCTTTTCCCATGTACGTTATGACAGAATGTTGAGTAGTCCTCTCTTGGTATTCTGTAGGTCTTTGGTGATTATATATGTCATCTGTGTTTGTATATGATTGTTAACCCCGATATCGTAATGAAACCAAACCTCACACCTTTCCTTTCATGAACCATAAGTTTGTTTAATGAATCTGTGATTGCCCTTCTCCGTGGAAATATCTGCCCTGGTATCCATTTTTAGGTAACACCTATAAGTGATATGATATGGTATGTGTCTTTCACTTTCTGACTTACTACAAGTCACGTGATTACTTCTAGACTCATTTACGGTGCTGCAAATGGCATTGTGTCCTTTTTTTCCTTGGCTTCTCTTCTGCCTTAGCGAGGTCCATTTTCAACAATGTGATTCCCTGAGGGTTGTGGATTAGCTGACCTGGGCAGCCTTACCCTGCCGGCCCGCCCTCCCCAGGTGTGCCTCGTTGAGGTCAATATAAACAGCGCTCCAGGCAGCAATAGCCCCTGAAGCTGTGCCTGACTCCATATTCTCTGCCCCGTCAGCAGTCTCGGGGCTGTGCTGGTGGGTGGGAGTGAGGGGCCACAGCTTTGTGGGTGGCCCGTTGTGAGTGGGGCTCTGCTGGCCTTTCTGCAGGAGTTGCCAGGCTGACACCTGTAAAGAAGAGGATGTGTCACCCATACCTTCCGCTGGAATTTCTCTCCGGACAGAGGTGAGGAAGGAAAAAAGCAGTGGGGGCCAGGACAGGAGGCGTATCTCAGGCAGGGCAATGGAAAGCTTCCGGAAGAGCGCCCGGGGCCAGGACCACCCTGGCTGGCCTGCAGGCACCAAGTTGGCCTGCGTGCTGTCGCTGGTGTGGCTCGATGGCCCTTCCTCTAGGCTTTCAAGCCCTTGTACATATTCAGGTGTTTTACCTGGGAAGGGTGGGAACAGTTCAGCAGCAGCTGGCCTGGGGCTCAGCTCACGTTTACGCACAGATGCCTCGGCACAATCCCCCAGCTTTGCAAAGAGGCCGCTCCTTGCGTGGGGGGTGGGGTGCTGGCTGTATGGGAGATGGTTCCCCACCTCTGACCAATTTCACAATTGTTTACCGCTGGAGCAAGTGTCCAGATAGGGTTTTCCTCTGTATAAATGGTGGGTTCAGGTTTTTTTTTTTCTTTTATGTTTCAAGTTAGATTTTATTCCTCTTTTATGTATTTATAGATATAAGCATGGAAATAATTCATTCCTATAAATACATCTGTGTGATGGGAAGAACTTTTTTCTCTTTTATTTTTAAATTTTATTTTTTAGAATTTTGAAATTTAATTTTATTTATGTTTTTATACAGCACGTTATTATTAGTTATGTATTTTATGCATATACATGTATACAGGTCAATCCCAATCTCCCAACTCATCCCACCACCACCACCCCATGGATTCCCACACTTGGTGTCCATACGTTTGTTCTCTACCTCTGTCTCTATTTCTTCCCTGCAAACCAGTTCATCTGTACCATTTTTAGGCTCCACATATATGCATTAATATACAATATTTGTTTTCCTCTTTCTGACTTACTTCATTCTGTATGACAGTCTCTCGATCCATCGATGTCTCTACAAATGACCCAGTTTCATTCCTTTTTATGGCCGAGTAATATTCCATTTTATATATGTACCACATCTTTATCCATTCATCTGTCTGTGGGCATTTAGGTTGCTTCCATTACCTGGCTATTGTAAATAGTGCTGCAACGAACATTGTGGTGAATGTGCCTTTTTGAAATACGGTTTTCTCTGGGTATATGCCCAGAAGTGGGATTGCTGGATCAGATGGTAATTCTATTTCTAGTTTTTTTAAGGAAACTCCATACTGTTCTCCATAGTGACTGTATCAATTTACATTCCCACCAATAGTGGAAGAGGGCTCCTTTTGTCCACACCCTCCCCAGAATTGGTTGTTTGTAGATTTTCTGATGATGCCGATTCTAACAGGTGTGAGGTGATACCTCATTGTAGTTTTGATTTGCATTTCTCTAATAATTAGTGCTGTTGAGCAGCTTTTCATGTGCGTCTTGGCCATCTCTGTGTCTCCTTTGAAGAAACGTCTCTTTAGATCTTCTGCCCATTTTTTGGGGGGTTGTTTGTTTTTTTAATATTAAGCTGCATGAGCTGTTTATATATATTGGAGATTAAACCTGTGTCCATTGATTCGTTTGCAACGATTTTCACCCATCCTGAGGGATGCCTTTTTCCATTCCCGTTTTTTTTAACAAAAAAGGAAAGAAAGGAAAAGAAGCAGAACACTAATGTGCGTAAAATATGCCTTTTGAAACGGTCGTTTTGAAATATGGACGTCCTTTGAAATTTTTGGTCGATATGTGACCCCAGGATTTGTTTTCAGGGCAGGTGTCATTTACAGGCCTGCAATGATTTTGAATATCAACTGACCATTAGCGTTGGGATTAAAGCTGCTGTTGTGTGAAACGGCCACAAGGTGGCAGCAGTTCACCCTTACCAAATCTGGTTACTAGGGCAAGAGAGCCTCAGTGGAAGTGGTGTTCTAGATTGGAATTTAGAATGGAATGTGCCAGGAGAAAGCCCCTCAAGTTTGTCTCACTACTTCTTGTTCGTGTTTTTAATTTAATTTTTTTATTTTTTATTACAGCAAGTTTGATTACAATGTTTGGCTTGTTGTAGGTGTGGAAGATGTGGTTCTTTTACACATATACAGATGTCTGTTCTTCCTGGGATCCTTTTCCCATGTACGTTATGACAGAATGTTGAGTAGTCCTCTCTTGGTATTCTGTAGGTCTTTGGTGATTATATATGTCATCTGTGTTTGTATATGATTGTTAACCCCGATATCGTAATGAAACCAAACCTCACACCTTTCCTTTCGTGAACCATAAGTTTGTTTAATGAATCTGTGATTGCCCTTCTCCGTGGAAATATCTGCCCTGGTATCCATTTTTAGGTAACACCTATAAGTGATATGATATGGTATGTGTCTTTCACTTTCTGACTTACTACAAGTCACGTGATTACTTCTAGACTCATTTACGGTGCTGCAAATGGCATTGTGTCCTTTTTTTCCTTGGCTTCTCTTCTGCCTTAGCGAGGTCCATTTTCAACAATGTGATTCCCTGAGGGTTGTGGATTAGCTGACCTGGGCAGCCTTACCCTGCCGGCCCGCCCTCCCCAGGTGTGCCTCGTTGAGGTCAATATAAACAGCGCTCCAGGCAGCAATAGCCCCTGAAGCTGTGCCTGACTCCATATTCTCTGCCCCGTCAGCAGTCTCGGGGCTGTGCTGGTGGGTGGGAGTGAGGGGCCACAGCTTTGTGGGTGGCCCGGTGTGAGTGGGGCTCTGCTGGCCTTTCTGCAGGAGTTGCCAGGCTGACACCTGTAAAGAAGAGGATGTGTCACCCATACCTTCCGCTGGAATTTCTCTCCGGACAGAGGTGAGGAAGGAAAAAAGCAGTGGGGGCCAGGACAGGAGGCGTATCTCAGGCAAGGCAATGGAAAGCTTCCGGAAGAGCGCCCGGGGCCAGGACCACCCTGGCTGGCCTGCAGGCACCAAGTTGGCCTGCGTGCTGTCGCTGGTGTGGCTCGACGGCCCTTCCTCTAGGCTTTCAAGCCCTTGTACATATTCAGGTGTTTTACCTGGGAAGGGTGGGAACAGTTCAGCAGCAGCTGGCCTGGGGCTCAGCTCACGTTTACGCACAGATGCCTCGGCACAATCCCCCAGCTTTGCAATGAGGCCGCTCCTTGCGTGGGGGGTGGGGTGCTGGCTGTATGGGAGATGGTTCCCCACCTCTGACCAATTTCAGAATTGTTTACCGCTGGAGCAAGTGTCCAGATAGGGTTTTCCTCTGTATAAATGGTGGGTTCAGGTTTTTTTTTTCTTTTATGTTTCAAGTTAGATTTTATTCCTCTTTTATGTATTTATAGATATAAGCATGGAAATAATTCATTCCTATAAATACATCTGTGTGATGGGAAGAACTTTTTTCTCTCTTATTTTTAAATTTTATTTTTTAGAATTTTGAAATTAATTAATTTATTTTTTTATACAGCAGTTTATTATTAGTTATGTATTTTATGCATATACATGTATACAGGTCAATCCCAATCTCCCAACTCATCCCACCACCACCACCCCATGGCTTCCCACACTTGGTGTCCATACGTTTGTTCTCTACCTCTGTGTCTCTATTTCTTCGCTGCAAACCAGTTCATCTGTACCATTTTTTAGGTTCCACATATATGCCTTAATATACAGTATTTGGTTTCCTCTTTCTGACTTCATTCTGTATGACAGTCCCTTGATCCATCGATGTCTCTACAAATGACCCAGTTTCATTCCTTTTTATGGCCGAGTAATATTTCATTTTATATATGTACCACATCTTTATCCATTTATCTGTCTGTGGGCATTTAGGTGGCTTCTATTACCTGGCTATTGTAAATTGTGCTGCAACGAACTTTGTGGTGAATGTGCCTTTTTGATTTACGGTTTTCTCTGGGTATATGCCCAGAAGTGGGATTGCTGGATCAGATGGTAATTCTATTTCTAGTTTTTTTAAGGAAACTCCATACTGTTCTCCATAGTGACTGTATCAATTTACATTCCCACCAATAGTGGAAGAGGGCTCCTTTTGTCCACACCCTCCCCAGAATTGGTTGTTTGTAGATTTTCTGATGATGCCGATTCTAACAGGTGTGAGGTGATACCTCATTGTAGTTTTGATTTGCATTTCTCTAATAATTAGTGCTGTTGAGCAGCTTTTCATGGGCGTCTTGGCCATCTCTGTGTCTTCTTTGAAGAAACGCCTCTTTAGATCTTCTGCCCATTTTTGTATTGGGTTGTTTGTTTTTTTAATATTAAGCTGCATGAGCTGTTTATATATATTGGAGATTAAACCTCTGTCCATTGATTCGTTTGCAACGATTTTTGCCCATTCTGAGGGATGCCTTTTTCCATTCCCGTTTTTTTTTAACAAAAAAGGAAAGAAAGGAAAAGAAGCAGAACACTAATGTGCGTAAAATATGCCTTTTGAAACGGTCGTTTTGAAATATGGACGTCCTTTGAATTTTTTGGTCGATATGTGACCCCAGGAATTGTGTTCAGGGCAGGTGTCATTTACAGGCCTGCAATGATTTTGAATATCAACTGACCATTAGCGCTGGGATTAAAGCTGCTGTTGTGTGAAACGGCCACAAGGTGGCAGCAGTTCACCCTTACCAAATCTGGTTACTAGGGCAAGAGAGCCTCAGTGGAAGTGGTGTTCTAGATTGGAATTTAGAATGGAATGTGCCAGGAGAAAGCCCCTCAAGTTTGTCTCACTACTTCTTGTTCGTGTTTTTAATTTAATTTTTTTATTTTTTATTACAGCAAGTTTGATTACAATGTTTGGCTTGTTGTAGGTGTGGAAGATGTGGTTCTTTTACACATATACAGATGTCTGTTCTTCCTGGGATCCTTTTCCCATGTACGTTATGACAGAATGTTGAGTAGTCCTCTCTTGGTATTCTGTAGGTCTTTGGTGATTATATATGTCATCTGTGTTTGTATATGATTGTTAACCCCGATATCGTAATGAAACCAAACCTCACACCTTTCCTTTCATGAACCATAAGTTTGTTTAATGAATCTGTGATTGCCCTTCTCCGTGGAAATATCTGCCCTGGTATCCATTTTTAGGTAACACCTATAAGTGATATGATATGGTATGTGTCTTTCACTTTCTGACTTACTACAAGTCACGTGATTACTTCTAGACTCATTTACGGTGCTGCAAATGGCATTGTGTCCTTTTTTTCCTTGGCTTCTCTTCTGCCTTAGCGAGGTCCATTTTCAACAATGTGATTCCCTGAGGGTTGTGGATTAGCTGACCTGGGCAGCCTTACCCTGCCGGCCCGCCCTCCCCAGGTGTGCCTCGTTGAGGTCAATATAAACAGCGCTCCAGGCAGCAATAGCCCCTGAAGCTGTGCCTGACTCCATATTCTCTGCCCCGTCAGCAGTCTCGGGGCTGTGCTGGTGGGTGGGAGTGAGGGGCCACAGCTTTGTGGGTGGCCCGTTGTGAGTGGGGCTCTGCTGGCCTTTCTGCAGGAGTTGCCAGGCTGACACCTGTAAAGAAGAGGATGTGTCACCCATACCTTCCGCTGGAATTTCTCTCCGGACAGAGGTGAGGAAGGAAAAAAGCAGTGGGGGCCAGGACAGGAGGCGTATCTCAGGCAGGGCAATGGAAAGCTTCCGGAAGAGCGCCCGGGGCCAGGACCACCCTGGCTGGCCTGCAGGCACCAAGTTGGCCTGCGTGCTGTCGCTGGTGTGGCTCGATGGCCCTTCCTCTAGGCTTTCAAGCCCTTGTACATATTCAGGTGTTTTACCTGGGAAGGGTGGGAACAGTTCAGCAGCAGCTGGCCTGGGGCTCAGCTCACGTTTACGCACAGATGCCTCGGCACAATCCCCCAGCTTTGCAAAGAGGCCGCTCCTTGCGTGGGGGGTGGGGTGCTGGCTGTATGGGAGATGGTTCCCCACCTCTGACCAATTTCACAATTGTTTACCGCTGGAGCAAGTGTCCAGATAGGGTTTTCCTCTGTATAAATGGTGGGTTCAGGTTTTTTTTTTTCTTTTATGTTTCAAGTTAGATTTTATTCCTCTTTTATGTATTTATAGATATAAGCATGGAAATAATTCATTCCTATAAATACATCTGTGTGATGGGAAGAACTTTTTTCTCTTTTATTTTTAAATTTTATTTTTTAGAATTTTGAAATTTAATTTTATTTATGTTTTTATACAGCACGTTATTATTAGTTATGTATTTTATGCATATACATGTATACAGGTCAATCCCAATCTCCCAACTCATCCCACCACCACCACCCCATGGATTCCCACACTTGGTGTCCATACGTTTGTTCTCTACCTCTGTGTCTCTATTTCTTCCCTGCAAACCAGTTCATCTGTACCATTTTTAGGCTCCACATATATGCATTAATATACAATATTTGTTTTCCTCTTTCTGACTTACTTCATTCTGTATGACAGTCTCTCGATCCATCGATGTCTCTACAAATGACCCAGTTTCATTCCTTTTTATGGCCGAGTAATATTCCATTTTATATATGTACCACATCTTTATCCATTCATCTGTCTGTGGGCATTTAGGTTGCTTCCATTACCTGGCTATTGTAAATAGTGCTGCAACGAACATTGTGGTGAATGTGCCTTTTTGAAATACGGTTTTCTCTGGGTATATGCCCAGAAGTGGGATTGCTGGATCAGATGGTAATTCTATTTCTAGTTTTTTTAAGGAAACTCCATACTGTTCTCCATAGTGACTGTATCAATTTACATTCCCACCAATAGTGGAAGAGGGCTCCTTTTGTCCACACCCTCCCCAGAATTGGTTGTTTGTAGATTTTCTGATGATGCCGATTCTAACAGGTGTGAGGTGATACCTCATTGTAGTTTTGATTTGCATTTCTCTAATAATTAGTGCTGTTGAGCAGCTTTTCATGTGCATCTTGGCCATCTCTGTGTCTCCTTTGAAGAAACGTCTCTTTAGATCTTCTGCCCATTTTTTGGGGGGTTGTTTGTTTTTTTAATATTAAGCTGCATGAGCTGTTTATATATATTGGAGATTAAACCTGTGTCCATTGATTCGTTTGCAACGATTTTCACCCATCCTGAGGGATGCCTTTTTCCATTCCCGTTTTTTTTAACAAAAAAGGAAAGAAAGGAAAAGAAGCAGAACACTAATGTGCGTAAAATATGCCTTTTGAAACGGTCGTTTTGAAATATGGACGTCCTTTGAAATTTTTGGTCGATATGTGACCCCAGGATTTGTTTTCAGGGCAGGTGTCATTTACAGGCCTGCAATGATTTTGAATATCAACTGACCATTAGCGTTGGGATTAAAGCTGCTGTTGTGTGAAACGGCCACAAGGTGGCAGCAGTTCACCCTTACCAAATCTGGTTACTAGGGCAAGAGAGCCTCAGTGGAAGTGGTGTTCTAGATTGGAATTTAGAATGGAATGTGCCAGGAGAAAGCCCCTCAAGTTTGTCTCACTACTTCTTGTTCGTGTTTTTAATTTAATTTTTTTATTTTTTATTACAGCAAGTTTGATTACAATGTTTGGCTTGTTGTAGGTGTGGAAGATGTGGTTCTTTTACACATATACAGATGTCTGTTCTTCCTGGGATCCTTTTCCCATGTACGTTATGACAGAATGTTGAGTAGTCCTCTCTTGGTATTCTGTAGGTCTTTGGTGATTATATATGTCATCTGTGTTTGTATATGATTGTTAACCCCGATATCGTAATGAAACCAAACCTCACACCTTTCCTTTCGTGAACCATAAGTTTGTTTAATGAATCTGTGATTGCCCTTCTCCGTGGAAATATCTGCCCTGGTATCCATTTTTAGGTAACACCTATAAGTGATATGATATGGTATGTGTCTTTCACTTTCTGACTTACTACAAGTCACGTGATTACTTCTAGACTCATTTACGGTGCTGCAAATGGCATTGTGTCCTTTTTTTCCTTGGCTTCTCTTCTGCCTTAGCGAGGTCCATTTTCAACAATGTGATTCCCTGAGGGTTGTGGATTAGCTGACCTGGGCAGCCTTACCCTGCCGGCCCGCCCTCCCCAGGTGTGCCTCGTTGAGGTCAATATAAACAGCGCTCCAGGCAGCAATAGCCCCTGAAGCTGTGCCTGACTCCATATTCTCTGCCCCGTCAGCAGTCTCGGGGCTGTGCTGGTGGGTGGGAGTGAGGGGCCACAGCTTTGTGGGTGGCCCGGTGTGAGTGGGGCTCTGCTGGCCTTTCTGCAGGAGTTGCCAGGCTGACACCTGTAAAGAAGAGGATGTGTCACCCATACCTTCCGCTGGAATTTCTCTCCGGACAGAGGTGAGGAAGGAAAAAAGCAGTGGGGGCCAGGACAGGAGGCGTATCTCAGGCAAGGCAATGGAAAGCTTCCGGAAGAGCGCCCGGGGCCAGGACCACCCTGGCTGGCCTGCAGGCACCAAGTTGGCCTGCGTGCTGTCGCTGGTGTGGCTCGACGGCCCTTCCTCTAGGCTTTCAAGCCCTTGTACATATTCAGGTGTTTTACCTGGGAAGGGTGGGAACAGTTCAGCAGCAGCTGGCCTGGGGCTCAGCTCACGTTTACGCACAGATGCCTCGGCACAATCCCCCAGCTTTGCAATGAGGCCGCTCCTTGCGTGGGGGGTGGGGTGCTGGCTGTATGGGAGATGGTTCCCCACCTCTGACCAATTTCAGAATTGTTTACCGCTGGAGCAAGTGTCCAGATAGGGTTTTCCTCTGTATAAATGGTGGGTTCAGGTTTTTTTTTTCTTTTATGTTTCAAGTTAGATTTTATTCCTCTTTTATGTATTTATAGATATAAGCATGGAAATAATTCATTCCTATAAATACATCTGTGTGATGGGAAGAACTTTTTTCTCTTTTATTTTTAAATTTTATTTTTTAGAATTTTGAAATTAATTAATTTATTTTTTTATACAGCAGTTTATTATTAGTTATGTATTTTATGCATATACATGTATACAGGTCAATCCCAATCTCCCAACTCATCCCACCACCACCACCCCATGGCTTCCCACACTTGGTGTCCATACGTTTGTTCTCTACCTCTGTGTCTCTATTTCTTCGCTGCAAACCAGTTCATCTGTACCATTTTTTAGGTTCCACATATATGCCTTAATATACAGTATTTGGTTTCCTCTTTCTGACTTCATTCTGTATGACAGTCCCTTGATCCATCGATGTCTCTACAAATGACCCAGTTTCATTCCTTTTTATGGCCGAGTAATATTTCATTTTATATATGTACCACATCTTTATCCATTTATCTGTCTGTGGGCATTTAGGTGGCTTCTATTACCTGGCTATTGTAAATTGTGCTGCAACGAACTTTGTGGTGAATGTGCCTTTTTGATTTACGGTTTTCTCTGGGTATATGCCCAGAAGTGGGATTGCTGGATCAGATGGTAATTCTATTTCTAGTTTTTTTAAGGAAACTCCATACTGTTCTCCATAGTGACTGTATCAATTTACATTCCCACCAATAGTGGAAGAGGGCTCCTTTTGTCCACACCCTCCCCAGAATTGGTTGTTTGTAGATTTTCTGATGATGCCGATTCTAACAGGTGTGAGGTGATACCTCATTGTAGTTTTGATTTGCATTTCTCTAATAATTAGTGCTGTTGAGCAGCTTTTCATGGGCGTCTTGGCCATCTCTGTGTCTTCTTTGAAGAAACGCCTCTTTAGATCTTCTGCCCATTTTTGTATTGGGTTGTTTGTTTTTTTAATATTAAGCTGCATGAGCTGTTTATATATATTGGAGATTAAACCTCTGTCCATTGATTCGTTTGCAACGATTTTTGCCCATTCTGAGGGATGCCTTTTTCCATTCCCGTTTTTTTTTAACAAAAAAGGAAAGAAAGGAAAAGAAGCAGAACACTAATGTGCGTAAAATATGCCTTTTGAAACGGTCGTTTTGAAATATGGACGTCCTTTGAATTTTTTGGTCGATATGTGACCCCAGGAATTGTGTTCAGGGCAGGTGTCATTTACAGGCCTGCAATGATTTTGAATATCAACTGACCATTAGCGCTGGGATTAAAGCTGCTGTTGTGTGAAACGGCCACAAGGTGGCAGCAGTTCACCCTTACCAAATCTGGTTACTAGGGCAAGAGAGCCTCAGTGGAAGTGGTGTTCTAGATTGGAATTTAGAATGGAATGTGCCAGGAGAAAGCCCCTCAAGTTTGTCTCACTACTTCTTGTTCGTGTTTTTAATTTAATTTTTTTATTTTTTATTACAGCAAGTTTGATTACAATGTTTGGCTTGTTGTAGGTGTGGAAGATGTGGTTCTTTTACACATATACAGATGTCTGTTCTTCCTGGGATCCTTTTCCCATGTACGTTATGACAGAATGTTGAGTAGTCCTCTCTTGGTATTCTGTAGGTCTTTGGTGATTATATATGTCATCTGTGTTTGTATATGATTGTTAACCCCGATATCGTAATGAAACCAAACCTCACACCTTTCCTTTCATGAACCATAAGTTTGTTTAATGAATCTGTGATTGCCCTTCTCCGTGGAAATATCTGCCCTGGTATCCATTTTTAGGTAACACCTATAAGTGATATGATATGGTATGTGTCTTTCACTTTCTGACTTACTACAAGTCACGTGATTACTTCTAGACTCATTTACGGTGCTGCAAATGGCATTGTGTCCTTTTTTTCCTTGGCTTCTCTTCTGCCTTAGCGAGGTCCATTTTCAACAATGTGATTCCCTGAGGGTTGTGGATTAGCTGACCTGGGCAGCCTTACCCTGCCGGCCCGCCCTCCCCAGGTGTGCCTCGTTGAGGTCAATATAAACAGCGCTCCAGGCAGCAATAGCCCCTGAAGCTGTGCCTGACTCCATATTCTCTGCCCCGTCAGCAGTCTCGGGGCTGTGCTGGTGGGTGGGAGTGAGGGGCCACAGCTTTGTGGGTGGCCCGTTGTGAGTGGGGCTCCGCTGGCCTTTCTGCAGGAGTTGCCAGGCTGACACCTGTAAAGAAGAGGATGTGTCACCCATACCTTCCGCTGGAATTTCTCTCCGGACAGAGGTGAGGAAGGAAAAAAGCAGTGGGGGCCAGGACAGGAGGCGTATCTCAGGCAGGGCAATGGAAAGCTTCCGGAAGAGCGCCCGGGGCCAGGACCACCCTGGCTGGCCTGCAGGCACCAAGTTGGCCTGCGTGCTGTCGCTGGTGTGGCTCGATGGCCCTTCCTCTAGGCTTTCAAGCCCTTGTACATATTCAGGTGTTTTACCTGGGAAGGGTGGGAACAGTTCAGCAGCAGCTGGCCTGGGGCTCAGCTCACGTTTACGCACAGATGCCTCGGCACAATCCCCCAGCTTTGCAAAGAGGCCGCTCCTTGCGTGGGGGGTGGGGTGCTGGCTGTATGGGAGATGGTTCCCCACCTCTGACCAATTTCACAATTGTTTACCGCTGGAGCAAGTGTCCAGATAGGGTTTTCCTCTGTATAAATGGTGGGTTCAGGTTTTTTTTTTTCTTTTATGTTTCAAGTTAGATTTTATTCCTCTTTTATGTATTTATAGATATAAGCATGGAAATAATTCATTCCTATAAATACATCTGTGTGATGGGAAGAACTTTTTTCTCTTTTATTTTTAAATTTTATTTTTTAGAATTTTGAAATTTAATTTTATTTATGTTTTTATACAGCACGTTATTATTAGTTATGTATTTTATGCATATACATGTATACAGGTCAATCCCAATCTCCCAACTCATCCCACCACCACCACCCCATGGATTCCCACACTTGGTGTCCATACGTTTGTTCTCTACCTCTGTGTCTCTATTTCTTCCCTGCAAACCAGTTCATCTGTACCATTTTTAGGCTCCACATATATGCATTAATATACAATATTTGTTTTCCTCTTTCTGACTTACTTCATTCTGTATGACAGTCTCTCGATCCATCGATGTCTCTACAAATGACCCAGTTTCATTCCTTTTTATGGCCGAGTAATATTCCATTTTATATATGTACCACATCTTTATCCATTCATCTGTCTGTGGGCATTTAGGTTGCTTCCATTACCTGGCTATTGTAAATAGTGCTGCAACGAACATTGTGGTGAATGTGCCTTTTTGAAATACGGTTTTCTCTGGGTATATGCCCAGAAGTGGGATTGCTGGATCAGATGGTAATTCTATTTCTAGTTTTTTTAAGGAAACTCCATACTGTTCTCCATAGTGACTGTATCAATTTACATTCCCACCAATAGTGGAAGAGGGCTCCTTTTGTCCACACCCTCCCCAGAATTGGTTGTTTGTAGATTTTCTGATGATGCCGATTCTAACAGGTGTGAGGTGATACCTCATTGTAGTTTTGATTTGCATTTCTCTAATAATTAGTGCTGTTGAGCAGCTTTTCATGTGCGTCTTGGCCATCTCTGTGTCTCCTTTGAAGAAACGTCTCTTTAGATCTTCTGCCCATTTTTTGGGGGGTTGTTTGTTTTTTTAATATTAAGCTGCATGAGCTGTTTATATATATTGGAGATTAAACCTGTGTCCATTGATTCGTTTGCAACGATTTTCACCCATCCTGAGGGATGCCTTTTTCCATTCCCGTTTTTTTTAACAAAAAAGGAAAGAAAGGAAAAGAAGCAGAACACTAATGTGCGTAAAATATGCCTTTTGAAACGGTCGTTTTGAAATATGGACGTCCTTTGAAATTTTTGGTCGATATGTGACCCCAGGATTTGTTTTCAGGGCAGGTGTCATTTACAGGCCTGCAATGATTTTGAATATCAACTGACCATTAGCGTTGGGATTAAAGCTGCTGTTGTGTGAAACGGCCACAAGGTGGCAGCAGTTCACCCTTACCAAATCTGGTTACTAGGGCAAGAGAGCCTCAGTGGAAGTGGTGTTCTAGATTGGAATTTAGAATGGAATGTGCCAGGAGAAAGCCCCTCAAGTTTGTCTCACTACTTCTTGTTCGTGTTTTTAATTTAATTTTTTTATTTTTTATTACAGCAAGTTTGATTACAATGTTTGGCTTGTTGTAGGTGTGGAAGATGTGGTTCTTTTACACATATACAGATGTCTGTTCTTCCTGGGATCCTTTTCCCATGTACGTTATGACAGAATGTTGAGTAGTCCTCTCTTGGTATTCTGTAGGTCTTTGGTGATTATATATGTCATCTGTGTTTGTATATGATTGTTAACCCCGATATCGTAATGAAACCAAACCTCACACCTTTCCTTTCGTGAACCATAAGTTTGTTTAATGAATCTGTGATTGCCCTTCTCCGTGGAAATATCTGCCCTGGTATCCATTTTTAGGTAACACCTATAAGTGATATGATATGGTATGTGTCTTTCACTTTCTGACTTACTACAAGTCACGTGATTACTTCTAGACTCATTTACGGTGCTGCAAATGGCATTGTGTCCTTTTTTTCCTTGGCTTCTCTTCTGCCTTAGCGAGGTCCATTTTCAACAATGTGATTCCCTGAGGGTTGTGGATTAGCTGACCTGGGCAGCCTTACCCTGCCGGCCCGCCCTCCCCAGGTGTGCCTCGTTGAGGTCAATATAAACAGCGCTCCAGGCAGCAATAGCCCCTGAAGCTGTGCCTGACTCCATATTCTCTGCCCCGTCAGCAGTCTCGGGGCTGTGCTGGTGGGTGGGAGTGAGGGGCCACAGCTTTGTGGGTGGCCCGGTGTGAGTGGGGCTCTGCTGGCCTTTCTGCAGGAGTTGCCAGGCTGACACCTGTAAAGAAGAGGATGTGTCACCCATACCTTCCGCTGGAATTTCTCTCCGGACAGAGGTGAGGAAGGAAAAAAGCAGTGGGGGCCAGGACAGGAGGCGTATCTCAGGCAAGGCAATGGAAAGCTTCCGGAAGAGCGCCCGGGGCCAGGACCACCCTGGCTGGCCTGCAGGCACCAAGTTGGCCTGCGTGCTGTCGCTGGTGTGGCTCGACGGCCCTTCCTCTAGGCTTTCAAGCCCTTGTACATATTCAGGTGTTTTACCTGGGAAGGGTGGGAACAGTTCAGCAGCAGCTGGCCTGGGGCTCAGCTCACGTTTACGCACAGATGCCTCGGCACAATCCCCCAGCTTTGCAATGAGGCCGCTCCTTGCGTGGGGGGTGGGGTGCTGGCTGTATGGGAGATGGTTCCCCACCTCTGACCAATTTCAGAATTGTTTACCGCTGGAGCAAGTGTCCAGATAGGGTTTTCCTCTGTATAAATGGTGGGTTCAGGTTTTTTTTTTCTTTTATGTTTCAAGTTAGATTTTATTCCTCTTTTATGTATTTATAGATATAAGCATGGAAATAATTCATTCCTATAAATACATCTGTGTGATGGGAAGAACTTTTTTCTCTTTTATTTTTAAATTTTATTTTTTAGAATTTTGAAATTAATTAATTTATTTTTTTATACAGCAGTTTATTATTAGTTATGTATTTTATGCATATACATGTATACAGGTCAATCCCAATCTCCCAACTCATCCCACCACCACCACCCCATGGCTTCCCACACTTGGTGTCCATACGTTTGTTCTCTACCTCTGTGTCTCTATTTCTTCGCTGCAAACCAGTTCATCTGTACCATTTTTTAGGTTCCACATATATGCCTTAATATACAGTATTTGGTTTCCTCTTTCTGACTTCATTCTGTATGACAGTCCCTTGATCCATCGATGTCTCTACAAATGACCCAGTTTCATTCCTTTTTATGGCCGAGTAATATTTCATTTTATATATGTACCACATCTTTATCCATTTATCTGTCTGTGGGCATTTAGGTGGCTTCTATTACCTGGCTATTGTAAATTGTGCTGCAACGAACTTTGTGGTGAATGTGCCTTTTTGATTTACGGTTTTCTCTGGGTATATGCCCAGAAGTGGGATTGCTGGATCAGATGGTAATTCTATTTCTAGTTTTTTTAAGGAAACTCCATACTGTTCTCCATAGTGACTGTATCAATTTACATTCCCACCAATAGTGGAAGAGGGCTCCTTTTGTCCACACCCTCCCCAGAATTGGTTGTTTGTAGATTTTCTGATGATGCCGATTCTAACAGGTGTGAGGTGATACCTCATTGTAGTTTTGATTTGCATTTCTCTAATAATTAGTGCTGTTGAGCAGCTTTTCATGGGCGTCTTGGCCATCTCTGTGTCTTCTTTGAAGAAACGCCTCTTTAGATCTTCTGCCCATTTTTGTATTGGGTTGTTTGTTTTTTTAATATTAAGCTGCATGAGCTGTTTATATATATTGGAGATTAAACCTCTGTCCATTGATTCGTTTGCAACGATTTTTGCCCATTCTGAGGGATGCCTTTTTCCATTCCCGTTTTTTTTTAACAAAAAAGGAAAGAAAGGAAAAGAAGCAGAACACTAATGTGCGTAAAATATGCCTTTTGAAACGGTCGTTTTGAAATATGGACGTCCTTTGAATTTTTTGGTCGATATGTGACCCCAGGAATTGTGTTCAGGGCAGGTGTCATTTACAGGCCTGCAATGATTTTGAATATCAACTGACCATTAGCGCTGGGATTAAAGCTGCTGTTGTGTGAAACGGCCACAAGGTGGCAGCAGTTCACCCTTACCAAATCTGGTTACTAGGGCAAGAGAGCCTCAGTGGAAGTGGTGTTCTAGATTGGAATTTAGAATGGAATGTGCCAGGAGAAAGCCCCTCAAGTTTGTCTCACTACTTCTTGTTCGTGTTTTTAATTTAATTTTTTTATTTTTTATTACAGCAAGTTTGATTACAATGTTTGGCTTGTTGTAGGTGTGGAAGATGTGGTTCTTTTACACATATACAGATGTCTGTTCTTCCTGGGATCCTTTTCCCATGTACGTTATGACAGAATGTTGAGTAGTCCTCTCTTGGTATTCTGTAGGTCTTTGGTGATTATATATGTCATCTGTGTTTGTATATGATTGTTAACCCCGATATCGTAATGAAACCAAACCTCACACCTTTCCTTTCATGAACCATAAGTTTGTTTAATGAATCTGTGATTGCCCTTCTCCGTGGAAATATCTGCCCTGGTATCCATTTTTAGGTAACACCTATAAGTGATATGATATGGTATGTGTCTTTCACTTTCTGACTTACTACAAGTCACGTGATTACTTCTAGACTCATTTACGGTGCTGCAAATGGCATTGTGTCCTTTTTTTCCTTGGCTTCTCTTCTGCCTTAGCGAGGTCCATTTTCAACAATGTGATTCCCTGAGGGTTGTGGATTAGCTGACCTGGGCAGCCTTACCCTGCCGGCCCGCCCTCCCCAGGTGTGCCTCGTTGAGGTCAATATAAACAGCGCTCCAGGCAGCAATAGCCCCTGAAGCTGTGCCTGACTCCATATTCTCTGCCCCGTCAGCAGTCTCGGGGCTGTGCTGGTGGGTGGGAGTGAGGGGCCACAGCTTTGTGGGTGGCCCGTTGTGAGTGGGGCTCTGCTGGCCTTTCTGCAGGAGTTGCCAGGCTGACACCTGTAAAGAAGAGGATGTGTCACCCATACCTTCCGCTGGAATTTCTCTCCGGACAGAGGTGAGGAAGGAAAAAAGCAGTGGGGGCCAGGACAGGAGGCGTATCTCAGGCAGGGCAATGGAAAGCTTCCGGAAGAGCGCCCGGGGCCAGGACCACCCTGGCTGGCCTGCAGGCACCAAGTTGGCCTGCGTGCTGTCGCTGGTGTGGCTCGATGGCCCTTCCTCTAGGCTTTCAAGCCCTTGTACATATTCAGGTGTTTTACCTGGGAAGGGTGGGAACAGTTCAGCAGCAGCTGGCCTGGGGCTCAGCTCACGTTTACGCACAGATGCCTCGGCACAATCCCCCAGCTTTGCAAAGAGGCCGCTCCTTGCGTGGGGGGTGGGGTGCTGGCTGTATGGGAGATGGTTCCCCACCTCTGACCAATTTCACAATTGTTTACCGCTGGAGCAAGTGTCCAGATAGGGTTTTCCTCTGTATAAATGGTGGGTTCAGGTTTTTTTTTTTCTTTTATGTTTCAAGTTAGATTTTATTCCTCTTTTATGTATTTATAGATATAAGCATGGAAATAATTCATTCCTATAAATACATCTGTGTGATGGGAAGAACTTTTTTCTCTTTTATTTTTAAATTTTATTTTTTAGAATTTTGAAATTTAATTTTATTTATGTTTTTATACAGCACGTTATTATTAGTTATGTATTTTATGCATATACATGTATACAGGTCAATCCCAATCTCCCAACTCATCCCACCACCACCACCCCATGGATTCCCACACTTGGTGTCCATACGTTTGTTCTCTACCTCTGTGTCTCTATTTCTTCCCTGCAAACCAGTTCATCTGTACCATTTTTAGGCTCCACATATATGCATTAATATACAATATTTGTTTTCCTCTTTCTGACTTACTTCATTCTGTATGACAGTCTCTCGATCCATCGATGTCTCTACAAATGACCCAGTTTCATTCCTTTTTATGGCCGAGTAATATTCCATTTTATATATGTACCACATCTTTATCCATTCATCTGTCTGTGGGCATTTAGGTTGCTTCCATTACCTGGCTATTGTAAATAGTGCTGCAACGAACATTGTGGTGAATGTGCCTTTTTGAAATACGGTTTTCTCTGGGTATATGCCCAGAAGTGGGATTGCTGGATCAGATGGTAATTCTATTTCTAGTTTTTTTAAGGAAACTCCATACTGTTCTCCATAGTGACTGTATCAATTTACATTCCCACCAATAGTGGAAGAGGGCTCCTTTTGTCCACACCCTCCCCAGAATTGGTTGTTTGTAGATTTTCTGATGATGCCGATTCTAACAGGTGTGAGGTGATACCTCATTGTAGTTTTGATTTGCATTTCTCTAATAATTAGTGCTGTTGAGCAGCTTTTCATGTGCGTCTTGGCCATCTCTGTGTCTCCTTTGAAGAAACGTCTCTTTAGATCTTCTGCCCATTTTTTGGGGGGTTGTTTGTTTTTTTAATATTAAGCTGCATGAGCTGTTTATATATATTGGAGATTAAACCTGTGTCCATTGATTCGTTTGCAACGATTTTCACCCATCCTGAGGGATGCCTTTTTCCATTCCCGTTTTTTTTAACAAAAAAGGAAAGAAAGGAAAAGAAGCAGAACACTAATGTGCGTAAAATATGCCTTTTGAAACGGTCGTTTTGAAATATGGACGTCCTTTGAAATTTTTGGTCGATATGTGACCCCAGGATTTGTTTTCAGGGCAGGTGTCATTTACAGGCCTGCAATGATTTTGAATATCAACTGACCATTAGCGTTGGGATTAAAGCTGCTGTTGTGTGAAACGGCCACAAGGTGGCAGCAGTTCACCCTTACCAAATCTGGTTACTAGGGCAAGAGAGCCTCAGTGGAAGTGGTGTTCTAGATTGGAATTTAGAATGGAATGTGCCAGGAGAAAGCCCCTCAAGTTTGTCTCACTACTTCTTGTTCGTGTTTTTAATTTAATTTTTTTATTTTTTATTACAGCAAGTTTGATTACAATGTTTGGCTTGTTGTAGGTGTGGAAGATGTGGTTCTTTTACACATATACAGATGTCTGTTCTTCCTGGGATCCTTTTCCCATGTACGTTATGACAGAATGTTGAGTAGTCCTCTCTTGGTATTCTGTAGGTCTTTGGTGATTATATATGTCATCTGTGTTTGTATATGATTGTTAACCCCGATATCGTAATGAAACCAAACCTCACACCTTTCCTTTCGTGAACCATAAGTTTGTTTAATGAATCTGTGATTGCCCTTCTCCGTGGAAATATCTGCCCTGGTATCCATTTTTAGGTAACACCTATAAGTGATATGATATGGTATGTGTCTTTCACTTTCTGACTTACTACAAGTCACGTGATTACTTCTAGACTCATTTACGGTGCTGCAAATGGCATTGTGTCCTTTTTTTCCTTGGCTTCTCTTCTGCCTTAGCGAGGTCCATTTTCAACAATGTGATTCCCTGAGGGTTGTGGATTAGCTGACCTGGGCAGCCTTACCCTGCCGGCCCGCCCTCCCCAGGTGTGCCTCGTTGAGGTCAATATAAACAGCGCTCCAGGCAGCAATAGCCCCTGAAGCTGTGCCTGACTCCATATTCTCTGCCCCGTCAGCAGTCTCGGGGCTGTGCTGGTGGGTGGGAGTGAGGGGCCACAGCTTTGTGGGTGGCCCGGTGTGAGTGGGGCTCTGCTGGCCTTTCTGCAGGAGTTGCCAGGCTGACACCTGTAAAGAAGAGGATGTGTCACCCATACCTTCCGCTGGAATTTCTCTCCGGACAGAGGTGAGGAAGGAAAAAAGCAGTGGGGGCCAGGACAGGAGGCGTATCTCAGGCAAGGCAATGGAAAGCTTCCGGAAGAGCGCCCGGGGCCAGGACCACCCTGGCTGGCCTGCAGGCACCAAGTTGGCCTGCGTGCTGTCGCTGGTGTGGCTCGACGGCCCTTCCTCTAGGCTTTCAAGCCCTTGTACATATTCAGGTGTTTTACCTGGGAAGGGTGGGAACAGTTCAGCAGCAGCTGGCCTGGGGCTCAGCTCACGTTTACGCACAGATGCCTCGGCACAATCCCCCAGCTTTGCAATGAGGCCGCTCCTTGCGTGGGGGGTGGGGTGCTGGCTGTATGGGAGATGGTTCCCCACCTCTGACCAATTTCAGAATTGTTTACCGCTGGAGCAAGTGTCCAGATAGGGTTTTCCTCTGTATAAATGGTGGGTTCAGGTTTTTTTTTTCTTTTATGTTTCAAGTTAGATTTTATTCCTCTTTTATGTATTTATAGATATAAGCATGGAAATAATTCATTCCTATAAATACATCTGTGTGATGGGAAGAACTTTTTTCTCTTTTATTTTTAAATTTTATTTTTTAGAATTTTGAAATTAATTAATTTATTTTTTTATACAGCAGTTTATTATTAGTTATGTATTTTATGCATATACATGTATACAGGTCAATCCCAATCTCCCAACTCATCCCACCACCACCACCCCATGGCTTCCCACACTTGGTGTCCATACGTTTGTTCTCTACCTCTGTGTCTCTATTTCTTCGCTGCAAACCAGTTCATCTGTACCATTTTTTAGGTTCCACATATATGCCTTAATATACAGTATTTGGTTTCCTCTTTCTGACTTCATTCTGTATGACAGTCCCTTGATCCATCGATGTCTCTACAAATGACCCAGTTTCATTCCTTTTTATGGCCGAGTAATATTTCATTTTATATATGTACCACATCTTTATCCATTTATCTGTCTGTGGGCATTTAGGTGGCTTCTATTACCTGGCTATTGTAAATTGTGCTGCAACGAACTTTGTGGTGAATGTGCCTTTTTGATTTACGGTTTTCTCTGGGTATATGCCCAGAAGTGGGATTGCTGGATCAGATGGTAATTCTATTTCTAGTTTTTTTAAGGAAACTCCATACTGTTCTCCATAGTGACTGTATCAATTTACATTCCCACCAATAGTGGAAGAGGGCTCCTTTTGTCCACACCCTCCCCAGAATTGGTTGTTTGTAGATTTTCTGATGATGCCGATTCTAACAGGTGTGAGGTGATACCTCATTGTAGTTTTGATTTGCATTTCTCTAATAATTAGTGCTGTTGAGCAGCTTTTCATGGGCGTCTTGGCCATCTCTGTGTCTTCTTTGAAGAAACGCCTCTTTAGATCTTCTGCCCATTTTTGTATTGGGTTGTTTGTTTTTTTAATATTAAGCTGCATGAGCTGTTTATATATATTGGAGATTAAACCTCTGTCCATTGATTCGTTTGCAACGATTTTTGCCCATTCTGAGGGATGCCTTTTTCCATTCCCGTTTTTTTTTAACAAAAAAGGAAAGAAAGGAAAAGAAGCAGAACACTAATGTGCGTAAAATATGCCTTTTGAAACGGTCGTTTTGAAATATGGACGTCCTTTGAATTTTTTGGTCGATATGTGACCCCAGGAATTGTGTTCAGGGCAGGTGTCATTTACAGGCCTGCAATGATTTTGAATATCAACTGACCATTAGCGCTGGGATTAAAGCTGCTGTTGTGTGAAACGGCCACAAGGTGGCAGCAGTTCACCCTTACCAAATCTGGTTACTAGGGCAAGAGAGCCTCAGTGGAAGTGGTGTTCTAGATTGGAATTTAGAATGGAATGTGCCAGGAGAAAGCCCCTCAAGTTTGTCTCACTACTTCTTGTTCGTGTTTTTAATTTAATTTTTTTATTTTTTATTACAGCAAGTTTGATTACAATGTTTGGCTTGTTGTAGGTGTGGAAGATGTGGTTCTTTTACACATATACAGATGTCTGTTCTTCCTGGGATCCTTTTCCCATGTACGTTATGACAGAATGTTGAGTAGTCCTCTCTTGGTATTCTGTAGGTCTTTGGTGATTATATATGTCATCTGTGTTTGTATATGATTGTTAACCCCGATATCGTAATGAAACCAAACCTCACACCTTTCCTTTCATGAACCATAAGTTTGTTTAATGAATCTGTGATTGCCCTTCTCCGTGGAAATATCTGCCCTGGTATCCATTTTTAGGTAACACCTATAAGTGATATGATATGGTATGTGTCTTTCACTTTCTGACTTACTACAAGTCACGTGATTACTTCTAGACTCATTTACGGTGCTGCAAATGGCATTGTGTCCTTTTTTTCCTTGGCTTCTCTTCTGCCTTAGCGAGGTCCATTTTCAACAATGTGATTCCCTGAGGGTTGTGGATTAGCTGACCTGGGCAGCCTTACCCTGCCGGCCCGCCCTCCCCAGGTGTGCCTCGTTGAGGTCAATATAAACAGCGCTCCAGGCAGCAATAGCCCCTGAAGCTGTGCCTGACTCCATATTCTCTGCCCCGTCAGCAGTCTCGGGGCTGTGCTGGTGGGTGGGAGTGAGGGGCCACAGCTTTGTGGGTGGCCCGTTGTGAGTGGGGCTCTGCTGGCCTTTCTGCAGGAGTTGCCAGGCTGACACCTGTAAAGAAGAGGATGTGTCACCCATACCTTCCGCTGGAATTTCTCTCCGGACAGAGGTGAGGAAGGAAAAAAGCAGTGGGGGCCAGGACAGGAGGCGTATCTCAGGCAGGGCAATGGAAAGCTTCCGGAAGAGCGCCCGGGGCCAGGACCACCCTGGCTGGCCTGCAGGCACCAAGTTGGCCTGCGTGCTGTCGCTGGTGTGGCTCGATGGCCCTTCCTCTAGGCTTTCAAGCCCTTGTACATATTCAGGTGTTTTACCTGGGAAGGGTGGGAACAGTTCAGCAGCAGCTGGCCTGGGGCTCAGCTCACGTTTACGCACAGATGCCTCGGCACAATCCCCCAGCTTTGCAAAGAGGCCGCTCCTTGCGTGGGGGGTGGGGTGCTGGCTGTATGGGAGATGGTTCCCCACCTCTGACCAATTTCACAATTGTTTACCGCTGGAGCAAGTGTCCAGATAGGGTTTTCCTCTGTATAAATGGTGGGTTCAGGTTTTTTTTTTTCTTTTATGTTTCAAGTTAGATTTTATTCCTCTTTTATGTATTTATAGATATAAGCATGGAAATAATTCATTCCTATAAATACATCTGTGTGATGGGAAGAACTTTTTTCTCTTTTATTTTTAAATTTTATTTTTTAGAATTTTGAAATTTAATTTTATTTATGTTTTTATACAGCACGTTATTATTAGTTATGTATTTTATGCATATACATGTATACAGGTCAATCCCAATCTCCCAACTCATCCCACCACCACCACCCCATGGATTCCCACACTTGGTGTCCATACGTTTGTTCTCTACCTCTGTGTCTCTATTTCTTCCCTGCAAACCAGTTCATCTGTACCATTTTTAGGCTCCACATATATGCATTAATATACAATATTTGTTTTCCTCTTTCTGACTTACTTCATTCTGTATGACAGTCTCTCGATCCATCGATGTCTCTACAAATGACCCAGTTTCATTCCTTTTTATGGCCGAGTAATATTCCATTTTATATATGTACCACATCTTTATCCATTCATCTGTCTGTGGGCATTTAGGTTGCTTCCATTACCTGGCTATTGTAAATAGTGCTGCAACGAACATTGTGGTGAATGTGCCTTTTTGAAATACGGTTTTCTCTGGGTATATGCCCAGAAGTGGGATTGCTGGATCAGATGGTAATTCTATTTCTAGTTTTTTTAAGGAAACTCCATACTGTTCTCCATAGTGACTGTATCAATTTACATTCCCACCAATAGTGGAAGAGGGCTCCTTTTGTCCACACCCTCCCCAGAATTGGTTGTTTGTAGATTTTCTGATGATGCCGATTCTAACAGGTGTGAGGTGATACCTCATTGTAGTTTTGATTTGCATTTCTCTAATAATTAGTGCTGTTGAGCAGCTTTTCATGTGCGTCTTGGCCATCTCTGTGTCTCCTTTGAAGAAACGTCTCTTTAGATCTTCTGCCCATTTTTTGGGGGGTTGTTTGTTTTTTTAATATTAAGCTGCATGAGCTGTTTATATATATTGGAGATTAAACCTGTGTCCATTGATTCGTTTGCAACGATTTTCACCCATCCTGAGGGATGCCTTTTTCCATTCCCGTTTTTTTTAACAAAAAAGGAAAGAAAGGAAAAGAAGCAGAACACTAATGTGCGTAAAATATGCCTTTTGAAACGGTCGTTTTGAAATATGGACGTCCTTTGAAATTTTTGGTCGATATGTGACCCCAGGATTTGTTTTCAGGGCAGGTGTCATTTACAGGCCTGCAATGATTTTGAATATCAACTGACCATTAGCGTTGGGATTAAAGCTGCTGTTGTGTGAAACGGCCACAAGGTGGCAGCAGTTCACCCTTACCAAATCTGGTTACTAGGGCAAGAGAGCCTCAGTGGAAGTGGTGTTCTAGATTGGAATTTAGAATGGAATGTGCCAGGAGAAAGCCCCTCAAGTTTGTCTCACTACTTCTTGTTCGTGTTTTTAATTTAATTTTTTTATTTTTTATTACAGCAAGTTTGATTACAATGTTTGGCTTGTTGTAGGTGTGGAAGATGTGGTTCTTTTACACATATACAGATGTCTGTTCTTCCTGGGATCCTTTTCCCATGTACGTTATGACAGAATGTTGAGTAGTCCTCTCTTGGTATTCTGTAGGTCTTTGGTGATTATATATGTCATCTGTGTTTGTATATGATTGTTAACCCCGATATCGTAATGAAACCAAACCTCACACCTTTCCTTTCGTGAACCATAAGTTTGTTTAATGAATCTGTGATTGCCCTTCTCCGTGGAAATATCTGCCCTGGTATCCATTTTTAGGTAACACCTATAAGTGATATGATATGGTATGTGTCTTTCACTTTCTGACTTACTACAAGTCACGTGATTACTTCTAGACTCATTTACGGTGCTGCAAATGGCATTGTGTCCTTTTTTTCCTTGGCTTCTCTTCTGCCTTAGCGAGGTCCATTTTCAACAATGTGATTCCCTGAGGGTTGTGGATTAGCTGACCTGGGCAGCCTTACCCTGCCGGCCCGCCCTCCCCAGGTGTGCCTCGTTGAGGTCAATATAAACAGCGCTCCAGGCAGCAATAGCCCCTGAAGCTGTGCCTGACTCCATATTCTCTGCCCCGTCAGCAGTCTCGGGGCTGTGCTGGTGGGTGGGAGTGAGGGGCCACAGCTTTGTGGGTGGCCCGGTGTGAGTGGGGCTCTGCTGGCCTTTCTGCAGGAGTTGCCAGGCTGACACCTGTAAAGAAGAGGATGTGTCACCCATACCTTCCGCTGGAATTTCTCTCCGGACAGAGGTGAGGAAGGAAAAAAGCAGTGGGGGCCAGGACAGGAGGCGTATCTCAGGCAAGGCAATGGAAAGCTTCCGGAAGAGCGCCCGGGGCCAGGACCACCCTGGCTGGCCTGCAGGCACCAAGTTGGCCTGCGTGCTGTCGCTGGTGTGGCTCGACGGCCCTTCCTCTAGGCTTTCAAGCCCTTGTACATATTCAGGTGTTTTACCTGGGAAGGGTGGGAACAGTTCAGCAGCAGCTGGCCTGGGGCTCAGCTCACGTTTACGCACAGATGCCTCGGCACAATCCCCCAGCTTTGCAATGAGGCCGCTCCTTGCGTGGGGGGTGGGGTGCTGGCTGTATGGGAGATGGTTCCCCACCTCTGACCAATTTCACAATTGTTTACCGCTGGAGCAAGTGTCCAGATAGGGTTTTCCTCTGTATAAATGGTGGGTTCAGGTTTTTTTTTTCTTTTATGTTTCAAGTTAGATTTTATTCCTCTTTTATGTATTTATAGATATAAGCATGGAAATAATTCATTCCTATAAATACATCTGTGTGATGGGAAGAACTTTTTTCTCTTTTATTTTTAAATTTTATTTTTTAGAATTTTGAAATTAATTAATTTATTTTTTTATACAGCAGTTTATTATTAGTTATGTATTTTATGCATATACATGTATACAGGTCAATCCCAATCTCCCAACTCATCCCACCACCACCACCCCATGGCTTCCCACACTTGGTGTCCATACGTTTGTTCTCTACCTCTGTGTCTCTATTTCTTCGCTGCAAACCAGTTCATCTGTACCATTTTTTAGGTTCCACATATATGCCTTAATATACAGTATTTGGTTTCCTCTTTCTGACTTCATTCTGTATGACAGTCCCTTGATCCATCGATGTCTCTACAAATGACCCAGTTTCATTCCTTTTTATGGCCGAGTAATATTTCATTTTATATATGTACCACATCTTTATCCATTTATCTGTCTGTGGGCATTTAGGTGGCTTCTATTACCTGGCTATTGTAAATTGTGCTGCAACGAACTTTGTGGTGAATGTGCCTTTTTGATTTACGGTTTTCTCTGGGTATATGCCCAGAAGTGGGATTGCTGGATCAGATGGTAATTCTATTTCTAGTTTTTTTAAGGAAACTCCATACTGTTCTCCATAGTGACTGTATCAATTTACATTCCCACCAATAGTGGAAGAGGGCTCCTTTTGTCCACACCCTCCCCAGAATTGGTTGTTTGTAGATTTTCTGATGATGCCGATTCTAACAGGTGTGAGGTGATACCTCATTGTAGTTTTGATTTGCATTTCTCTAATAATTAGTGCTGTTGAGCAGCTTTTCATGGGCGTCTTGGCCATCTCTGTGTCTTCTTTGAAGAAACGCCTCTTTAGATCTTCTGCCCATTTTTGTATTGGGTTGTTTGTTTTTTTAATATTAAGCTGCATGAGCTGTTTATATATATTGGAGATTAAACCTCTGTCCATTGATTCGTTTGCAACGATTTTTGCCCATTCTGAGGGATGCCTTTTTCCATTCCCGTTTTTTTTTAACAAAAAAGGAAAGAAAGGAAAAGAAGCAGAACACTAATGTGCGTAAAATATGCCTTTTGAAACGGTCGTTTTGAAATATGGACGTCCTTTGAATTTTTTGGTCGATATGTGACCCCAGGAATTGTGTTCAGGGCAGGTGTCATTTACAGGCCTGCAATGATTTTGAATATCAACTGACCATTAGCGCTGGGATTAAAGCTGCTGTTGTGTGAAACGGCCACAAGGTGGCAGCAGTTCACCCTTACCAAATCTGGTTACTAGGGCAAGAGAGCCTCAGTGGAAGTGGTGTTCTAGATTGGAATTTAGAATGGAATGTGCCAGGAGAAAGCCCCTCAAGTTTGTCTCACTACTTCTTGTTCGTGTTTTTAATTTAATTTTTTAATTTTTTATTACAGCAAGTTTGATTACAATGTTTGGCTTGTTGTAGGTGTGGAAGATGTGGTTCTTTTACACATATACAGATGTCTGTTCTTCCTGGGATCCTTTTCCCATGTACGTTATGACAGAATGTTGAGTAGTCCTCTCTTGGTATTCTGTAGGTCTTTGGTGATTATATATGTCATCTGTGTTTGTATATGATTGTTAACCCCGATATCGTAATGAAACCAAACCTCACACCTTTCCTTTCATGAACCATAAGTTTGTTTAATGAATCTGTGATTGCCCTTCTCCGTGGAAATATCTGCCCTGGTATCCATTTTTAGGTAACACCTATAAGTGATATGATATGGTATGTGTCTTTCACTTTCTGACTTACTACAAGTCACGTGATTACTTCTAGACTCATTTACGGTGCTGCAAATGGCATTGTGTCCTTTTTTTCCTTGGCTTCTCTTCTGCCTTAGCGAGGTCCATTTTCAACAATGTGATTCCCTGAGGGTTGTGGATTAGCTGACCTGGGCAGCCTTACCCTGCCGGCCCGCCCTCCCCAGGTGTGCCTCGTTGAGGTCAATATAAACAGCGCTCCAGGCAGCAATAGCCCCTGAAGCTGTGCCTGACTCCATATTCTCTGCCCCGTCAGCAGTCTCGGGGCTGTGCTGGTGGGTGGGAGTGAGGGGCCACAGCTTTGTGGGTGGCCCGTTGTGAGTGGGGCTCTGCTGGCCTTTCTGCAGGAGTTGCCAGGCTGACACCTGTAAAGAAGAGGATGTGTCACCCATACCTTCCGCTGGAATTTCTCTCCGGACAGAGGTGAGGAAGGAAAAAAGCAGTGGGGGCCAGGACAGGAGGCGTATCTCAGGCAGGGCAATGGAAAGCTTCCGGAAGAGCGCCCGGGGCCAGGACCACCCTGGCTGGCCTGCAGGCACCAAGTTGGCCTGCGTGCTGTCGCTGGTGTGGCTCGATGGCCCTTCCTCTAGGCTTTCAAGCCCTTGTACATATTCAGGTGTTTTACCTGGGAAGGGTGGGAACAGTTCAGCAGCAGCTGGCCTGGGGCTCAGCTCACGTTTACGCACAGATGCCTCGGCACAATCCCCCAGCTTTGCAAAGAGGCCGCTCCTTGCGTGGGGGGTGGGGTGCTGGCTGTATGGGAGATGGTTCCCCACCTCTGACCAATTTCACAATTGTTTACCGCTGGAGCAAGTGTCCAGATAGGGTTTTCCTCTGTATAAATGGTGGGTTCAGGTTTTTTTTTTTCTTTTATGTTTCAAGTTAGATTTTATTCCTCTTTTATGTATTTATAGATATAAGCATGGAAATAATTCATTCCTATAAATACATCTGTGTGATGGGAAGAACTTTTTTCTCTTTTATTTTTAAATTTTATTTTTTAGAATTTTGAAATTTAATTTTATTTATGTTTTTATACAGCACGTTATTATTAGTTATGTATTTTATGCATATACATGTATACAGGTCAATCCCAATCTAGCAACTCATCCCACCACCACCACCCCATGGATTCCCACACTTGGTGTCCATACGTTTGTTCTCTACCTCTGTGTCTCTATTTCTTCCCTGCAAACCAGTTCATCTGTACCATTTTTAGGCTCCACATATATGCATTAATATACAATATTTGTTTTCCTCTTTCTGACTTACTTCATTCTGTATGACAGTCTCTCGATCCATCGATGTCTCTACAAATGACCCAGTTTCATTCCTTTTTATGGCCGAGTAATATTCCATTTTATATATGTACCACATCTTTATCCATTCATCTGTCTGTGGGCATTTAGGTTGCTTCCATTACCTGGCTATTGTAAATAGTGCTGCAACGAACATTGTGGTGAATGTGCCTTTTTGAAATACGGTTTTCTCTGGGTATATGCCCAGAAGTGGGATTGCTGGATCAGATGGTAATTCTATTTCTAGTTTTTTTAAGGAAACTCCATACTGTTCTCCATAGTGACTGTATCAATTTACATTCCCACCAATAGTGGAAGAGGGCTCCTTTTGTCCACACCCTCCCCAGAATTGGTTGTTTGTAGATTTTCTGATGATGCCGATTCTAACAGGTGTGAGGTGATACCTCATTGTAGTTTTGATTTGCATTTCTCTAATAATTAGTGCTGTTGAGCAGCTTTTCATGTGCGTCTTGGCCATCTCTGTGTCTCCTTTGAAGAAACGTCTCTTTAGATCTTCTGCCCATTTTTTGGGGGGTTGTTTGTTTTTTTAATATTAAGCTGCATGAGCTGTTTATATATATTGGAGATTAAACCTGTGTCCATTGATTCGTTTGCAACGATTTTCACCCATCCTGAGGGATGCCTTTTTCCATTCCCGTTTTTTTTAACAAAAAAGGAAAGAAAGGAAAAGAAGCAGAACACTAATGTGCGTAAAATATGCCTTTTGAAACGGTCGTTTTGAAATATGGACGTCCTTTGAAATTTTTGGTCGATATGTGACCCCAGGATTTGTTTTCAGGGCAGGTGTCATTTACAGGCCTGCAATGATTTTGAATATCAACTGACCATTAGCGTTGGGATTAAAGCTGCTGTTGTGTGAAACGGCCACAAGGTGGCAGCAGTTCACCCTTACCAAATCTGGTTACTAGGGCAAGAGAGCCTCAGTGGAAGTGGTGTTCTAGATTGGAATTTAGAATGGAATGTGCCAGGAGAAAGCCCCTCAAGTTTGTCTCACTACTTCTTGTTCGTGTTTTTAATTTAATTTTTTTATTTTTTATTACAGCAAGTTTGATTACAATGTTTGGCTTGTTGTAGGTGTGGAAGATGTGGTTCTTTTACACATATACAGATGTCTGTTCTTCCTGGGATCCTTTTCCCATGTACGTTATGACAGAATGTTGAGTAGTCCTCTCTTGGTATTCTGTAGGTCTTTGGTGATTATATATGTCATCTGTGTTTGTATATGATTGTTAACCCCGATATCGTAATGAAACCAAACCTCACACCTTTCCTTTCGTGAACCATAAGTTTGTTTAATGAATCTGTGATTGCCCTTCTCCGTGGAAATATCTGCCCTGGTATCCATTTTTAGGTAACACCTATAAGTGATATGATATGGTATGTGTCTTTCACTTTCTGACTTACTACAAGTCACGTGATTACTTCTAGACTCATTTACGGTGCTGCAAATGGCATTGTGTCCTTTTTTTCCTTGGCTTCTCTTCTGCCTTAGCGAGGTCCATTTTCAACAATGTGATTCCCTGAGGGTTGTGGATTAGCTGACCTGGGCAGCCTTACCCTGCCGGCCCGCCCTCCCCAGGTGTGCCTCGTTGAGGTCAATATAAACAGCGCTCCAGGCAGCAATAGCCCCTGAAGCTGTGCCTGACTCCATATTCTCTGCCCCGTCAGCAGTCTCGGGGCTGTGCTGGTGGGTGGGAGTGAGGGGCCACAGCTTTGTGGGTGGCCCGGTGTGAGTGGGGCTCTGCTGGCCTTTCTGCAGGAGTTGCCAGGCTGACACCTGTAAAGAAGAGGATGTGTCACCCATACCTTCCGCTGGAATTTCTCTCCGGACAGAGGTGAGGAAGGAAAAAAGCAGTGGGGGCCAGGACAGGAGGCGTATCTCAGGCAAGGCAATGGAAAGCTTCCGGAAGAGCGCCCGGGGCCAGGACCACCCTGGCTGGCCTGCAGGCACCAAGTTGGCCTGCGTGCTGTCGCTGGTGTGGCTCGACGGCCCTTCCTCTAGGCTTTCAAGCCCTTGTACATATTCAGGTGTTTTACCTGGGAAGGGTGGGAACAGTTCAGCAGCAGCTGGCCTGGGGCTCAGCTCACGTTTACGCACAGATGCCTCGGCACAATCCCCCAGCTTTGCAATGAGGCCGCTCCTTGCGTGGGGGGTGGGGTGCTGGCTGTATGGGAGATGGTTCCCCACCTCTGACCAATTTCAGAATTGTTTACCGCTGGAGCAAGTGTCCAGATAGGGTTTTCCTCTGTATAAATGGTGGGTTCAGGTTTTTTTTTTCTTTTATGTTTCAAGTTAGATTTTATTCCTCTTTTATGTATTTATAGATATAAGCATGGAAATAATTCATTCCTATAAATACATCTGTGTGATGGGAAGAACTTTTTTCTCTTTTATTTTTAAATTTTATTTTTTAGAATTTTGAAATTAATTAATTTATTTTTTTATACAGCAGTTTATTATTAGTTATGTATTTTATGCATATACATGTATACAGGTCAATCCCAATCTCCCAACTCATCCCACCACCACCACCCCATGGCTTCCCACACTTGGTGTCCATACGTTTGTTCTCTACCTCTGTGTCTCTATTTCTTCGCTGCAAACCAGTTCATCTGTACCATTTTTTAGGTTCCACATATATGCCTTAATATACAGTATTTGGTTTCCTCTTTCTGACTTCATTCTGTATGACAGTCCCTTGATCCATCGATGTCTCTACAAATGACCCAGTTTCATTCCTTTTTATGGCCGAGTAATATTTCATTTTATATATGTACCACATCTTTATCCATTTATCTGTCTGTGGGCATTTAGGTGGCTTCTATTACCTGGCTATTGTAAATTGTGCTGCAACGAACTTTGTGGTGAATGTGCCTTTTTGATTTACGGTTTTCTCTGGGTATATGCCCAGAAGTGGGATTGCTGGATCAGATGGTAATTCTATTTCTAGTTTTTTTAAGGAAACTCCATACTGTTCTCCATAGTGACTGTATCAATTTACATTCCCACCAATAGTGGAAGAGGGCTCCTTTTGTCCACACCCTCCCCAGAATTGGTTGTTTGTAGATTTTCTGATGATGCCGATTCTAACAGGTGTGAGGTGATACCTCATTGTAGTTTTGATTTGCATTTCTCTAATAATTAGTGCTGTTGAGCAGCTTTTCATGGGCGTCTTGGCCATCTCTGTGTCTTCTTTGAAGAAACGCCTCTTTAGATCTTCTGCCCATTTTTGTATTGGGTTGTTTGTTTTTTTAATATTAAGCTGCATGAGCTGTTTATATATATTGGAGATTAAACCTCTGTCCATTGATTCGTTTGCAACGATTTTTGCCCATTCTGAGGGATGCCTTTTTCCATTCCCGTTTTTTTTTAACAAAAAAGGAAAGAAAGGAAAAGAAGCAGAACACTAATGTGCGTAAAATATGCCTTTTGAAACGGTCGTTTTGAAATATGGACGTCCTTTGAATTTTTTGGTCGATATGTGACCCCAGGAATTGTGTTCAGGGCAGGTGTCATTTACAGGCCTGCAATGATTTTGAATATCAACTGACCATTAGCGCTGGGATTAAAGCTGCTGTTGTGTGAAACGGCCACAAGGTGGCAGCAGTTCACCCTTACCAAATCTGGTTACTAGGGCAAGAGAGCCTCAGTGGAAGTGGTGTTCTAGATTGGAATTTAGAATGGAATGTGCCAGGAGAAAGCCCCTCAAGTTTGTCTCACTACTTCTTGTTCGTGTTTTTAATTTAATTTTTTTATTTTTTATTACAGCAAGTTTGATTACAATGTTTGGCTTGTTGTAGGTGTGGAAGATGTGGTTCTTTTACACATATACAGATGTCTGTTCTTCCTGGGATCCTTTTCCCATGTACGTTATGACAGAATGTTGAGTAGTCCTCTCTTGGTATTCTGTAGGTCTTTGGTGATTATATATGTCATCTGTGTTTGTATATGATTGTTAACCCCGATATCGTAATGAAACCAAACCTCACACCTTTCCTTTCATGAACCATAAGTTTGTTTAATGAATCTGTGATTGCCCTTCTCCGTGGAAATATCTGCCCTGGTATCCATTTTTAGGTAACACCTATAAGTGATATGATATGGTATGTGTCTTTCACTTTCTGACTTACTACAAGTCACGTGATTACTTCTAGACTCATTTACGGTGCTGCAAATGGCATTGTGTCCTTTTTTTCCTTGGCTTCTCTTCTGCCTTAGCGAGGTCCATTTTCAACAATGTGATTCCCTGAGGGTTGTGGATTAGCTGACCTGGGCAGCCTTACCCTGCCGGCCCGCCCTCCCCAGGTGTGCCTCGTTGAGGTCAATATAAACAGCGCTCCAGGCAGCAATAGCCCCTGAAGCTGTGCCTGACTCCATATTCTCTGCCCCGTCAGCAGTCTCGGGGCTGTGCTGGTGGGTGGGAGTGAGGGGCCACAGCTTTGTGGGTGGCCCGTTGTGAGTGGGGCTCTGCTGGCCTTTCTGCAGGAGTTGCCAGGCTGACACCTGTAAAGAAGAGGATGTGTCACCCATACCTTCCGCTGGAATTTCTCTCCGGACAGAGGTGAGGAAGGAAAAAAGCAGTGGGGGCCAGGACAGGAGGCGTATCTCAGGCAGGGCAATGGAAAGCTTCCGGAAGAGCGCCCGGGGCCAGGACCACCCTGGCTGGCCTGCAGGCACCAAGTTGGCCTGCGTGCTGTCGCTGGTGTGGCTCGATGGCCCTTCCTCTAGGCTTTCAAGCCCTTGTACATATTCAGGTGTTTTACCTGGGAAGGGTGGGAACAGTTCAGCAGCAGCTGGCCTGGGGCTCAGCTCACGTTTACGCACAGATGCCTCGGCACAATCCCCCAGCTTTGCAAAGAGGCCGCTCCTTGCGTGGGGGGTGGGGTGCTGGCTGTATGGGAGATGGTTCCCCACCTCTGACCAATTTCACAATTGTTTACCGCTGGAGCAAGTGTCCAGATAGGGTTTTCCTCTGTATAAATGGTGGGTTCAGGTTTTTTTTTTTCTTTTATGTTTCAAGTTAGATTTTATTCCTCTTTTATGTATTTATAGATATAAGCATGGAAATAATTCATTCCTATAAATACATCTGTGTGATGGGAAGAACTTTTTTCTCTTTTATTTTTAAATTTTATTTTTTAGAATTTTGAAATTTAATTTTATTTATGTTTTTATACAGCACGTTATTATTAGTTATGTATTTTATGCATATACATGTATACAGGTCAATCCCAATCTCCCAACTCATCCCACCACCACCACCCCATGGATTCCCACACTTGGTGTCCATACGTTTGTTCTCTACCTCTGTGTCTCTATTTCTTCCCTGCAAACCAGTTCATCTGTACCATTTTTAGGCTCCACATATATGCATTAATATACAATATTTGTTTTCCTCTTTCTGACTTACTTCATTCTGTATGACAGTCTCTCGATCCATCGATGTCTCTACAAATGACCCAGTTTCATTCCTTTTTATGGCCGAGTCATATTCCATTTTATATATGTACCACATCTTTATCCATTCATCTGTCTGTGGGCATTTAGGTTGCTTCCATTACCTGGCTATTGTAAATAGTGCTGCAACGAACATTGTGGTGAATGTGCCTTTTTGAAATACGGTTTTCTCTGGGTATATGCCCAGAAGTGGGATTGCTGGATCAGATGGTAATTCTATTTCTAGTTTTTTTAAGGAAACTCCATACTGTTCTCCATAGTGACTGTATCAATTTACATTCCCACCAATAGTGGAAGAGGGCTCCTTTTGTCCACACCCTCCCCAGAATTGGTTGTTTGTAGATTTTCTGATGATGCCGATTCTAACAGGTGTGAGGTGATACCTCATTGTAGTTTTGATTTGCATTTCTCTAATAATTAGTGCTGTTGAGCAGCTTTTCATGTGCGTCTTGGCCATCTCTGTGTCTCCTTTGAAGAAACGTCTCTTTAGATCTTCTGCCCATTTTTTGGGGGGTTGTTTGTTTTTTTAATATTAAGCTGCATGAGCTGTTTATATATATTGGAGATTAAACCTGTGTCCATTGATTCGTTTGCAACGATTTTCACCCATCCTGAGGGATGCCTTTTTCCATTCCCGTTTTTTTTAACAAAAAAGGAAAGAAAGGAAAAGAAGCAGAACACTAATGTGCGTAAAATATGCCTTTTGAAACGGTCGTTTTGAAATATGGACGTCCTTTGAAATTTTTGGTCGATATGTGACCCCAGGATTTGTTTTCAGGGCAGGTGTCATTTACAGGCCTGCAATGATTTTGAATATCAACTGACCATTAGCGTTGGGATTAAAGCTGCTGTTGTGTGAAACGGCCACAAGGTGGCAGCAGTTCACCCTTACCAAATCTGGTTACTAGGGCAAGAGAGCCTCAGTGGAAGTGGTGTTCTAGATTGGAATTTAGAATGGAATGTGCCAGGAGAAAGCCCCTCAAGTTTGTCTCACTACTTCTTGTTCGTGTTTTTAATTTAATTTTTTAATTTTTTATTACAGCAAGTTTGATTACAATGTTTGGCTTGTTGTAGGTGTGGAAGATGTGGTTCTTTTACACATATACAGATGTCTGTTCTTCCTGGGATCCTTTTCCCATGTACGTTATGACAGAATGTTGAGTAGTCCTCTCTTGGTATTCTGTAGGTCTTTGGTGATTATATATGTCATCTGTGTTTGTATATGATTGTTAACCCCGATATCGTAATGAAACCAAACCTCACACCTTTCCTTTCGTGAACCATAAGTTTGTTTAATGAATCTGTGATTGCCCTTCTCCGTGGAAATATCTGCCCTGGTATCCATTTTTAGGTAACACCTATAAGTGATATGATATGGTATGTGTCTTTCACTTTCTGACTTACTACAAGTCACGTGATTACTTCTAGACTCATTTACGGTGCTGCAAATGGCATTGTGTCCTTTTTTTCCTTGGCTTCTCTTCTGCCTTAGCGAGGTCCATTTTCAACAATGTGATTCCCTGAGGGTTGTGGATTAGCTGACCTGGGCAGCCTTACCCTGCCGGCCCGCCCTCCCCAGGTGTGCCTCGTTGAGGTCAATATAAACAGCGCTCCAGGCAGCAATAGCCCCTGAAGCTGTGCCTGACTCCATATTCTCTGCCCCGTCAGCAGTCTCGGGGCTGTGCTGGTGGGTGGGAGTGAGGGGCCACAGCTTTGTGGGTGGCCCGGTGTGAGTGGGGCTCTGCTGGCCTTTCTGCAGGAGTTGCCAGGCTGACACCTGTAAAGAAGAGGATGTGTCACCCATACCTTCCGCTGGAATTTCTCTCCGGACAGAGGTGAGGAAGGAAAAAAGCAGTGGGGGCCAGGACAGGAGGCGTATCTCAGGCAAGGCAATGGAAAGCTTCCGGAAGAGCGCCCGGGGCCAGGACCACCCTGGCTGGCCTGCAGGCACCAAGTTGGCCTGCGTGCTGTCGCTGGTGTGGCTCGACGGCCCTTCCTCTAGGCTTTCAAGCCCTTGTACATATTCAGGTGTTTTACCTGGGAAGGGTGGGAACAGTTCAGCAGCAGCTGGCCTGGGGCTCAGCTCACGTTTACGCACAGATGCCTCGGCACAATCCCCCAGCTTTGCAATGAGGCCGCTCCTTGCGTGGGGGGTGGGGTGCTGGCTGTATGGGAGATGGTTCCCCACCTCTGACCAATTTCAGAATTGTTTACCGCTGGAGCAAGTGTCCAGATAGGGTTTTCCTCTGTATAAATGGTGGGTTCAGGTTTTTTTTTTCTTTTATGTTTCAAGTTAGATTTTATTCCTCTTTTATGTATTTATAGATATAAGCATGGAAATAATTCATTCCTATAAATACATCTGTGTGATGGGAAGAACTTTTTTCTCTTTTATTTTTAAATTTTATTTTTTAGAATTTTGAAATTAATTAATTTATTTTTTTATACAGCAGTTTATTATTAGTTATGTATTTTATGCATATACATGTATACAGGTCAATCCCAATCTCCCAACTCATCCCACCACCACCACCCCATGGCTTCCCACACTTGGTGTCCATACGTTTGTTCTCTACCTCTGTGTCTCTATTTCTTCGCTGCAAACCAGTTCATCTGTACCATTTTTTAGGTTCCACATATATGCCTTAATATACAGTATTTGGTTTCCTCTTTCTGACTTCATTCTGTATGACAGTCCCTTGATCCATCGATGTCTCTACAAATGACCCAGTTTCATTCCTTTTTATGGCCGAGTAATATTTCATTTTATATATGTACCACATCTTTATCCATTTATCTGTCTGTGGGCATTTAGGTGGCTTCTATTACCTGGCTATTGTAAATTGTGCTCCAACGAACTTTGTGGTGAATGTGCCTTTTTGATTTACGGTTTTCTCTGGGTATATGCCCAGAAGTGGGATTGCTGGATCAGATGGTAATTCTATTTCTAGTTTTTTTAAGGAAACTCCATACTGTTCTCCATAGTGACTGTATCAATTTACATTCCCACCAATAGTGGAAGAGGGCTCCTTTTGTCCACACCCTCCCCAGAATTGGTTGTTTGTAGATTTTCTGATGATGCCGATTCTAACAGGTGTGAGGTGATACCTCATTGTAGTTTTGATTTGCATTTCTCTAATAATTAGTGCTGTTGAGCAGCTTTTCATGGGCGTCTTGGCCATCTCTGTGTCTTCTTTGAAGAAACGCCTCTTTAGATCTTCTGCCCATTTTTGTATTGGGTTGTTTGTTTTTTTAATATTAAGCTGCATGAGCTGTTTATATATATTGGAGATTAAACCTCTGTCCATTGATTCGTTTGCAACGATTTTTGCCCATTCTGAGGGATGCCTTTTTCCATTCCCGTTTTTTTTTAACAAAAAAGGAAAGAAAGGAAAAGAAGCAGAACACTAATGTGCGTAAAATATGCCTTTTGAAACGGTCGTTTTGAAATATGGACGTCCTTTGAATTTTTTGGTCGATATGTGACCCCAGGAATTGTGTTCAGGGCAGGTGTCATTTACAGGCCTGCAATGATTTTGAATATCAACTGACCATTAGCGCTGGGATTAAAGCTGCTGTTGTGTGAAACGGCCACAAGGTGGCAGCAGTTCACCCTTACCAAATCTGGTTACTAGGGCAAGAGAGCCTCAGTGGAAGTGGTGTTCTAGATTGGAATTTAGAATGGAATGTGCCAGGAGAAAGCCCCTCAAGTTTGTCTCACTACTTCTTGTTCGTGTTTTTAATTTAATTTTTTTATTTTTTATTACAGCAAGTTTGATTACAATGTTTGGCTTGTTGTAGGTGTGGAAGATGTGGTTCTTTTACACATATACAGATGTCTGTTCTTCCTGGGATCCTTTTCCCATGTACGTTATGACAGAATGTTGAGTAGTCCTCTCTTGGTATTCTGTAGGTCTTTGGTGATTATATATGTCATCTGTGTTTGTATATGATTGTTAACCCCGATATCGTAATGAAACCAAACCTCACACCTTTCCTTTCATGAACCATAAGTTTGTTTAATGAATCTGTGATTGCCCTTCTCCGTGGAAATATCTGCCCTGGTATCCATTTTTAGGTAACACCTATAAGTGATATGATATGGTATGTGTCTTTCACTTTCTGACTTACTACAAGTCACGTGATTACTTCTAGACTCATTTACGGTGCTGCAAATGGCATTGTGTCCTTTTTTTCCTTGGCTTCTCTTCTGCCTTAGCGAGGTCCATTTTCAACAATGTGATTCCCTGAGGGTTGTGGATTAGCTGACCTGGGCAGCCTTACCCTGCCGGCCCGCCCTCCCCAGGTGTGCCTCGTTGAGGTCAATATAAACAGCGCTCCAGGCAGCAATAGCCCCTGAAGCTGTGCCTGACTCCATATTCTCTGCCCCGTCAGCAGTCTCGGGGCTGTGCTGGTGGGTGGGAGTGAGGGGCCACAGCTTTGTGGGTGGCCCGGTGTGAGTGGGGCTCTGCTGGCCTTTCTGCAGGAGTTGCCAGGCTGACACCTGTAAAGAAGAGGATGTGTCACCCATACCTTCCGCTGGAATTTCTCTCCGGACAGAGGTGAGGAAGGAAAAAAGCAGTGGGGGCCAGGACAGGAGGCGTATCTCAGGCAGGGCAATGGAAAGCTTCCGGAAGAGCGCCCGGGGCCAGGACCACCCTGGCTGGCCTGCAGGCACCAAGTTGGCCTGCGTGCTGTCGCTGGTGTGGCTCGATGGCCCTTCCTCTAGGCTTTCAAGCCCTTGTACATATTCAGGTGTTTTACCTGGGAAGGGTGGGAACAGTTCAGCAGCAGCTGGCCTGGGGCTCAGCTCACGTTTACGCACAGATGCCTCGGCACAATCCCCCAGCTTTGCAAAGAGGCCGCTCCTTGCGTGCGGGGTGGGGTGCTGGCTGTATGGGAGATGGTTCCCCACCTCTGACCAATTTCACAATTGTTTACCGCTGGAGCAAGTGTCCAGATAGGGTTTTCCTCTGTATAAATGGTGGGTTCAGGTTTTTTTTTTTCTTTTATGTTTCAAGTTAGATTTTATTCCTCTTTTATGTATTTATAGATATAAGCATGGAAATAATTCATTCCTATAAATACATCTGTGTGATGGGAAGAACTTTTTTCTCTTTTATTTTTAAATTTTATTTTTTAGAATTTTGAAATTTAATTTTATTTATGTTTTTATACAGCACGTTATTATTAGTTATGTATTTTATGCATATACATGTATACAGGTCAATCCCAATCTCCCAACTCATCCCACCACCACCACCCCATGGATTCCCACACTTGGTGTCCATACGTTTGTTCTCTACCTCTGTGTCTCTATTTCTTCCCTGCAAACCAGTTCATCTGTACCATTTTTAGGCTCCACATATATGCATTAATATACAATATTTGTTTTCCTCTTTCTGACTTACTTCATTCTGTATGACAGTCTCTCGATCCATCGATGTCTCTACAAATGACCCAGTTTCATTCCTTTTTATGGCCGAGTAATATTCCATTTTATATATGTACCACATCTTTATCCATTCATCTGTCTGTGGGCATTTAGGTTGCTTCCATTACCTGGCTATTGTAAATAGTGCTGCAACGAACATTGTGGTGAATGTGCCTTTTTGAAATACGGTTTTCTCTGGGTATATGCCCAGAAGTGGGATTGCTGGATCAGATGGTAATTCTATTTCTAGTTTTTTTAAGGAAACTCCATACTGTTCTCCATAGTGACTGTATCAATTTACATTCCCACCAATAGTGGAAGAGGGCTCCTTTTGTCCACACCCTCCCCAGAATTGGTTGTTTGTAGATTTTCTGATGATGCCGATTCTAACAGGTGTGAGGTGATACCTCATTGTAGTTTTGATTTGCATTTCTCTAATAATTAGTGCTGTTGAGCAGCTTTTCATGTGCGTCTTGGCCATCTCTGTGTCTCCTTTGAAGAAACGTCTCTTTAGATCTTCTGCCCATTTTTTGGGGGGTTGTTTGTTTTTTTAATATTAAGCTGCATGAGCTGTTTATATATATTGGAGATTAAACCTGTGTCCATTGATTCGTTTGCAACGATTTTCACCCATCCCGAGGGATGCCTTTTTCCATTCCCGTTTTTTTTAACAAAAAAGGAAAGAAAGGAAAAGAAGCAGAACACTAATGTGCGTAAAATATGCCTTTTGAAACGGTCGTTTTGAAATATGGACGTCCTTTGAAATTTTTGGTCGATATGTGACCCCAGGATTTGTTTTCAGGGCAGGTGTCATTTACAGGCCTGCAATGATTTTGAATATCAACTGACCATTAGCGTTGGGATTAAAGCTGCTGTTGTGTGAAACGGCCACAAGGTGGCAGCAGTTCACCCTTACCAAATCTGGTTACTAGGGCAAGAGAGCCTCAGTGGAAGTGGTGTTCTAGATTGGAATTTAGAATGGAATGTGCCAGGAGAAAGCCCCTCAAGTTTGTCTCACTACTTCTTGTTTGTGTTTTTAATTTAATTTTTTAATTTTTTATTACAGCAAGTTTGATTACAATGTTTGGCTTGTTGTAGGTGTGGAAGATGTGGTTCTTTTACACATATACAGATGTCTGTTCTTCCTGGGATCCTTTTCCCATGTACGTTATGACAGAATGTTGAGTAGTCCTCTCTTGGTATTCTGTAGGTCTTTGGTGATTATATATGTCATCTGTGTTTGTATATGATTGTTAACCCCGATATCGTAATGAAACCAAACCTCACACCTTTCCTTTCGTGAACCATAAGTTTGTTTAATGAATCTGTGATTGCCCTTCTCCGTGGAAATATCTGCCCTGGTATCCATTTTTAGGTAACACCTATAAGTGATATGATATGGTATGTGTCTTTCACTTTCTGACTTACTACAAGTCACGTGATTACTTCTAGACTCATTTACGGTGCTGCAAATGGCATTGTGTCCTTTTTTTCCTTGGCTTCTCTTCTGCCTTAGCGAGGTCCATTTTCAACAATGTGATTCCCTGAGGGTTGTGGATTAGCTGACCTGGGCAGCCTTACCCTGCCGGCCCGCCCTCCCCAGGTGTGCCTCGTTGAGGTCAATATAAACAGCGCTCCAGGCAGCAATAGCCCCTGAAGCTGTGCCTGACTCCATATTCTCTGCCCCGTCAGCAGTCTCGGGGCTGTGCTGGTGGGTGGGAGTGAGGGGCCACAGCTTTGTGGGTGGCCCGGTGTGAGTGGGGCTCTGCTGGCCTTTCTGCAGGAGTTGCCAGGCTGACACCTGTAAAGAAGAGGATGTGTCACCCATACCTTCTGCTGGAATTTCTCTCCGGACAGAGGTGAGGAAGGAAAAAAGCAGTGGGGGCCAGGACAGGAGGCGTATCTCAGGCAAGGCAATGGAAAGCTTCCGGAAGAGCGCCCGGGGCCAGGACCACCCTGGCTGGCCTGCAGGCACCAAGTTGGCCTGCGTGCTGTCGCTGGTGTGGCTCGACGGCCCTTCCTCTAGGCTTTCAAGCCCTTGTACATATTCAGGTGTTTTACCTGGGAAGGGTGGGAACAGTTCAGCAGCAGCTGGCCTGGGGCTCAGCTCACGTTTACGCACAGATGCCTCGGCACAATCCCCCAGCTTTGCAATGAGGCCGCTCCTTGCGTGGGGGGTGGGTTGCTGGCTGTATGGGAGATGGTTCCCCACCTCTGACCAATTTCAGAATTGTTTACCGCTGGAGCAAGTGTCCAGATAGGGTTTTCCTCTGTATAAAAGGTGGGTTCAGGTTTTTTTTTTCTTTTATGTTTCAAGTTAGATTTTATTCCTCTTTTATGTATTTATAGATATAAGCATGGAAATAATTCATTCCTATAAATACATCTGTGTGATGGGAAGAACTTTTTTCTCTTTTATTTTTAAATTTTATTTTTTAGAATTTTGAAATTAATTAATTTATTTTTTTATACAGCAGTTTATTATTAGTTATGTATTTTATGCATATACATGTATACAGGTCAATCCCAATCTCCCAACTCATCCCACCACCACCACCCCATGGCTTCCCACACTTGGTGTCCATACGTTTGTTCTCTACCTCTGTGTCTCTATTTCTTCGCTGCAAACCAGTTCATCTGTACCATTTTTTAGGTTCCACATATATGCCTTAATATACAGTATTTGGTTTCCTCTTTCTGACTTCATTCTGTATGACAGTCCCTTGATCCATCGATGTCTCTACAAATGACCCAGTTTCATTCCTTTTTATGGCCGAGTAATATTTCATTTTATATATGTACCACATCTTTATCCATTTATCTGTCTGTGGGCATTTAGGTGGCTTCTATTACCTGGCTATTGTAAATTGTGCTGCAACGAACTTTGTGGTGAATGTGCCTTTTTGATTTACGGTTTTCTCTGGGTATATGCCCAGAAGTGGGATTGCTGGATCAGATGGTAATTCTATTTCTAGTTTTTTTAAGGAAACTCCATACTGTTCTCCATAGTGACTGTATCAATTTACATTCCCACCAATAGTGGAAGAGGGCTCCTTTTGTCCACACCCTCCCCAGAATTGGTTGTTTGTAGATTTTCTGATGATGCCGATTCTAACAGGTGTGAGGTGATACCTCATTGTAGTTTTGATTTGCATTTCTCTAATAATTAGTGCTGTTGAGCAGCTTTTCATGGGCGTCTTGGCCATCTCTGTGTCTTCTTTGAAGAAACGCCTCTTTAGATCTTCTGCCCATTTTTGTATTGGGTTGTTTGTTTTTTTAATATTAAGCTGCATGAGCTGTTTATATATATTGGAGATTAAACCTCTGTCCATTGATTCGTTTGCAACGATTTTTGCCCATTCTGAGGGATGCCTTTTTCCATTCCCGTTTTTTTTTAACAAAAAAGGAAAGAAAGGAAAAGAAGCAGAACACTAATGTGCGTAAAATATGCCTTTTGAAACGGTCGTTTTGAAATATGGACGTCCTTTGAATTTTTTGGTCGATATGTGACCCCAGGAATTGTGTTCAGGGCAGGTGTCATTTACAGGCCTGCAATGATTTTGAATATCAACTGACCATTAGCGCTGGGATTAAAGCTGCTGTTGTGTGAAACGGCCACAAGGTGGCAGCAGTTCACCCTTACCAAATCTGGTTACTAGGGCAAGAGAGCCTCAGTGGAAGTGGTGTTCTAGATTGGAATTTAGAATGGAATGTGCCAGGAGAAAGCCCCTCAAGTTTGTCTCACTACTTCTTGTTCGTGTTTTTAATTTAATTTTTTTATTTTTTATTACAGCAAGTTTGATTACAATGTTTGGCTTGTTGTAGGTGTGGAAGATGTGGTTCTTTTACACATATACAGATGTCTGTTCTTCCTGGGATCCTTTTCCCATGTACGTTATGACAGAATGTTGAGTAGTCCTCTCTTGGTATTCTGTAGGTCTTTGGTGATTATATATGTCATCTGTGTTTGTATATGATTGTTAACCCCGATATCGTAATGAAACCAAACCTCACACCTTTCCTTTCGTGAACCATAAGTTTGTTTAATGAATCTGTGATTGCCCTTCTCCGTGGAAATATCTGCCCTGGTATCCATTTTTAGGTAACACCTATAAGTGATATGATATGGTATGTGTCTTTCACTTTCTGACTTACTACAAGTCACGTGATTACTTCTAGACTCATTTACGGTGCTGCAAATGGCATTGTGTCCTTTTTTTCCTTGGCTTCTCTTCTGCCTTAGCGAGGTCCATTTTCAACAATGTGATTCCCTGAGGGTTGTGGATTAGCTGACCTGGGCAGCCTTACCCTGCCGGCCCGCCCTCCCCAGGTGTGCCTCGTTGAGGTCAATATAAACAGCGCTCCAGGCAGCAATAGCCCCTGAAGCTGTGCCTGACTCCATATTCTCTGCCCCGTCAGCAGTCTCGGGGCTGTGCTGGTGGGTGGGAGTGAGGGGCCACAGCTTTGTGGGTGGCCCGGTGTGAGTGGGGCTCTGCTGGCCTTTCTGCAGGAGTTGCCAGGCTGACACCTGTAAAGAAGAGGATGTGTCACCCATACCTTCCGCTGGAATTTCTCTCCGGACAGAGGTGAGGATGGAAAAAAGCAGTGGGGGCCAGGACAGGAGGCGTATCTCAGGCAGGGCAATGGAAAGCTTCCGGAAGAGCGCCCGGGGCCAGGACCACCCTGGCTGGCCTGCAGGCACCAAGTTGGCCTGCGTGCTGTCGCTGGTGTGGCTCGACGGCCCTTCCTCTAGGCTTTCAAGCCCTTGTACATATTCAGGTGTTTTACCTGGGAAGGGTGGGAACAGTTCAGCAGCAGCTGGCCTGGGGCTCAGCTCACGTTTACGCACAGATGCCTCGGCACAATCCCCCAGCTTTGCAATGAGGCCGCTCCTTGCGTGGGGGGTGGGGTGCTGGCTGTATGGGAGATGGTTCCCCACCTCTGACCAATTTCAGAATTGTTTACCGCTGGAGCAAGTGTCCAGATATGGTTTTCCTCTGTATAAATGGTGGGTTCAGGGTTTTTTTTCTTTTATGTTTCAAGTTAGATTTTATTCCTCTTTTATGTATTTATAGATATAAGCATGGAAATAATTCATTCCTATAAATACATCTGTGTGATGGGAAGAACTTTTTTCTCTCTTATTTTTAAATTTTATTTTTTAGAATTTTGAAATTAATTAATTTATTTTTTTATACAGCAGTTTATTATTAGTTATGTATTTTATGCATATACATGTATACAGGTCAATCCCAATCTCCCAACTCATCCCACCACCACCACCCCATGGCTTCCCACACTTGGTGTCCATACGTTTGTTCTCTACCTCTGTGTCTCTATTTCTTCGCTGCAAACCAGTTCATCTGTACCATTTTTTAGGTTCCACATATATGCCTTAATATACAGTATTTGGTTTCCTCTTTCTGACTTCATTCTGTATGACAGTCCCTTGATCCATCGATGTCTCTACAAATGACCCAGTTTCATTCCTTTTTATGGCCGAGTAATATTTCATTTTATATATGTACCACATCTTTATCCATTTATCTGTCTGTGGGCATTTAGGTGGCTTCTATTACCTGGCTATTGTAAATTGTGCTGCAACGAACTTTGTGGTGAATGTGCCTTTTTGATTTACGGTTTTCTCTGGGTATATGCCCAGAAGTGGGATTGCTGGATCAGATGGTAATTCTATTTCTAGTTTTTTTAAGGAAACTCCATACTGTTCTCCATAGTGACTGTATCAATTTACATTCCCACCAATAGTGGAAGAGGGCTCCTTTTGTCCACACCCTCCCCAGAATTGGTTGTTTGTAGATTTTCTGATGATGCCGATTCTAACAGGTGTGAGGTGATACCTCATTGTAGTTTTGATTTGCATTTCTCTAATAATTAGTGCTGTTGAGCAGCTTTTCATGGGCGTCTTGGCCATCTCTGTGTCTTCTTTGAAGAAACGCCTCTTTAGATCTTCTGCCCATTTTTGTATTGGGTTGTTTGTTTTTTTAATATTAAGCTGCATGAGCTGTTTATATATATTGGAGATTAAACCTCTGTCCATTGATTCGTTTGCAACGATTTTTGCCCATTCTGAGGGATGCCTTTTTCCATTCCCGTTTTTTTTTAACAAAAAAGGAAAGAAAGGAAAAGAAGCAGAACACTAATGTGCGTAAAATATGCCTTTTGAAACGGTCGTTTTGAAATATGGACGTCCTTTGAATTTTTTGGTCGATATGTGACCCCAGGAATTGTGTTCAGGGCAGGTGTCATTTACAGGCCTGCAATGATTTTGAATATCAACTGACCATTAGCGCTGGGATTAAAGCTGCTGTTGTGTGAAACGGCCACAAGGTGGCAGCAGTTCACCCTTACCAAATCTGGTTACTAGGGCAAGAGAGCCTCAGTGGAAGTGGTGTTCTAGATTGGAATTTAGAATGGAATGTGCCAGGAGAAAGCCCCTCAAGTTTGTCTCACTACTTCTTGTTCGTGTTTTTAATTTAATTTTTTTATTTTTTATTACAGCAAGTTTGATTACAATGTTTGGCTTGTTGTAGGTGTGGAAGATGTGGTTCTTTTACACATATACAGATGTCTGTTCTTCCTGGGATCCTTTTCCCATGTACGTTATGACAGAATGTTGAGTAGTCCTCTCTTGGTATTCTGTAGGTCTTTGGTGATTATATATGTCATCTGTGTTTGTATATGATTGTTAACCCCGATATCGTAATGAAACCAAACCTCACACCTTTCCTTTCGTGAACCATAAGTTTGTTTAATGAATCTGTGATTGCCCTTCTCCGTGGAAATATCTGCCCTGGTATCCATTTTTAGGTAACACCTATAAGTGATATGATATGGTATGTGTCTTTCACTTTCTGACTTACTACAAGTCACGTGATTACTTCTAGACTCATTTACGGTGCTGCAAATGGCATTGTGTCCTTTTTTTCCTTGGCTTCTCTTCTGCCTTAGCGAGGTCCATTTTCAACAATGTGATTCCCTGAGGGTTGTGGATTAGCTGACCTGGGCAGCCTTACCCTGCCGGCCCGCCCTCCCCAGGTGTGCCTCGTTGAGGTCAATATAAACAGCGCTCCAGGCAGCAATAGCCCCTGAAGCTGTGCCTGACTCCATATTCTCTGCCCCGTCAGCAGTCTCGGGGCTGTGCTGGTGGGTGGGAGTGAGGGGCCACAGCTTTGTGGGTGGCCCGGTGTGAGTGGGGCTCTGCTGGCCTTTCTGCAGGAGTTGCCAGGCTGACACCTGTAAAGAAGAGGATGTGTCACCCATACCTTCCGCTGGAATTTCTCTCCGGACAGAGGTGAGGATGGAAAAAAGCAGTGGGGGCCAGGACAGGAGGCGTATCTCAGGCAGGGCAATGGAAAGCTTCCGGAAGAGCGCCCGGGGCCAGGACCACCCTGGCTGGCCTGCAGGCACCAAGTTGGCCTGCGTGCTGTCGCTGGTGTGGCTCGACGGCCCTTCCTCTAGGCTTTCAAGCCCTTGTACATATTCAGGTGTTTTACCTGGGAAGGGTGGGAACAGTTCAGCAGCAGCTGGCCTGGGGCTCAGCTCACGTTTACGCACAGATGCCTCGGCACAATCCCCCAGCTTTGCAATGAGGCCGCTCCTTGCGTGGGGGGTGGGGTGCTGGCTGTATGGGAGATGGTTCCCCACCTCTGACCAATTTCAGAATTGTTTACCGCTGGAGCAAGTGTCCAGATAGGGTTTTCCTCTGTATAAATGGTGGGTTCAGGGTTTTTTTTTCTTTTATGTTTCAAGTTAGATTTTATTCCTCTTTTATGTATTTATAGATATAAGCATGGAAATAATTCATTCCTATAAATACATCTGTGTGATGGGAAGAACTTTTTTCTCTCTTATTTTTAAATTTTATTTTTTAGAATTTTGAAATTAATTAATTTATTTTTTTATACAGCAGTTTATTATTAGTTATGTATTTTATGCATATACATGTATACAGGTCAATCCCAATCTCCCAACTCATCCCACCACCACCACCCCATGGCTTCCCACACTTGGTGTCCATACGTTTGTTCTCTACCTCTGTGTCTCTATTTCTTCGCTGCAAACCAGTTCATCTGTACCATTTTTTAGGTTCCACATATATGCCTTAATATACAGTATTTGGTTTCCTCTTTCTGACTTCATTCTGTATGACAGTCCCTTGATCCATCGATGTCTCTACAAATGACCCAGTTTCATTCCTTTTTATGGCCGAGTAATATTTCATTTTATATATGTACCACATCTTTATCCATTTATCTGTCTGTGGGCATTTAGGTGGCTTCTATTACCTGGCTATTGTAAATTGTGCTGCAACGAACTTTGTGGTGAATGTGCCTTTTTGATTTACGGTTTTCTCTGGGTATATGCCCAGAAGTGGGATTGCTGGATCAGATGGTAATTCTATTTCTAGTTTTTTTAAGGAAACTCCATACTGTTCTCCATAGTGACTGTATCAATTTACATTCCCACCAATAGTGGAAGAGGGCTCCTTTTGTCCACACCCTCCCCAGAATTGGTTGTTTGTAGATTTTCTGATGATGCCGATTCTAACAGGTGTGAGGTGATACCTCATTGTAGTTTTGATTTGCATTTCTCTAATAATTAGTGCTGTTGAGCAGCTTTTCATGGGCGTCTTGGCCATCTCTGTGTCTTCTTTGAAGAAACGCCTCTTTAGATCTTCTGCCCATTTTTGTATTGGGTTGTTTGTTTTTTTAATATTAAGCTGCATGAGCTGTTTATATATATTGGAGATTAAACCTCTGTCCATTGATTCGTTTGCAACGATTTTTGCCCATTCTGAGGGATGCCTTTTTCCATTCCCGTTTTTTTTAACAAAAAAGGAAAGAAAGGAAAAGAAGCAGAACACTAATGTGCGTAAAATATGCCTTTTGAAACGGTCGTTTTGAAATATGGACGTCCTTTGAATTTTTTGGTCGATATGTGACCCCAGGAATTGTGTTCAGGGCAGGTGTCATTTACAGGCCTGCAATGATTTTGAATATCAACTGACCATTAGCGCTGGGATTAAAGCTGCTGTTGTGTGAAACGGCCACAAGGTGGCAGCAGTTCACCCTTACCAAATCTGGTTACTAGGGCAAGAGAGCCTCAGTGGAAGTGGTGTTCTAGATTGGAATTTAGAATGGAATGTGACAGGAGAAAGCCCCTCAAGTTTGTCTCACTACTTCTTGTTCGTGTTTTTAATTTAATTTTTTTATTTTTTATTACAGCAAGTTTGATTACAATGTTTGGCTTGTTGTAGGTGTGGAAGATGTGGTTCTTTTACACATATACAGATGTCTGTTCTTCCTGGGATCCTTTTCCCATGTACGTTATGACAGAATGTTGAGTAGTCCTCTCTTGGTATTCTGTAGGTCTTTGGTGATTATATATGTCATCTGTGTTTGTATATGATTGTTAACCCCGATATCGTAATGAAACCAAACCTCACACCTTTCCTTTCGTGAACCATAAGTTTGTTTAATGAATCTGTGATTGCCCTTCTCCGTGGAAATATCTGCCCTGGTATCCATTTTTAGGTAACACCTATAAGTGATATGATATGGTATGTGTCTTTCACTTTCTGACTTACTACAAGTCACGTGATTACTTCTAGACTCATTTACGGTGCTGCAAATGGCATTGTGTCCTTTTTTTCCTTGGCTTCTCTTCTGCCTTAGCGAGGTCCATTTTCAACAATGTGATTCCCTGAGGGTTGTGGATTAGCTGACCTGGGCAGCCTTACCCTGCCGGCCCGCCCTCCCCAGGTGTGCCTCGTTGAGGTCAATATAAACAGCGCTCCAGGCAGCAATAGCCCCTGAAGCTGTGCCTGACTCCATATTCTCTGCCCCGTCAGCAGTCTCGGGGCTGTGCTGGTGGGTGGGAGTGAGGGGCCACAGCTTTGTGGGTGGCCCGGTGTGAGTGGGGCTCTGCTGGCCTTTCTGCAGGAGTTGCCAGGCTGACACCTGTAAAGAAGAGGATGTGTCACCCATACCTTCCGCTGGAATTTCTCTCCGGACAGAGGTGAGGAAGGAAAAAAGCAGTGGGGGCCAGGACAGGAGGCGTATCTCAGGCAGGGCAATGGAAAGCTTCCGGAAGAGCGCCCGGGGCCAGGACCACCCTGGCTGGCCTGCAGGCACCAAGTTGGCCTGCGTGCTGTCGCTGGTGTGGCTCCACGGCCCTTCCTCTAGGCTTTCAAGCCCTTGTACATATTCAGGTGTTTTACCTGGGAAGGGTGGGAACAGTTCAGCAGCAGCTGGCCTGGGGCTCAGCTCACGTTTACGCACAGATGCCTCGGCACAATCCCCCAGCTTTGCAATGAGGCCGCTCCTTGCGTGGGGGGTGGGGTGCTGGCTGTATGGGAGATGGTTCCCCACCTCTGACCAATTTCAGAATTGTTTACCGCTGGAGCAAGTGTCCAGATAGGGTTTTCCTCTGTATAAATGGTGGGTTCAGGGTTTTTTTTTCTTTTATGTTTCAAGTTAGATTTTATTCCTCTTTTATGTATTTATAGATATAAGCATGGAAATAATTCATTCCTATAAATACATCTGTGTGATGGGAAGAACTTTTTTCTCTCTTATTTTTAAATTTTATTTTTTAGAATTTTGAAATTAATTAATTTATTTTTTTATACAGCAGTTTATTATTAGTTATGTATTTTATGCATATACATGTATACAGGTCAATCCCAATCTCCCAACTCATCCCACCACCACCACCCCATGGCTTCCCACACTTGGTGTCCATACGTTTGTTCTCTACCTCTGTGTCTCTATTTCTTCGCTGCAAACCAGTTCATCTGTACCATTTTTTAGGTTCCACATATATGCCTTAATATACAGTATTTGGTTTCCTCTTTCTGACTTCATTCTGTATGACAGTCCCTTGATCCATCGATGTCTCTACAAATGACCCAGTTTCATTCCTTTTTATGGCCGAGTAATATTTCATTTTATATATGTACCACATCTTTATCCATTTATCTGTCTGTGGGCATTTAGGTGGCTTCTATTACCTGGCTATTGTAAATTGTGCTGCAACGAACTTTGTGGTGAATGTGCCTTTTTGATTTACGGTTTTCTCTGGGTATATGCCCAGAAGTGGGATTGCTGGATCAGATGGTAATTCTATTTCTAGTTTTTTTAAGGAAACTCCATACTGTTCTCCATAGTGACTGTATCAATTTACATTCCCACCAATAGTGGAAGAGGGCTCCTTTTGTCCACACCCTCCCCAGAATTGGTTGTTTGTAGATTTTCTGATGATGCCGATTCTAACAGGTGTGAGGTGATACCTCATTGTAGTTTTGATTTGCATTTCTCTAATAATTAGTGCTGTTGAGCAGCTTTTCATGGGCGTCTTGGCCATCTCTGTGTCTTCTTTGAAGAAACGCCTCTTTAGATCTTCTGCCCATTTTTGTATTGGGTTGTTTGTTTTTTTAATATTAAGCTGCATGAGCTGTTTATATATATTGGAGATTAAACCTCTGTCCATTGATTCGTTTGCAACGATTTTTGCCCATTCTGAGGGATGCCTTTTTCCATTCCCGTTTTTTTTTAACAAAAAAGGAAAGAAAGGAAAAGAAGCAGAACACTAATGTGCGTAAAATATGCCTTTTGAAACGGTCGTTTTGAAATATGGACGTCCTTTGAATTTTTTGGTCGATATGTGACCCCAGGAATTGTGTTCAGGGCAGGTGTCATTTACAGGCCTGCAATGATTTTGAATATCAACTGACCATTAGCGCTGGGATTAAAGCTGCTGTTGTGTGAAACGGCCACAAGGTGGCAGCAGTTCACCCTTACCAAATCTGGTTACTAGGGCAAGAGAGCCTCAGTGGAAGTGGTGTTCTAGATTGGAATTTAGAATGGAATGTGCCAGGAGAAAGCCCCTCAAGTTTGTCTCACTACTTCTTGTTCGTGTTTTTAATTTAATTTTTTTATTTTTTATTACAGCAAGTTTGATTACAATGTTTGGCTTGTTGTAGGTGTGGAAGATGTGGTTCTTTTACACATATACAGATGTCTGTTCTTCCTGGGATCCTTTTCCCATGTACGTTATGACAGAATGTTGAGTAGTCCTCTCTTGGTATTCTGTAGGTCTTTGGTGATTATATATGTCATCTGTGTTTGTATATGATTGTTAACCCCGATATCGTAATGAAACCAAACCTCACACCTTTCCTTTCGTGAACCATAAGTTTGTTTAATGAATCTGTGATTGCCCTTCTCCGTGGAAATATCTGCCCTGGTATCCATTTTTAGGTAACACCTATAAGTGATATGATATGGTATGTGTCTTTCACTTTCTGACTTACTACAAGTCACGTGATTACTTCTAGACTCATTTACGGTGCTGCAAATGGCATTGTGTCCTTTTTTTCCTTGGCTTCTCTTCTGCCTTAGCGAGGTCCATTTTCAACAATGTGATTCCCTGAGGGTTGTGGATTAGCTGACCTGGGCAGCCTTACCCTGCCGGCCCGCCCTCCCCAGGTGTGCCTCGTTGAGGTCAATATAAACAGCGCTCCAGGCAGCAATAGCCCCTGAAGCTGTGCCTGACTCCATATTCTCTGCCCCGTCAGCAGTCTCGGGGCTGTGCTGGTGGGTGGGAGTGAGGGGCCACAGCTTTGTGGGTGGCCCGGTGTGAGTGGGGCTCTGCTGGCCTTTCTGCAGGAGTTGCCAGGCTGACACCTGTAAAGAAGAGGATGTGTCACCCATACCTTCCGCTGGAATTTCTCTCCGGACAGAGGTGAGGATGGAAAAAAGCAGTGGGGGCCAGGACAGGAGGCGTATCTCAGGCAGGGCAATGGAAAGCTTCCGGAAGAGCGCCCGGGGCCAGGACCACCCTGGCTGGCCTGCAGGCACCAAGTTGGCCTGCGTGCTGTCGCTGGTGTGGCTCGACGGCCCTTCCTCTAGGCTTTCAAGCCCTTGTACATATTCAGGTGTTTTACCTGGGAAGGGTGGGAACAGTTCAGCAGCAGCTGGCCTGGGGCTCAGCTCACGTTTACGCACAGATGCCTCGGCACAATCCCCCAGCTTTGCAATGAGGCCGCTCCTTGCGTGGGGGGTGGGGTGCTGGCTGTATGGGAGATGGTTCCCCACCTCTGACCAATTTCAGAATTGTTTACCGCTGGAGCAAGTGTCCAGATATGGTTTTCCTCTGTATAAATGGTGGGTTCAGGGTTTTTTTTCTTTTATGTTTCAAGTTAGATTTTATTCCTCTTTTATGTATTTATAGATATAAGCATGGAAATAATTCATTCCTATAAATACATCTGTGTGATGGGAAGAACTTTTTTCTCTCTTATTTTTAAATTTTATTTTTTAGAATTTTGAAATTAATTAATTTATTTTTTTATACAGCAGTTTATTATTAGTTATGTATTTTATGCATATACATGTATACAGGTCAATCCCAATCTCCCAACTCATCCCACCACCACCACCCCATGGCTTCCCACACTTGGTGTCCATACGTTTGTTCTCTACCTCTGTGTCTCTATTTCTTCGCTGCAAACCAGTTCATCTGTACCATTTTTTAGGTTCCACATATATGCCTTAATATACAGTATTTGGTTTCCTCTTTCTGACTTCATTCTGTATGACAGTCCCTTGATCCATCGATGTCTCTACAAATGACCCAGTTTCATTCCTTTTTATGGCCGAGTAATATTTCATTTTATATATGTACCACATCTTTATCCATTTATCTGTCTGTGGGCATTTAGGTGGCTTCTATTACCTGGCTATTGTAAATTGTGCTGCAACGAACTTTGTGGTGAATGTGCCTTTTTGATTTACGGTTTTCTCTGGGTATATGCCCAGAAGTGGGATTGCTGGATCAGATGGTAATTCTATTTCTAGTTTTTTTAAGGAAACTCCATACTGTTCTCCATAGTGACTGTATCAATTTACATTCCCACCAATAGTGGAAGAGGGCTCCTTTTGTCCACACCCTCCCCAGAATTGGTTGTTTGTAGATTTTCTGATGATGCCGATTCTAACAGGTGTGAGGTGATACCTCATTGTAGTTTTGATTTGCATTTCTCTAATAATTAGTGCTGTTGAGCAGCTTTTCATGGGCGTCTTGGCCATCTCTGTGTCTTCTTTGAAGAAACGCCTCTTTAGATCTTCTGCCCATTTTTGTATTGGGTTGTTTGTTTTTTTAATATTAAGCTGCATGAGCTGTTTATATATATTGGAGATTAAACCTCTGTCCATTGATTCGTTTGCAACGATTTTTGCCCATTCTGAGGGATGCCTTTTTCCATTCCCGTTTTTTTTAACAAAAAAGGAAAGAAAGGAAAAGAAGCAGAACACTAATGTGCGTAAAATATGCCTTTTGAAACGGTCGTTTTGAAATATGGACGTCCTTTGAATTTTTTGGTCGATATGTGACCCCAGGAATTGTGTTCAGGGCAGGTGTCATTTACAGGCCTGCAATGATTTTGAATATCAACTGACCATTAGCGCTGGGATTAAAGCTGCTGTTGTGTGAAACGGCCACAAGGTGGCAGCAGTTCACCCTTACCAAATCTGGTTACTAGGGCAAGAGAGCCTCAGTGGAAGTGGTGTTCTAGATTGGAATTTAGAATGGAATGTGACAGGAGAAAGCCCCTCAAGTTTGTCTCACTACTTCTTGTTCGTGTTTTTAATTTAATTTTTTTATTTTTTATTACAGCAAGTTTGATTACAATGTTTGGCTTGTTGTAGGTGTGGAAGATGTGGTTCTTTTACACATATACAGATGTCTGTTCTTCCTGGGATCCTTTTCCCATGTACGTTATGACAGAATGTTGAGTAGTCCTCTCTTGGTATTCTGTAGGTCTTTGGTGATTATATATGTCATCTGTGTTTGTATATGATTGTTAACCCCGATATCGTAATGAAACCAAACCTCACACCTTTCCTTTCGTGAACCATAAGTTTGTTTAATGAATCTGTGATTGCCCTTCTCCGTGGAAATATCTGCCCTGGTATCCATTTTTAGGTAACACCTATAAGTGATATGATATGGTATGTGTCTTTCACTTTCTGACTTACTACAAGTCACGTGATTACTTCTAGACTCATTTACGGTGCTGCAAATGGCATTGTGTCCTTTTTTTCCTTGGCTTCTCTTCTGCCTTAGCGAGGTCCATTTTCAACAATGTGATTCCCTGAGGGTTGTGGATTAGCTGACCTGGGCAGCCTTACCCTGCCGGCCCGCCCTCCCCAGGTGTGCCTCGTTGAGGTCAATATAAACAGCGCTCCAGGCAGCAATAGCCCCTGAAGCTGTGCCTGACTCCATATTCTCTGCCCCGTCAGCAGTCTCGGGGCTGTGCTGGTGGGTGGGAGTGAGGGGCCACAGCTTTGTGGGTGGCCCGGTGTGAGTGGGGCTCTGCTGGCCTTTCTGCAGGAGTTGCCAGGCTGACACCTGTAAAGAAGAGGATGTGTCACCCATACCTTCCGCTGGAATTTCTCTCCGGACAGAGGTGAGGAAGGAAAAAAGCAGTGGGGGCCAGGACAGGAGGCGTATCTCAGGCAGGGCAATGGAAAGCTTCCGGAAGAGCGCCCGGGGCCAGGACCACCCTGGCTGGCCTGCAGGCACCAAGTTGGCCTGCGTGCTGTCGCTGGTGTGGCTCCACGGCCCTTCCTCTAGGCTTTCAAGCCCTTGTACATATTCAGGTGTTTTACCTGGGAAGGGTGGGAACAGTTCAGCAGCAGCTGGCCTGGGGCTCAGCTCACGTTTACGCACAGATGCCTCGGCACAATCCCCCAGCTTTGCAATGAGGCCGCTCCTTGCGTGGGGGGTGGGGTGCTGGCTGTATGGGAGATGGTTCCCCACCTCTGACCAATTTCAGAATTGTTTACCGCTGGAGCAAGTGTCCAGATAGGGTTTTCCTCTGTATAAATGGTGGGTTCAGGGTTTTTTTTTCTTTTATGTTTCAAGTTAGATTTTATTCCTCTTTTATGTATTTATAGATATAAGCATGGAAATAATTCATTCCTATAAATACATCTGTGTGATGGGAAGAACTTTTTTCTCTCTTATTTTTAAATTTTATTTTTTAGAATTTTGAAATTAATTAATTTATTTTTTTATACAGCAGTTTATTATTAGTTATGTATTTTATGCATATACATGTATACAGGTCAATCCCAATCTCCCAACTCATCCCACCACCACCACCCCATGGCTTCCCACACTTGGTGTCCATACGTTTGTTCTCTACCTCTGTGTCTCTATTTCTTCGCTGCAAACCAGTTCATCTGTACCATTTTTTAGGTTCCACATATATGCCTTAATATACAGTATTTGGTTTCCTCTTTCTGACTTCATTCTGTATGACAGTCCCTTGATCCATCGATGTCTCTACAAATGACCCAGTTTCATTCCTTTTTATGGCCGAGTAATATTTCATTTTATATATGTACCACATCTTTATCCATTTATCTGTCTGTGGGCATTTAGGTGGCTTCTATTACCTGGCTATTGTAAATTGTGCTGCAACGAACTTTGTGGTGAATGTGCCTTTTTGATTTACGGTTTTCTCTGGGTATATGCCCAGAAGTGGGATTGCTGGATCAGATGGTAATTCTATTTCTAGTTTTTTTAAGGAAACTCCATACTGTTCTCCATAGTGACTGTATCAATTTACATTCCCACCAATAGTGGAAGAGGGCTCCTTTTGTCCACACCCTCCCCAGAATTGGTTGTTTGTAGATTTTCTGATGATGCCGATTCTAACAGGTGTGAGGTGATACCTCATTGTAGTTTTGATTTGCATTTCTCTAATAATTAGTGCTGTTGAGCAGCTTTTCATGGGCGTCTTGGCCATCTCTGTGTCTTCTTTGAAGAAACGCCTCTTTAGATCTTCTGCCCATTTTTGTATTGGGTTGTTTGTTTTTTTAATATTAAGCTGCATGAGCTGTTTATATATATTGGAGATTAAACCTCTGTCCATTGATTCGTTTGCAACGATTTTTGCCCATTCTGAGGGATGCCTTTTTCCATTCCCGTTTTTTTTTAACAAAAAAGGAAAGAAAGGAAAAGAAGCAGAACACTAATGTGCGTAAAATATGCCTTTTGAAACGGTCGTTTTGAAATATGGACGTCCTTTGAATTTTTTGGTCGATATGTGACCCCAGGAATTGTGTTCAGGGCAGGTGTCATTTACAGGCCTGCAATGATTTTGAATATCAACTGACCATTAGCGCTGGGATTAAAGCTGCTGTTGTGTGAAACGGCCACAAGGTGGCAGCAGTTCACCCTTACCAAATCTGGTTACTAGGGCAAGAGAGCCTCAGTGGAAGTGGTGTTCTAGATTGGAATTTAGAATGGAATGTGCCAGGAGAAAGCCCCTCAAGTTTGTCTCACTACTTCTTGTTCGTGTTTTTAATTTAATTTTTTTATTTTTTATTACAGCAAGTTTGATTACAATGTTTGGCTTGTTGTAGGTGTGGAAGATGTGGTTCTTTTACACATATACAGATGTCTGTTCTTCCTGGGATCCTTTTCCCATGTACGTTATGACAGAATGTTGAGTAGTCCTCTCTTGGTATTCTGTAGGTCTTTGGTGATTATATATGTCATCTGTGTTTGTATATGATTGTTAACCCCGATATCGTAATGAAACCAAACCTCACACCTTTCCTTTCGTGAACCATAAGTTTGTTTAATGAATCTGTGATTGCCCTTCTCCGTGGAAATATCTGCCCTGGTATCCATTTTTAGGTAACACCTATAAGTGATATGATATGGTATGTGTCTTTCACTTTCTGACTTACTACAAGTCACGTGATTACTTCTAGACTCATTTACGGTGCTGCAAATGGCATTGTGTCCTTTTTTTCCTTGGCTTCTCTTCTGCCTTAGCGAGGTCCATTTTCAACAATGTGATTCCCTGAGGGTTGTGGATTAGCTGACCTGGGCAGCCTTACCCTGCCGGCCCGCCCTCCCCAGGTGTGCCTCGTTGAGGTCAATATAAACAGCGCTCCAGGCAGCAATAGCCCCTGAAGCTGTGCCTGACTCCATATTCTCTGCCCCGTCAGCAGTCTCGGGGCTGTGCTGGTGGGTGGGAGTGAGGGGCCACAGCTTTGTGGGTGGCCCGGTGTGAGTGGGGCTCTGCTGGCCTTTCTGCAGGAGTTGCCAGGCTGACACCTGTAAAGAAGAGGATGTGTCACCCATACCTTCCGCTGGAATTTCTCTCCGGACAGAGGTGAGGAAGGAAAAAAGCAGTGGGGGCCAGGACAGGAGGCGTATCTCAGGCAGGGCAATGGAAAGCTTCCGGAAGAGCGCCCGGGGCCAGGACCACCCTGGCTGGCCTGCAGGCACCAAGTTGGCCTGCGTGCTGTCGCTGGTGTGGCTCCACGGCCCTTCCTCTAGGCTTTCAAGCCCTTGTACATATTCAGGTGTTTTACCTGGGAAGGGTGGGAACAGTTCAGCAGCAGCTGGCCTGGGGCTCAGCTCACGTTTACGCACAGATGCCTCGGCACAATCCCCCAGCTTTGCAATGAGGCCGCTCCTTGCGTGGGGGGTGGGGTGCTGGCTGTATGGGAGATGGTTCCCCACCTCTGACCAATTTCAGAATTGTTTACCGCTGGAGCAAGTGTCCAGATAGGGTTTTCCTCTGTATAAATGGTGGGTTCAGGGTTTTTTTTTCTTTTATGTTTCAAGTTAGATTTTATTCCTCTTTTATGTATTTATAGATATAAGCATGGAAATAATTCATTCCTATAAATACATCTGTGTGATGGGAAGAACTTTTTTCTCTCTTATTTTTAAATTTTATTTTTTAGAATTTTGAAATTAATTAATTTATTTTTTTATACAGCAGTTTATTATTAGTTATGTATTTTATGCATATACATGTATACAGGTCAATCCCAATCTCGCAACTCATCCCACCACCACCACCCCATGGCTTCCCACACTTGGTGTCCATACGTTTGTTCTCTACCTCTGTGTCTCTATTTCTTCGCTGCAAACCAGTTCATCTGTACCATTTTTTAGGTTCCACATATATGCCTTAATATACAGTATTTGGTTTCCTCTTTCTGACTTCATTCTGTATGACAGTCCCTTGATCCATCGATGTCTCTACAAATGACCCAGTTTCATTCCTTTTTATGGCCGAGTAATATTTCATTTTATATATGTACCACATCTTTATCCATTTATCTGTCTGTGGGCATTTAGGTGGCTTCTATTACCTGGCTATTGTAAATTGTGCTGCAACGAACTTTGTGGTGAATGTGCCTTTTTGATTTACGGTTTTCTCTGGGTATATGCCCAGAAGTGGGATTGCTGGATCAGATGGTAATTCTATTTCTAGTTTTTTTAAGGAAACTCCATACTGTTCTCCATAGTGACTGTATCAATTTACATTCCCACCAATAGTGGAAGAGGGCTCCTTTTGTCCACACCCTCCCCAGAATTGGTTGTTTGTAGATTTTCTGATGATGCCGATTCTAACAGGTGTGAGGTGATACCTCATTGTAGTTTTGATTTGCATTTCTCTAATAATTAGTGCTGTTGAGCAGCTTTTCATGGGCGTCTTGGCCATCTCTGTGTCTTCTTTGAAGAAACGCCTCTTTAGATCTTCTGCCCATTTTTGTATTGGGTTGTTTGTTTTTTTAATATTAAGCTGCATGAGCTGTTTATATATATTGGAGATTAAACCTCTGTCCATTGATTCGTTTGCAACGATTTTTGCCCATTCTGAGGGATGCCTTTTTCCATTCCCGTTTTTTTTTAACAAAAAAGGAAAGAAAGGAAAAGAAGCAGAACACTAATGTGCGTAAAATATGCCTTTTGAAACGGTCGTTTTGAAATATGGACGTCCTTTGAATTTTTTGGTCGATATGTGACCCCAGGAATTGTGTTCAGGGCAGGTGTCATTTACAGGCCTGCAATGATTTTGAATATCAACTGACCATTAGCGCTGGGATTAAAGCTGCTGTTGTGTGAAACGGCCACAAGGTGGCAGCAGTTCACCCTTACCAAATCTGGTTACTAGGGCAAGAGAGCCTCAGTGGAAGTGGTGTTCTAGATTGGAATTTAGAATGGAATGTGCCAGGAGAAAGCCCCTCAAGTTTGTCTCACTACTTCTTGTTCGTGTTTTTAATTTAATTTTTTTATTTTTTATTACAGCAAGTTTGATTACAATGTTTGGCTTGTTGTAGGTGTGGAAGATGTGGTTCTTTTACACATATACAGATGTCTGTTCTTCCTGGGATCCTTTTCCCATGTACGTTATGACAGAATGTTGAGTAGTCCTCTCTTGGTATTCTGTAGGTCTTTGGTGATTATATATGTCATCTGTGTTTGTATATGATTGTTAACCCCGATATCGTAATGAAACCAAACCTCACACCTTTCCTTTCGTGAACCATAAGTTTGTTTAATGAATCTGTGATTGCCCTTCTCCGTGGAAATATCTGCCCTGGTATCCATTTTTAGGTAACACCTATAAGTGATATGATATGGTATGTGTCTTTCACTTTCTGACTTACTACAAGTCACGTGATTACTTCTAGACTCATTTACGGTGCTGCAAATGGCATTGTGTCCTTTTTTTCCTTGGCTTCTCTTCTGCCTTAGCGAGGTCCATTTTCAACAATGTGATTCCCTGAGGGTTGTGGATTAGCTGACCTGGGCAGCCTTACCCTGCCGGCCCGCCCTCCCCAGGTGTGCCTCGTTGAGGTCAATATAAACAGCGCTCCAGGCAGCAATAGCCCCTGAAGCTGTGCCTGACTCCATATTCTCTGCCCCGTCAGCAGTCTCGGGGCTGTGCTGGTGGGTGGGAGTGAGGGGCCACAGCTTTGTGGGTGGCCCGGTGTGAGTGGGGCTCTGCTGGCCTTTCTGCAGGAGTTGCCAGGCTGACACCTGTAAAGAAGAGGATGTGTCACCCATACCTTCCGCTGGAATTTCTCTCCGGACAGAGGTGAGGAAGGAAAAAAGCAGTGGGGGCCAGGACAGGAGGCATATCTCAGGCAGGGCAATGGAAAGCTTCCGGAAGAGCGCCCGGGGCCAGGACCACCCTGGCTGGCCTGCAGGCACCAAGTTGGCCTGCGTGCTGTCGCTGGTGTGGCTCCACGGCCCTTCCTCTAGGCTTTCAAGCCCTTGTACATATTCAGGTGTTTTACCTGGGAAGGGTGGGAACAGTTCAGCAGCAGCTGGCCTGGGGCTCAGCTCACGTTTACGCACAGATGCCTCGGCACAATCCCCCAGCTTTGCAATGAGGCCGCTCCTTGCGTGGGGGGTGGGGTGCTGGCTGTATGGGAGATGGTTCCCCACCTCTGACCAATTTCAGAATTGTTTACCGCTGGAGCAAGTGTCCAGATAGGGTTTTCCTCTGTATAAATGGTGGGTTCAGGGTTTTTTTTTCTTTTATGTTTCAAGTTAGATTTTATTCCTCTTTTATGTATTTATAGATATAAGCATGGAAATAATTCATTCCTATAAATACATCTGTGTGATGGGAAGAACTTTTTTCTCTCTTATTTTTAAATTTTATTTTTTAGAATTTTGAAATTAATTAATTTATTTTTTTATACAGCAGTTTATTATTAGTTATGTATTTTATGCATATACATGTATACAGGTCAATCCCAATCTAGCAACTCATCCCACCACCACCACCCCATGGCTTCCCACACTTGGTGTCCATACGTTTGTTCTCTACCTCTGTGTCTCTATTTCTTCGCTGCAAACCAGTTCATCTGTACCATTTTTTAGGTTCCACATATATGCCTTAATATACAGTATTTGGTTTCCTCTTTCTGACTTCATTCTGTATGACAGTCCCTTGATCCATCGATGTCTCTACAAATGACCCAGTTTCATTCCTTTTTATGGCCGAGTAATATTTCATTTTATATATGTACCACATCTTTATCCATTTATCTGTCTGTGGGCATTTAGGTGGCTTCTATTACCTGGCTATTGTAAATTGTGCTGCAACGAACTTTGTGGTGAATGTGCCTTTTTGATTTACGGTTTTCTCTGGGTATATGCCCAGAAGTGGGATTGCTGGATCAGATGGTAATTCTATTTCTAGTTTTTTTAAGGAAACTCCATACTGTTCTCCATAGTGACTGTATCAATTTACATTCCCACCAATAGTGGAAGAGGGCTCCTTTTGTCCACACCCTCCCCAGAATTGGTTGTTTGTAGATTTTCTGATGATGCCGATTCTAACAGGTGTGAGGTGATACCTCATTGTAGTTTTGATTTGCATTTCTCTAATAATTAGTGCTGTTGAGCAGCTTTTCATGGGCGTCTTGGCCATCTCTGTGTCTTCTTTGAAGAAACGCCTCTTTAGATCTTCTGCCCATTTTTGTATTGGGTTGTTTGTTTTTTTAATATTAAGCTGCATGAGCTGTTTATATATATTGGAGATTAAACCTCTGTCCATTGATTCGTTTGCAACGATTTTTGCCCATTCTGAGGGATGCCTTTTTCCATTCCCGTTTTTTTTTAACAAAAAAGGAAAGAAAGGAAAAGAAGCAGAACACTAATGTGCGTAAAATATGCCTTTTGAAACGGTCGTTTTGAAATATGGACGTCCTTTGAATTTTTTGGTCGATATGTGACCCCAGGAATTGTGTTCAGGGCAGGTGTCATTTACAGGCCTGCAATGATTTTGAATATCAACTGACCATTAGCGCTGGGATTAAAGCTGCTGTTGTGTGAAACGGCCACAAGGTGGCAGCAGTTCACCCTTACCAAATCTGGTTACTAGGGCAAGAGAGCCTCAGTGGAAGTGGTGTTCTAGATTGGAATTTAGAATGGAATGTGCCAGGAGAAAGCCCCTCAAGTTTGTCTCACTACTTCTTGTTCGTGTTTTTAATTTAATTTTTTAATTTTTTATTACAGCAAGTTTGATTACAATGTTTGGCTTGTTGTAGGTGTGGAAGATGTGGTTCTTTTACACATATACAGATGTCTGTTCTTCCTGGGATCCTTTTCCCATGTACGTTATGACAGAATGTTGAGTAGTCCTCTCTTGGTATTCTGTAGGTCTTTGGTGATTATATATGTCATCTGTGTTTGTATATGATTGTTAACCCCGATATCGTAATGAAACCAAACCTCACACCTTTCCTTTCGTGAACCATAAGTTTGTTTAATGAATCTGTGATTGCCCTTCTCCGTGGAAATATCTGCCCTGGTATCCATTTTTAGGTAACACCTATAAGTGATATGATATGGTATGTGTCTTTCACTTTCTGACTTACTACAAGTCACGTGATTACTTCTAGACTCATTTACGGTGCTGCAAATGGCACTGTGTCCTTTTTTTCCTTGGCTTCTCTTCTGCCTTAGCGAGGTCCATTTTCAACAATGTGATTCCCTGAGGGTTGTGGATTAGCTGACCTGGGCAGCCTTACCCTGCCGGCCCGCCCTCCCCAGGTGTGCCTCGTTGAGGTCAATATAAACAGCGCTCCAGGCAGCAATAGCCCCTGAAGCTGTGCCTGACTCCATATTCTCTGCCCCGTCAGCAGTCTCGGGGCTGTGCTGGTGGGTGGGAGTGAGGGGCCACAGCTTTGTGGGTGGCCCGGTGTGAGTGGGGCTCTGCTGGCCTTTCTGCAGGAGTTGCCAGGCTGACACCTGTAAAGAAGAGGATGTGTCACCCATACCTTCCGCTGGAATTTCTCTCCGGACAGAGGTGAGGAAGGAAAAAAGCAGTGGGGGCCAGGACAGGAGGCGTATCTCAGGCAGGGCAATGGAAAGCTTCCGGAAGAGCGCCCGGGGCCAGGACCACCCTGGCTGGCCTGCAGGCACCAAGTTGGCCTGCGTGCTGTCACTGGTGTGGCTCGACGGCCCTTCCTCTAGGCTTTCAAGCCCTTGTACATATTCAGGTGTTTTACCTGGGAAGGGTGGGAACAGTTCAGCAGCAGCTGGCCTGGGGCTCAGCTCACGTTTACGCACAGATGCCTCGGCACAATCCCCCAGCTTTGCAATGAGGCCGCTCCTTGCATGGGGGGTGGGGTGCTGGCTGTATGGGAGATGGTTCCCCACCTCTGACCAATTTCAGAATTGTTTACCGCTGGAGCAAGTGTCCAGATAGGGTTTTCCTCTGTATAAATGGTGGGTTCAGGGTTTTTTTTTCTTTTATGTTTCAAGTTAGATTTTATTCCTCTTTTATGTATTTATTGATATAAGCATGGAAATAATTCATTCCTATAAATACATCTGTGTGATGGGAAGAACTTTTTTCTCTTATTTTTAAATTTTATTTTTTAGAATTTTGAAATTAATTTATTTTTTTATACAGCAGTTTATTATTAGTTATGTATTTTATGCATATACATGTATACAGGTCAATCCCAATCTCCCAACTCATCCCACCACCACCACCCCATGGCTTCCCACACTTGGTGTCCATACGTTTGTTCTCTACCTCTGTGTCTCTATTTCTTTGCTGCAAACCAGTTCATCTGTACCATTTTTTAGGTTCCACATATATGCCTTAATATAAAGTATTTGGTTTCCTCTTTCTGACTTCATTCTGTATGACAGTCCCTTGATCCATCGATGTCTCTACAAATGACCCAGTTTCATTCCTTTTTATGGCCGAGTAATATTTCATTTTATATATGTACCACATCTTTATCCATTTATCTGTCTGTGGGCATTTAGGTGGCTTCTATTACCTGGCTATTGTAAATTGTGCTGCAACGAACTTTGTGGTGAATGTGCCTTTTTGATTTACGGTTTTCTCTGGGTATATGCCCAGAAGTGGGATTGCTGGATCAGATGGTAATTCTATTTCTAGTTTTTTTAAGGAAACTCCATACTGTTCTCCATAGTGACTGTATCAATTTACATTCCCACCAATAGTGGAAGAGGGCTCCTTTTGTCCACACCCTCCCCAGAATTGGTTGTTTGTAGATTTTCTGATGATGCCGATTCTAACAGGTGTGAGGTGATACCTCATTGTAGTTTTGATTTGCATTTCTCTAATAATTAGTGCTGTTGAGCAGCTTTTCATGGGCGTCTTGGCCATCTCTGTGTCTTCTTTGAAGAAACGCCTCTTTAGATCTTCTGCCCATTTTTGTATTGGGTTGTTTGTTTTTTTAATATTAAGCTGCATGAGCTGTTTATATATATTGGAGATTAAACCTCTGTCCATTGATTCGTTTGCAACGATTTTTGCCCATTCTGAGGGATGCCTTTTTCCATTCCCGTTTTTTTTTAACAAAAAAGGAAAGAAAGGAAAAGAAGCAGAACACTAATGTGCGTAAAATATGCCTTTTGAAACGGTCGTTTTGAAATATGGACGTCCTTTGAATTTTTTGGTCGATATGTGACCCCAGGAATTGTGTTCAGGGCAGGTGTCATTTACAGGCCTGCAATGATTTTGAATATCAACTGACCATTAGCGCTGGGATTAAAGCTGCTGTTGTGTGAAACGGCCACAAGGTGGCAGCAGTTCACCCTTACCAAATCTGGTTACTAGGGCAAGAGAGCCTCAGTGGAAGTGGTGTTCTAGATTGGAATTTAGAATGGAATGTGCCAGGAGAAAGCCCCTCAAGTTTGTCTCACTACTTCTTGTTCGTGTTTTTAATTTAATTTTTTTATTTTTTATTACAGCAAGTTTGATTACAATGTTTGGCTTGTTGTAGGTGTGGAAGATGTGGTTCTTTTACACATATACAGATGTCTGTTCTTCCTGGGATCCTTTTCCCATGTACGTTATGACAGAATGTTGAGTAGTCCTCTCTTGGTATTCTGTAGGTCTTTGGTGATTATATATGTCATCTGTGTTTGTATATGATTGTTAACCCCGATATCGTAATGAAACCAAACCTCACACCTTTCCTTTCGTGAACCATAAGTTTGTTTAATGAATCTGTGATTGCCCTTCTCCGTGGAAATATCTGCCCTGGTATCCATTTTTAGGTAACACCTATAAGTGATATGATATGGTATGTGTCTTTCACTTTCTGACTTACTACAAGTCACGTGATTACTTCTAGACTCATTTACGGTGCTGCAAATGGCATTGTGTCCTTTTTTTCCTTGGCTTCTCTTTTGCCTTAGCGAGGTCCATTTTCAACAATGTGATTCCCTGAGGGTTGTGGATTAGCTGACCTGGGCAGCCTTACCCTGCCGGCCCGCCCTCCCCAGGTGTGCCTCGTTGAGGTCAATATAAACAGCGCTCCAGGCAGCAATAGCCCCTGAAGCTGTGCCTGACTCCATATTCTCTGCCCCGTCAGCAGTCTCGGGGCTGTGCTGGTGGGTGGGAGTGAGGGGCCACAGCTTTGTGGGTGGCCCGGTGTGAGTGGGGCTCTGCTGGCCTTTCTGCAGGAGTTGCCAGGCTGACACCTGTAAAGAAGAGGATGTGTCACCCATACCTTCCGCTGGAATTTCTCTCCGGACAGAGGTGAGGAAGGAAAAAAGCAGTGGGGGCCAGGACAGGAGGCGTATCTCAGGCAGGGCAATGGAAAGCTTCCGGAAGAGCGCCCGGGGCCAGGACCACCCTGGCTGGCCTGCAGGCACCAAGTTGGCCTGCGTGCTGTCGCTGGTGTGGCTCCACGGCCCTTCCTCTAGGCTTTCAAGCCCTTGTACATATTCAGGTGTTTTACCTGGGAAGGGTGGGAACAGTTCAGCAGCAGCTGGCCTGGGGCTCAGCTCACGTTTACGCACAGATGCCTCGGCACAATCCCCCAGCTTTGCAATGAGGCCGCTCCTTGCGTGGGGGGTGGGGTGCTGGCTGTATGGGAGATGGTTCCCCACCTCTGACCAATTTCAGAATTGTTTACCGCTGGAGCAAGTGTCCAGATAGGGTTTTCCTCTGTATAAATGGTGGGTTCAGGGTTTTTTTTTCTTTTATGTTTCAAGTTAGATTTTATTCCTCTTTTATGTATTTATAGATATAAGCATGGAAATAATTCATTCCTATAAATACATCTGTGTGATGGGAAGAACTTTTTTCTCTCTTATTTTTAAATTTTATTTTTTAGAATTTTGAAATTAATTAATTTATTTTTTTATACAGCAGTTTATTATTAGTTATGTATTTTATGCATATACATGTATACAGGTCAATCCCAATCTCCCAACTCATCCCACCACCACCACCCCATGGCTTCCCACACTTGGTGTCCATACGTTTGTTCTCTACCTCTGTGTCTCTATTTCTTTGCTGCAAACCAGTTCATCTGTACCATTTTTTAGGTTCCACATATATGCCTTAATATAAAGTATTTGGTTTCCTCTTTCTGACTTCATTCTGTATGACAGTCCCTTGATCCATCGATGTCTCTACAAATGACCCAGTTTCATTCCTTTTTATGGCCGAGTAATATTTCATTTTATATATGTACCACATCTTTATCCATTTATCTGTCTGTGGGCATTTAGGTGGCTTCTATTACCTGGCTATTGTAAATTGTGCTGCAACGAACTTTGTGGTGAATGTGCCTTTTTGATTTACGGTTTTCTCTGGGTATATGCCCAGAAGTGGGATTGCTGGATCAGATGGTAATTCTATTTCTAGTTTTTTTAAGGAAACTCCATACTGTTCTCCATAGTGACTGTATCAATTTACATTCCCACCAATAGTGGAAGAGGGCTCCTTTTGTCCACACCCTCCCCAGAATTGGTTGTTTGTAGATTTTCTGATGATGCCGATTCTAACAGGTGTGAGGTGATACCTCATTGTAGTTTTGATTTGCATTTCTCTAATAATTAGTGCTGTTGAGCAGCTTTTCATGGGCGTCTTGGCCATCTCTGTGTCTTCTTTGAAGAAACGCCTCTTTAGATCTTCTGCCCATTTTTGTATTGGGTTGTTTGTTTTTTTAATATTAAGCTGCATGAGCTGTTTATATATATTGGAGATTAAACCTCTGTCCATTGATTCGTTTGCAACGATTTTTGCCCATTCTGAGGGATGCCTTTTTCCATTCCCGTTTTTTTTTAACAAAAAAGGAAAGAAAGGAAAAGAAGCAGAACACTAATGTGCGTAAAATATGCCTTTTGAAACGGTCGTTTTGAAATATGGACGTCCTTTGAATTTTTTGGTCGATATGTGACCCCAGGAATTGTGTTCAGGGCAGGTGTCATTTACAGGCCTGCAATGATTTTGAATATCAACTGACCATTAGCGCTGGGATTAAAGCTGCTGTTGTGTGAAACGGCCACAAGGTGGCAGCAGTTCACCCTTACCAAATCTGGTTACTAGGGCAAGAGAGCCTCAGTGGAAGTGGTGTTCTAGATTGGAATTTAGAATGGAATGTGCCAGGAGAAAGCCCCTCAAGTTTGTCTCACTACTTCTTGTTCGTGTTTTTAATTTAATTTTTTTATTTTTTATTACAGCAAGTTTGATTACAATGTTTGGCTTGTTGTAGGTGTGGAAGATGTGGTTCTTTTACACATATACAGATGTCTGTTCTTCCTGGGATCCTTTTCCCATGTACGTTATGACAGAATGTTGAGTAGTCCTCTCTTGGTATTCTGTAGGTCTTTGGTGATTATATATGTCATCTGTGTTTGTATATGATTGTTAACCCCGATATCGTAATGAAACCAAACCTCACACCTTTCCTTTCGTGAACCATAAGTTTGTTTAATGAATCTGTGATTGCCCTTCTCCGTGGAAATATCTGCCCTGGTATCCATTTTTAGGTAACACCTATAAGTGATATGATATGGTATGTGTCTTTCACTTTCTGACTTACTACAAGTCACGTGATTACTTCTAGACTCATTTACGGTGCTGCAAATGGCATTGTGTCCTTTTTTTCCTTGGCTTCTCTTCTGCCTTAGCGAGGTCCATTTTCAACAATGTGATTCCCTGAGGGTTGTGGATTAGCTGACCTGGGCAGCCTTACCCTGCCGGCCCGCCCTCCCCAGGTGTGCCTCGTTGAGGTCAATATAAACAGCGCTCCAGGCAGCAATAGCCCCTGAAGCTGTGCCTGACTCCATATTCTCTGCCCCGTCAGCAGTCTCGGGGCTGTGCTGGTGGGTGGGAGTGAGGGGCCACAGCTTTGTGGGTGGCCCGGTGTGAGTGGGGCTCTGCTGGCCTTTCTGCAGGAGTTGCCAGGCTGACACCTGTAAAGAAGAGGATGTGTCACCCATACCTTCCGCTGGAATTTCTCTCCGGACAGAGGTGAGGAAGGAAAAAAGCAGTGGGGGCCAGGACAGGAGGCGTATCTCAGGCAGGGCAATGGAAAGCTTCCGGAAGAGCGCCCGGGGCCAGGACCACCCTGGCTGGCCTGCAGGCACCAAGTTGGCCTGCGTGCTGTCGCTGGTGTGGCTCCACGGCCCTTCCTCTAGGCTTTCAAGCCCTTGTACATATTCAGGTGTTTTACCTGGGAAGGGTGGGAACAGTTCAGCAGCAGCTGGCCTGGGGCTCAGCTCACGTTTACGCACAGATGCCTCGGCACAATCCCCCAGCTTTGCAATGAGGCCGCTCCTTGCGTGGGGGGTGGGGTGCTGGCTGTATGGGAGATGGTTCCCCACCTCTGACCAATTTCAGAATTGTTTACCGCTGGAGCAAGTGTCCAGATAGGGTTTTCCTCTGTATAAATGGTGGGTTCAGGGTTTTTTTTTCTTTTATGTTTCAAGTTAGATTTTATTCCTCTTTTATGTATTTATAGATATAAGCATGGAAATAATTCATTCCTATAAATACATCTGTGTGATGGGAAGAACTTTTTTCTCTCTTATTTTTAAATTTTATTTTTTAGAATTTTGAAATTAATTAATTTATTTTTTTATACAGCAGTTTATTATTAGTTATGTATTTTATGCATATACATGTATACAGGTCAATCCCAATCTCCCAACTCATCCCACCACCACCACCCCATGGCTTCCCACACTTGGTGTCCATACGTTTGTTCTCTACCTCTGTGTCTCTATTTCTTCGCTGCAAACCAGTTCATCTGTACCATTTTTTAGGTTCCACATATATGCCTTAATATACAGTATTTGGTTTCCTCTTTCTGACTTCATTCTGTATGACAGTCCCTTGATCCATCGATGTCTCTACAAATGACCCAGTTTCATTCCTTTTTATGGCCGAGTAATATTTCATTTTATATATGTACCACATCTTTATCCATTTATCTGTCTGTGGGCATTTAGGTGGCTTCTATTACCTGGCTATTGTAAATTGTGCTGCAACGAACTTTGTGGTGAATGTGCCTTTTTGATTTACGGTTTTCTCTGGGTATATGCCCAGAAGTGGGATTGCTGGATCAGATGGTAATTCTATTTCTAGTTTTTTTAAGGAAACTCCATACTGTTCTCCATAGTGACTGTATCAATTTACATTCCCACCAATAGTGGAAGAGGGCTCCTTTTGTCCACACCCTCCCCAGAATTGGTTGTTTGTAGATTTTCTGATGATGCCGATTCTAACAGGTGTGAGGTGATACCTCATTGTAGTTTTGATTTGCATTTCTCTAATAATTAGTGCTGTTGAGCAGCTTTTCATGGGCGTCTTGGCCATCTCTGTGTCTTCTTTGAAGAAACGCCTCTTTAGATCTTCTGCCCATTTTTGTATTGGGTTGTTTGTTTTTTTAATATTAAGCTGCATGAGCTGTTTATATATATTGGAGATTAAACCTCTGTCCATTGATTCGTTTGCAACGATTTTTGCCCATTCTGAGGGATGCCTTTTTCCATTCCCGTTTTTTTTTAACAAAAAAGGAAAGAAAGGAAAAGAAGCAGAACACTAATGTGCGTAAAATATGCCTTTTGAAACGGTCGTTTTGAAATATGGACGTCCTTTGAATTTTTTGGTCGATATGTGACCCCAGGAATTGTGTTCAGGGCAGGTGTCATTTACAGGCCTGCAATGATTTTGAATATCAACTGACCATTAGCGCTGGGATTAAAGCTGCTGTTGTGTGAAACGGCCACAAGGTGGCAGCAGTTCACCCTTACCAAATCTGGTTACTAGGGCAAGAGAGCCTCAGTGGAAGTGGTGTTCTAGATTGGAATTTAGAATGGAATGTGCCAGGAGAAAGCCCCTCAAGTTTGTCTCACTACTTCTTGTTCGTGTTTTTAATTTAATTTTTTTATTTTTTATTACAGCAAGTTTGATTACAATGTTTGGCTTGTTGTAGGTGTGGAAGATGTGGTTCTTTTACACATATACAGATGTCTGTTCTTCCTGGGATCCTTTTCCCATGTACGTTATGACAGAATGTTGAGTAGTCCTCTCTTGGTATTCTGTAGGTCTTTGGTGATTATATATGTCATCTGTGTTTGTATATGATTGTTAACCCCGATATCGTAATGAAACCAAACCTCACACCTTTCCTTTCGTGAACCATAAGTTTGTTTAATGAATCTGTGATTGCCCTTCTCCGTGGAAATATCTGCCCTGGTATCCATTTTTAGGTAACACCTATAAGTGATATGATATGGTATGTGTCTTTCACTTTCTGACTTACTACAAGTCACGTGATTACTTCTAGACTCATTTACGGTGCTGCAAATGGCATTGTGTCCTTTTTTTCCTTGGCTTCTCTTCTGCCTTAGCGAGGTCCATTTTCAACAATGTGATTCCCTGAGGGTTGTGGATTAGCTGACCTGGGCAGCCTTACCCTGCCGGCCCGCCCTCCCCAGGTGTGCCTCGTTGAGGTCAATATAAACAGCGCTCCAGGCAGCAATAGCCCCTGAAGCTGTGCCTGACTCCATATTCTCTGCCCCGTCAGCAGTCTCGGGGCTGTGCTGGTGGGTGGGAGTGAGGGGCCACAGCTTTGTGGGTGGCCCGGTGTGAGTGGGGCTCTGCTGGCCTTTCTGCAGGAGTTGCCAGGCTGACACCTGTAAAGAAGAGGATGTGTCACCCATACCTTCCGCTGGAATTTCTCTCCGGACAGAGGTGAGGAAGGAAAAAAGCAGTGGGGGCCAGGACAGGAGGCGTATCTCAGGCAGGGCAATGGAAAGCTTCCGGAAGAGCGCCCGGGGCCAGGACCACCCTGGCTGGCCTGCAGGCACCAAGTTGGCCTGCGTGCTGTCGCTGGTGTGGCTCGACGGCCCTTCCTCTAGGCTTTCAAGCCCTTGTACATATTCAGGTGTTTTACCTGGGAAGGGTGGGAACAGTTCAGCAGCAGCTGGCCTGGGGCTCTGCTCACGTTTACGCACAGATGCCTCGGCACAATCCCCCAGCTTTGCAATGAGGCCGCTCCTTGCGTGGGGGGTGGGGTGCTGGCTGTATGGGAGATGGTTCCCCACCTCTGACCAATTTCAGAATTGTTTACCGCTGGAGCAAGTGTCCAGATAGGGTTTTCCTCTGTATAAATGGTGGGTTCAGGGTTTTTTTTTCTTTTATGTTTCAAGTTAGATTTTATTCCTCTTTTATGTATTTATAGATATAAGCATGGAAATAATTCATTCCTATAAATACATCTGTGTGATGGGAAGAACTTTTTTCTCTCTTATTTTTAAATTTTATTTTTTAGAATTTTGAAATTAATTAATTTATTTTTTTATACAGCAGTTTATTATTAGTTATGTATTTTATGCATATACATGTATACAGGTCAATCCCAATCTAGCAACTCATCCCACCACCACCACCCCATGGCTTCCCACACTTGGTGTCCATACGTTTGTTCTCTACCTCTGTGTCTCTATTTCTTCGCTGCAAACCAGTTCATCTGTACCATTTTTTAGGTTCCACATATATGCCTTAATATACAGTATTTGGTTTCCTCTTTCTGACTTCATTCTGTATGACAGTCCCTTGATCCATCGATGTCTCTACAAATGACCCAGTTTCATTCCTTTTTATGGCCGAGTAATATTTCATTTTATATATGTACCACATCTTTATCCATTTATCTGTCTGTGGGCATTTAGGTGGCTTCTATTACCTGGCTATTGTAAATTGTGCTGCAACGAACTTTGTGGTGAATGTGCCTTTTTGATTTACGGTTTTCTCTGGGTATATGCCCAGAAGTGGGATTGCTGGATCAGATGGTAATTCTATTTCTAGTTTTTTTAAGGAAACTCCATACTGTTCTCCATAGTGACTGTATCAATTTACATTCCCACCAATAGTGGAAGAGGGCTCCTTTTGTCCACACCCTCCCCAGAATTGGTTGTTTGTAGATTTTCTGATGATGCCGATTCTAACAGGTGTGAGGTGATACCTCATTGTAGTTTTGATTTGCATTTCTCTAATAATTAGTGCTGTTGAGCAGCTTTTCATGGGCGTCTTGGCCATCTCTGTGTCTTCTTTGAAGAAACGCCTCTTTAGATCTTCTGCCCATTTTTGTATTGGGTTGTTTGTTTTTTTAATATTAAGCTGCATGAGCTGTTTATATATATTGGAGATTAAACCTCTGTCCATTGATTCGTTTGCAACGATTTTTGCCCATTCTGAGGGATGCCTTTTTCCATTCCCGTTTTTTTTTTAACAAAAAAGGAAAGAAAGGAAAAGAAGCAGAACACTAATGTGCGTAAAATATGCCTTTTGAAACGGTCGTTTTGAAATATGGACGTCCTTTGAATTTTTTGGTCGATATGTGACCCCAGGAATTGTGTTCAGGGCAGGTGTCATTTACAGGCCTGCAATGATTTTGAATATCAACTGACCATTAGCGCTGGGATTAAAGCTGCTGTTGTGTGAAACGGCCACAAGGTGGCAGCAGTTCACCCTTACCAAATCTGGTTACTAGGGCAAGAGAGCCTCAGTGGAAGTGGTGTTCTAGATTGGAATTTAGAATGGAATGTGCCAGGAGAAAGCCCCTCAAGTTTGTCTCACTACTTCTTGTTCGTGTTTTTAATTTAATTTTTTTATTTTTTATTACAGCAAGTTTGATTACAATGTTTGGCTTGTTGTAGGTGTGGAAGATGTGGTTCTTTTACACATATACAGATGTCTGTTCTTCCTGGGATCCTTTTCCCATGTACGTTATGACAGAATGTTGAGTAGTCCTCTCTTGGTATTCTGTAGGTCTTTGGTGATTATATATGTCATCTGTGTTTGTATATGATTGTTAACCCCGATATCGTAATGAAACCAAACCTCACACCTTTCCTTTCGTGAACCATAAGTTTGTTTAATGAATCTGTGATTGCCCTTCTCCGTGGAAATATCTGCCCTGGTATCCATTTTTAGGTAACACCTATAAGTGATATGATATGGTATGTGTCTTTCACTTTCTGACTTACTACAAGTCACGTGATTACTTCTAGACTCATTTACGGTGCTGCAAATGGCATTGTGTCCTTTTTTTCCTTGGCTTCTCTTCTGCCTTAGCGAGGTCCATTTTCAACAATGTGATTCCCTGAGGGTTGTGGATTAGCTGACCTGGGCAGCCTTACCCTGCCGGCCCGCCCTCCCCAGGTGTGCCTCGTTGAGGTCAATATAAACAGCGCTCCAGGCAGCAATAGCCCCTGAAGCTGTGCCTGACTCCATATTCTCTGCCCCGTCAGCAGTCTCGGGGCTGTGCTGGTGGGTGGGAGTGAGGGGCCACAGCTTTGTGGGTGGCCCGGTGTGAGTGGGGCTCTGCTGGCCTTTCTGCAGGAGTTGCCAGGCTGACACCTGTAAAGAAGAGGATGTGTCACCCATACCTTCCGCTGGAATTTCTCTCCGGACAGAGGTGAGGAAGGAAAAAAGCAGTGGGGGCCAGGACAGGAGGCGTATCTCAGGCAGGGCAATGGAAAGCTTCCGGAAGAGCGCCCGGGGCCAGGACCACCCTGGCTGGCCTGCAGGCACCAAGTTGGCCTGCGTGCTGTCGCTGGTGTGGCTCGACGGCCCTTCCTCTAGGCTTTCAAGCCCTTGTACATATTCAGGTGTTTTACCTGGGAAGGGTGGGAACAGTTCAGCAGCAGCTGGCCTGGGGCTCAGCTCACGTTTACGCACAGATGCCTCGGCACAATCCCCCAGCTTTGCAATGAGGCCGCTCCTTGCGTGGGGGGTGGGGTGCTGGCTGTATGGGAGATGGTTCCCCACCTCTGACCAATTTCAGAATTGTTTACCGCTGGAGCAAGTGTCCAGATAGGGTTTTCCTCTGTATAAATGGTGGGTTCAGGGTTTTTTTTTCTTTTATGTTTCAAGTTAGATTTTATTCCTCTTTTATGTATTTATAGATATAAGCATGGAAATAATTCATTCCTATAAATACATCTGTGTGATGGGAAGAACTTTTTTCTCTCTTATTTTTAAATTTTATTTTTTAGAATTTTGAAATTAATTTATTTTTTTATACAGCAGTTTATTATTAGTTATGTATTTTATGCATATACATGTATACAGGTCAATCCCAATCTCCCAACTCATCCCACCACCACCACCCCATGGCTTCCCACACTTGGTGTCCATACGTTTGTTCTCTACCTCTGTGTCTCTATTTCTTTGCTGCAAACCAGTTCATCTGTACCATTTTTTAGGTTCCACATATATGCCTTAATATAAAGTATTTGGTTTCCTCTTTCTGACTTCATTCTGTATGACAGTCCCTTGATCCATCGATGTCTCTACAAATGACCCAGTTTCATTCCTTTTTATGGCCGAGTAATATTTCATTTTATATATGTACCACATCTTTATCCATTTATCTGTCTGTGGGCATTTAGGTGGCTTCTATTACCTGGCTATTGTAAATTGTGCTGCAACGAACTTTGTGGTGAATGTGCCTTTTTGATTTACGGTTTTCTCTGGGTATATGCCCAGAAGTGGGATTGCTGGATCAGATGGTAATTCTATTTCTAGTTTTTTTAAGGAAACTCCATACTGTTCTCCATAGTGACTGTATCAATTTACATTCCCACCAATAGTGGAAGAGGGCTCCTTTTGTCCACACCCTCCCCAGAATTGGTTGTTTGTAGATTTTCTGATGATGCCGATTCTAACAGGTGTGAGGTGATACCTCATTGTAGTTTTGATTTGCATTTCTCTAATAATTAGTGCTGTTGAGCAGCTTTTCATGGGCGTCTTGGCCATCTCTGTGTCTTCTTTGAAGAAACGCCTCTTTAGATCTTCTGCCCATTTTTGTATTGGGTTGTTTGTTTTTTTAATATTAAGCTGCATGAGCTGTTTATATATATTGGAGATTAAACCTCTGTCCATTGATTCGTTTGCAACGATTTTTGCCCATTCTGAGGGATGCCTTTTTCCATTCCCGTTTTTTTTTTAACAAAAAAGGAAAGAAAGGAAAAGAAGCAGAACACTAATGTGCGTAAAATATGCCTTTTGAAACGGTCGTTTTGAAATATGGACGTCCTTTGAATTTTTTGGTCGATATGTGACCCCAGGAATTGTGTTCAGGGCAGGTGTCATTTACAGGCCTGCAATGATTTTGAATATCAACTGACCATTAGCGCTGGGATTAAAGCTGCTGTTGTGTGAAACGGCCACAAGGTGGCAGCAGTTCACCCTTACCAAATCTGGTTACTAGGGCAAGAGAGCCTCAGTGGAAGTGGTGTTCTAGATTGGAATTTAGAATGGAATGTGCCAGGAGAAAGCCCCTCAAGTTTGTCTCACTACTTCTTGTTCGTGTTTTTAATTTAATTTTTTTATTTTTTATTACAGCAAGTTTGATTACAATGTTTGGCTTGTTGTAGGTGTGGAAGATGTGGTTCTTTTACACATATACAGATGTCTGTTCTTCCTGGGATCCTTTTCCCATGTACGTTATGACAGAATGTTGAGTAGTCCTCTCTTGGTATTCTGTAGGTCTTTGGTGATTATATATGTCATCTGTGTTTGTATATGATTGTTAACCCCGATATCGTAATGAAACCAAACCTCACACCTTTCCTTTCGTGAACCATAAGTTTGTTTAATGAATCTGTGATTGCCCTTCTCCGTGGAAATATCTGCCCTGGTATCCATTTTTAGGTAACACCTATAAGTGATATGATATGGTATGTGTCTTTCACTTTCTGACTTACTACAAGTCACGTGATTACTTCTAGACTCATTTACGGTGCTGCAAATGGCATTGTGTCCTTTTTTTCCTTGGCTTCTCTTCTGCCTTAGCGAGGTCCATTTTCAACAATGTGATTCCCTGAGGGTTGTGGATTAGCTGACCTGGGCAGCCTTACCCTGCCGGCCCGCCCTCCCCAGGTGTGCCTCGTTGAGGTCAATATAAACAGCGCTCCAGGCAGCAATAGCCCCTGAAGCTGTGCCTGACTCCATATTCTCTGCCCCGTCAGCAGTCTCGGGGCTGTGCTGGTGGGTGGGAGTGAGGGGCCACAGCTTTGTGGGTGGCCCGGTGTGAGTGGGGCTCTGCTGGCCTTTCTGCAGGAGTTGCCAGGCTGACACCTGTAAAGAAGAGGATGTGTCACCCATACCTTCCGCTGGAATTTCTCTCCGGACAGAGGTGAGGAAGGAAAAAAGCAGTGGGGGCCAGGACAGGAGGCGTATCTCAGGCAGGGCAATGGAAAGCTTCCGGAAGAGCGCCCGGGGCCAGGACCACCCTGGCTGGCCTGCAGGCACCAAGTTGGCCTGCGTGCTGTCGCTGGTGTGGCTCGACGGCCCTTCCTCTAGGCTTTCAAGCCCTTGTACATATTCAGGTGTTTTACCTGGGAAGGGTGGGAACAGTTCAGCAGCAGCTGGCCTGGGGCTCAGCTCACGTTTACGCACAGATGCCTCGGCACAATCCCCCAGCTTTGCAATGAGGCCGCTCCTTGCGTGGGGGGTGGGGTGCTGGCTGTATGGGAGATGGTTCCCCACCTCTGACCAATTTCAGAATTGTTTACCGCTGGAGCAAGTGTCCAGATAGGGTTTTCCTCTGTATAAATGGTGGGTTCAGGGTTTTTTTTTCTTTTATGTTTCAAGTTAGATTTTATTCCTCTTTTATGTATTTATAGATATAAGCATGGAAATAATTCATTCCTATAAATACATCTGTGTGATGGGAAGAACTTTTTTCTCTCTTATTTTTAAATTTTATTTTTTAGAATTTTGAAATTAATTTATTTTTTTATACAGCAGTTTATTATTAGTTATGTATTTTATGCATATACATGTATACAGGTCAATCCCAATCTCCCAACTCATCCCACCACCACCACCCCATGGCTTCCCACACTTGGTGTCCATACGTTTGTTCTCTACCTCTGTGTCTCTATTTCTTTGCTGCAAACCAGTTCATCTGTACCATTTTTTAGGTTCCACATATATGCCTTAATATAAAGTATTTGGTTTCCTCTTTCTGACTTCATTCTGTATGACAGTCCCTTGATCCATCGATGTCTCTACAAATGACCCAGTTTCATTCCTTTTTATGGCCGAGTAATATTTCATTTTATATATGTACCACATCTTTATCCATTTATCTGTCTGTGGGCATTTAGGTGGCTTCTATTACCTGGCTATTGTAAATTGTGCTGCAACGAACTTTGTGGTGAATGTGCCTTTTTGATTTACGGTTTTCTCTGGGTATATGCCCAGAAGTGGGATTGCTGGATCAGATGGTAATTCTATTTCTAGTTTTTTTAAGGAAACTCCATACTGTTCTCCATAGTGACTGTATCAATTTACATTCCCACCAATAGTGGAAGAGGGCTCCTTTTGTCCACACCCTCCCCAGAATTGGTTGTTTGTAGATTTTCTGATGATGCCGATTCTAACAGGTGTGAGGTGATACCTCATTGTAGTTTTGATTTGCATTTCTCTAATAATTAGTGCTGTTGAGCAGCTTTTCATGGGCGTCTTGGCCATCTCTGTGTCTTCTTTGAAGAAACGCCTCTTTAGATCTTCTGCCCATTTTTGTATTGGGTTGTTTGTTTTTTTAATATTAAGCTGCATGAGCTGTTTATATATATTGGAGATTAAACCTCTGTCCATTGATTCGTTTGCAACGATTTTTGCCCATTCTGAGGGATGCCTTTTTCCATTCCCGTTTTTTTTTAACAAAAAAGGAAAGAAAGGAAAAGAAGCAGAACACTAATGTGCGTAAAATATGCCTTTTGAAACGGTCGTTTTGAAATATGGACGTCCTTTGAATTTTTTGGTCGATATGTGACCCCAGGAATTGTGTTCAGGGCAGGTGTCATTTACAGGCCTGCAATGATTTTGAATATCAACTGACCATTAGCGCTGGGATTAAAGCTGCTGTTGTGTGAAACGGCCACAAGGTGGCAGCAGTTCACCCTTACCAAATCTGGTTACTAGGGCAAGAGAGCCTCAGTGGAAGTGGTGTTCTAGATTGGAATTTAGAATGGAATGTGCCAGGAGAAAGCCCCTCAAGTTTGTCTCACTACTTCTTGTTCGTGTTTTTAATTTAATTTTTTAATTTTTTATTACAGCAAGTTTGATTACAATGTTTGGCTTGTTGTAGGTGTGGAAGATGTGGTTCTTTTACACATATACAGATGTCTGTTCTTCCTGGGATCCTTTTCCCATGTACGTTATGACAGAATGTTGAGTAGTCCTCTCTTGGTATTCTGTAGGTCTTTGGTGATTATATATGTCATCTGTGTTTGTATATGATTGTTAACCCCGATATCGTAATGAAACCAAACCTCACACCTTTCCTTTCGTGAACCATAAGTTTGTTTAATGAATCTGTGATTGCCCTTCTCCGTGGAAATATCTGCCCTGGTATCCATTTTTAGGTAACACCTATAAGTGATATGATATGGTATGTGTCTTTCACTTTCTGACTTACTACAAGTCACGTGATTACTTCTAGACTCATTTACGGTGCTGCAAATGGCATTGTGTCCTTTTTTTCCTTGGCTTCTCTTCTGCCTTAGCGAGGTCCATTTTCAACAATGTGATTCCCTGAGGGTTGTGGATTAGCTGACCTGGGCAGCCTTACCCTGCCGGCCCGCCCTCCCCAGGTGTGCCTCGTTGAGGTCAATATAAACAGCGCTCCAGGCAGCAATAGCCCCTGAAGCTGTGCCTGACTCCATATTCTCTGCCCCGTCAGCAGTCTCGGGGCTGTGCTGGTGGGTGGGAGTGAGGGGCCACAGCTTTGTGGGTGGCCCGGTGTGAGTGGGGCTCTGCTGGCCTTTCTGCAGGAGTTGCCAGGCTGACACCTGTAAAGAAGAGGATGTGTCACCCATACCTTCCGCTGGAATTTCTCTCCGGACAGAGGTGAGGAAGGAAAAAAGCAGTGGGGGCCAGGACAGGAGGCGTATCTCAGGCAGGGCAATGGAAAGCTTCCGGAAGAGCGCCCGGGGCCAGGACCACCCTGGCTGGCCTGCAGGCACCAAGTTGGCCTGCGTGCTGTCGCTGGTGTGGCTCCACGGCCCTTCCTCTAGGCTTTCAAGCCCTTGTACATATTCAGGTGTTTTACCTGGGAAGGGTGGGAACAGTTCAGCAGCAGCTGGCCTGGGGCTCAGCTCACGTTTACGCACAGATGCCTCGGCACAATCCCCCAGCTTTGCAATGAGGCCGCTCCTTGCGTGGGGGGTGGGGTGCTGGCTGTATGGGAGATGGTTCCCCACCTCTGACCAATTTCAGAATTGTTTACCGCTGGAGCAAGTGTCCAGATAGGGTTTTCCTCTGTATAAATGGTGGGTTCAGGGTTTTTTTTTCTTTTATGTTTCAAGTTAGATTTTATTCCTCTTTTATGTATTTATAGATATAAGCATGGAAATAATTCATTCCTATAAATACATCTGTGTGATGGGAAGAACTTTTTTCTCTCTTATTTTTAAATTTTATTTTTTAGAATTTTGAAATTAATTAATTTATTTTTTTATACAGCAGTTTATTATTAGTTATGTATTTTATGCATATACATGTATACAGGTCAATCCCAATCTCCCAACTCATCCCACCACCACCACCCCATGGCTTCCCACACTTGGTGTCCATACGTTTGTTCTCTACCTCTGTGTCTCTATTTCTTCGCTGCAAACCAGTTCATCTGTACCATTTTTTAGGTTCCACATATATGCCTTAATATACAGTATTTGGTTTCCTCTTTCTGACTTCATTCTGTATGACAGTCCCTTGATCCATCGATGTCTCTACAAATGACCCAGTTTCATTCCTTTTTATGGCCGAGTAATATTTCATTTTATATATGTACCACATCTTTATCCATTTATCTGTCTGTGGGCATTTAGGTGGCTTCTATTACCTGGCTATTGTAAATTGTGCTGCAACGAACTTTGTGGTGAATGTGCCTTTTTGATTTACGGTTTTCTCTGGGTATATGCCCAGAAGTGGGATTGCTGGATCAGATGGTAATTCTATTTCTAGTTTTTTTAAGGAAACTCCATACTGTTCTCCATAGTGACTGTATCAATTTACATTCCCACCAATAGTGGAAGAGGGCTCCTTTTGTCCACACCCTCCCCAGAATTGGTTGTTTGTAGATTTTCTGATGATGCCGATTCTAACAGGTGTGAGGTGATACCTCATTGTAGTTTTGATTTGCATTTCTCTAATAATTAGTGCTGTTGAGCAGCTTTTCATGGGCGTCTTGGCCATCTCTGTGTCTTCTTTGAAGAAACGCCTCTTTAGATCTTCTGCCCATTTTTGTATTGGGTTGTTTGTTTTTTTAATATTAAGCTGCATGAGCTGTTTATATATATTGGAGATTAAACCTCTGTCCATTGATTCGTTTGCAACGATTTTTGCCCATTCTGAGGGATGCCTTTTTCCATTCCCGTTTTTTTTTAACAAAAAAGGAAATAAAGGAAAAGAAGCAGAACACTAATGTGCGTAAAATATGCCTTTTGAAACGGTCGTTTTGAAATATGGACGTCCTTTGAATTTTTTGGTCGATATGTGACCCCAGGAATTGTGTTCAGGGCAGGTGTCATTTACAGGCCTGCAATGATTTTGAATATCAACTGACCATTAGCGCTGGGATTAAAGCTGCTGTTGTGTGAAACGGCCACAAGGTGGCAGCAGTTCACCCTTACCAAATCTGGTTACTAGGGCAAGAGAGCCTCAGTGGAAGTGGTGTTCTAGATTGGAATTTAGAATGGAATGTGCCAGGAGAAAGCCCCTCAAGTTTGTCTCACTACTTCTTGTTCGTGTTTTTAATTTAATTTTTTTATTTTTTATTACAGCAAGTTTGATTACAATGTTTGGCTTGTTGTAGGTGTGGAAGATGTGGTTCTTTTACACATATACAGATGTCTGTTCTTCCTGGGATCCTTTTCCCATGTACGTTATGACAGAATGTTGAGTAGTCCTCTCTTGGTATTCTGTAGGTCTTTGGTGATTATATATGTCATCTGTGTTTGTATATGATTGTTAACCCCGATATCGTAATGAAACCAAACCTCACACCTTTCCTTTCGTGAACCATAAGTTTGTTTAATGAATCTGTGATTGCCCTTCTCCGTGGAAATATCTGCCCTGGTATCCATTTTTAGGTAACACCTATAAGTGATATGATATGGTATGTGTCTTTCACTTTCTGACTTACTACAAGTCACGTGATTACTTCTAGACTCATTTACGGTGCTGCAAATGGCATTGTGTCCTTTTTTTCCTTGGCTTCTCTTCTGCCTTAGCGAGGTCCATTTTCAACAATGTGATTCCCTGAGGGTTGTGGATTAGCTGACCTGGGCAGCCTTACCCTGCCGGCCCGCCCTCCCCAGGTGTGCCTCGTTGAGGTCAATATAAACAGCGCTCCAGGCAGCAATAGCCCCTGAAGCTGTGCCTGACTCCATATTCTCTGCCCCGTCAGCAGTCTCGGGGCTGTGCTGGTGGGTGGGAGTGAGGGGCCACAGCTTTGTGGGTGGCCCGGTGTGAGTGGGGCTCTGCTGGCCTTTCTGCAGGAGTTGCCAGGCTGACACCTGTAAAGAAGAGGATGTGTCACCCATACCTTCCGCTGGAATTTCTCTCCGGACAGAGGTGAGGAAGGAAAAAAGCAGTGGGGGCCAGGACAGGAGGCGTATCTCAGGCAGGGCAATGGAAAGCTTCCGGAAGAGCGCCCGGGGCCAGGACCACCCTGGCTGGCCTGCAGGCACCAAGTTGGCCTGCGTGCTGTCGCTGGTGTGGCTCGACGGCCCTTCCTCTAGGCTTTCAAGCCCTTGTACATATTCAGGTGTTTTACCTGGGAAGGGTGGGAACAGTTCAGCAGCAGCTGGCCTGGGGCTCAGCTCACGTTTACGCACAGATGCCTCGGCACAATCCCCCAGCTTTGCAATGAGGCCGCTCCTTGCATGGGGGGTGGGGTGCTGGCTGTATGGGAGATGGTTCCCCACCTCTGACCAATTTCAGAATTGTTTACCGCTGGAGCAAGTGTCCAGATAGGGTTTTCCTCTGTATAAATGGTGGGTTCAGGGTTTTTTTTTCTTTTATGTTTCAAGTTAGATTTTATTCCTCTTTTATGTATTTATAGATATAAGCATGGAAATAATTCATTCCTATAAATACATCTGTGTGATGGGAAGAACTTTTTTCTCTCTTATTTTTAAATTTTATTTTTTAGAATTTTGAAATTAATTTATTTTTTTATACAGCAGTTTATTATTAGTTATGTATTTTATGCATATACATGTATACAGGTCAATCCCAATCTCCCAACTCATCCCACCACCACCACCCCATGGCTTCCCACACTTGGTGTCCATACGTTTGTTCTCTACCTCTGTGTCTCTATTTCTTTGCTGCAAACCAGTTCATCTGTACCATTTTTTAGGTTCCACATATATGCCTTAATATAAAGTATTTGGTTTCCTCTTTCTGACTTCATTCTGTATGACAGTCCCTTGATCCATCGATGTCTCTACAAATGACCCAGTTTCATTCCTTTTTATGGCCGAGTAATATTTCATTTTATATATGTACCACATCTTTATCCATTTATCTGTCTGTGGGCATTTAGGTGGCTTCTATTACCTGGCTATTGTAAATTGTGCTGCAACGAACTTTGTGGTGAATGTGCCTTTTTGATTTACGGTTTTCTCTGGGTATATGCCCAGAAGTGGGATTGCTGGATCAGATGGTAATTCTATTTCTAGTTTTTTTAAGGAAACTCCATACTGTTCTCCATAGTGACTGTATCAATTTACATTCCCACCAATAGTGGAAGAGGGCTCCTTTTGTCCACACCCTCCCCAGAATTGGTTGTTTGTAGATTTTCTGATGATGCCGATTCTAACAGGTGTGAGGTGATACCTCATTGTAGTTTTGATTTGCATTTCTCTAATAATTAGTGCTGTTGAGCAGCTTTTCATGGGCGTCTTGGCCATCTCTGTGTCTTCTTTGAAGAAACGCCTCTTTAGATCTTCTGCCCATTTTTGTATTGGGTTGTTTGTTTTTTTAATATTAAGCTGCATGAGCTGTTTATATATATTGGAGATTAAACCTCTGTCCATTGATTCGTTTGCAACGATTTTTGCCCATTCTGAGGGATGCCTTTTTCCATTCCCGTTTTTTTTTAACAAAAAAGGAAATAAAGGAAAAGAAGCAGAACACTAATGTGCGTAAAATATGCCTTTTGAAACGGTCGTTTTGAAATATGGACGTCCTTTGAATTTTTTGGTTGATATGTGACCCCAGGAATTGTGTTCAGGGCAGGTGTCATTTACAGGCCTGCAATGATTTTGAATATCAACTGACCATTAGCGCTGGGATTAAAGCTGCTGTTGTGTGAAACGGCCACAAGGTGGCAGCAGTTCACCCTTACCAAATCTGGTTACTAGGGCAAGAGAGCCTCAGTGGAAGTGGTGTTCTAGATTGGAATTTAGAATGGAATGTGCCAGGAGAAAGCCCCTCAAGTTTGTCTCACTACTTCTTGTTCGTGTTTTTAATTTAATTTTTTAATTTTTTATTACAGCAAGTTTGATTACAATGTTTGGCTTGTTGTAGGTGTGGAAGATGTGGTTCTTTTACACATATACAGATGTCTGTTCTTCCTGGGATCCTTTTCCCATGTACGTTATGACAGAATGTTGAGTAGTCCTCTCTTGGTATTCTGTAGGTCTTTGGTGATTATATATGTCATCTGTGTTTGTATATGATTGTTAACCCCGATATTGTAATGAAACCAAACCTCACACCTTTCCTTTCGTGAACCATAAGTTTGTTTAATGAATCTGTGATTGCCCTTCTCCGTGGAAATATCTGCCCTGGTATCCATTTTTAGGTAACACCTATAAGTGATATGATATGGTATGTGTCTTTCACTTTCTGACTTACTACAAGTCACGTGATTACTTCTAGACTCATTTACGGTGCTGCAAATGGCATTGTGTCCTTTTTTTCCTTGGCTTCTCTTCTGCCTTAGCGAGGTCCATTTTCAACAATGTGATTCCCTGAGGGTTGTGGATTAGCTGACCTGGGCAGCCTTACCCTGCCGGCCCGCCCTCCCCAGGTGTGCCTCGTTGAGGTCAATATAAACAGCGCTCCAGGCAGCAATAGCCCCTGAAGCTGTGCCTGACTCCATATTCTCTGCCCCGTCAGCAGTCTCGGGGCTGTGCTGGTGGGTGGGAGTGAGGGGCCACAGCTTTGTGGGTGGCCCGGTGTGAGTGGGGCTCTGCTGGCCTTTCTGCAGGAGTTGCCAGGCTGACACCTGTAAAGAAGAGGATGTGTCACCCATACCTTCCGCTGGAATTTCTCTCCGGACAGAGGTGAGGAAGGAAAAAAGCAGTGGGGGCCAGGACAGGAGGCGTATCTCAGGCAGGGCAATGGAAAGCTTCCGGAAGAGCGCCCGGGGCCAGGACCACCCTGGCTGGCTTGCAGGCACCAAGTTGGCCTGCGTGCTGTCGCTGGTGTGGCTCCACGGCCCTTCCTCTAGGCTTTCAAGCCCTTGTACATATTCAGGTGTTTTACCTGGGAAGGGTGGGAACAGTTCAGCAGCAGCTGGCCTGGGGCTCAGCTCACGTTTACGCACAGATGCCTCGGCACAATCCCCCAGCTTTGCAATGAGGCCGCTCCTTGCGTGGGGGGTGGGGTGCTGGCTGTATGGGAGATGGTTCCCCACCTCTGACCAATTTCAGAATTGTTTACCGCTGGAGCAAGTGTCCAGATAGGGTTTTCCTCTGTATAAATGGTGGGTTCAGGGTTTTTTTTTCTTTTATGTTTCAAGTTAGATTTTATTCCTCTTTTATGTATTTATAGATATAAGCATGGAAATAATTCATTCCTATAAATACATCTGTGTGATGGGAAGAACTTTTTTCTCTCTTATTTTTAAATTTTATTTTTTAGAATTTTGAAATTAATTAATTTATTTTTTTATACAGCAGTTTATTATTAGTTATGTATTTTATGCATATACATGTATACAGGTCAATCCCAATCTAGCAACTCATCCCACCACCACCACCCCATGGCTTCCCACACTTGGTGTCCATACGTTTGTTCTCTACCTCTGTGTCTCTATTTCTTCGCTGCAAACCAGTTCATCTGTACCATTTTTTAGGTTCCACATATATGCCTTAATATACAGTATTTGGTTTCCTCTTTCTGACTTCATTCTGTATGACAGTCCCTTGATCCATCGATGTCTCTACAAATGACCCAGTTTCATTCCTTTTTATGGCCGAGTAATATTTCATTTTATATATGTACCACATCTTTATCCATTTATCTGTCTGTGGGCATTTAGGTGGCTTCTATTACCTGGCTATTGTAAATTGTGCTGCAACGAACTTTGTGGTGAATGTGCCTTTTTGATTTACGGTTTTCTCTGGGTATATGCCCAGAAGTGGGATTGCTGGATCAGATGGTAATTCTATTTCTAGTTTTTTTAAGGAAACTCCATACTGTTCTCCATAGTGACTGTATCAATTTACGTTCCCACCAATAGTGGAAGAGGGCTCCTTTTGTCCACACCCTCCCCAGAATTGGTTGTTTGTAGATTTTCTGATGATGCCGATTCTAACAGGTGTGAGGTGATACCTCATTGTAGTTTTGATTTGCATTTCTCTAATAATTAGTGCTGTTGAGCAGCTTTTCATGGGCGTCTTGGCCATCTCTGTGTCTTCTTTGAAGAAACGCCTCTTTAGATCTTCTGCCCATTTTTGTATTGGGTTGTTTGTTTTTTTAATATTAAGCTGCATGAGCTGTTTATATATATTGGAGATTAAACCTCTGTCCATTGATTCGTTTGCAACGATTTTTGCCCATTCTGAGGGATGCCTTTTTCCATTCCCGTTTTTTTTTAACAAAAAAGGAAATAAAGGAAAAGAAGCAGAACACTAATGTGCGTAAAATATGCCTTTTGAAACGGTCGTTTTGAAATATGGACGTCCTTTGAATTTTTTGGTCGATATGTGACCCCAGGAATTGTGTTCAGGGCAGGTGTCATTTACAGGCCTGCAATGATTTTGAATATCAACTGACCATTAGCGCTGGGATTAAAGCTGCTGTTGTGTGAAACGGCCACAAGGTGGCAGCAGTTCACCCTTACCAAATCTGGTTACTAGGGCAAGAGAGCCTCAGTGGAAGTGGTGTTCTAGATTGGAATTTAGAATGGAATGTGCCAGGAGAAAGCCCCTCAAGTTTGTCTCACTACTTCTTGTTCGTGTTTTTCATTTAATTTTTTTATTTTTTATTACAGCAAGTTTGATTACAATGTTTGGCTTGTTGTAGGTGTGGAAGATGTGGTTCTTTTACACATATACAGATGTCTGTTCTTCCTGGGATCCTTTTCCCATGTACGTTATGACAGAATGTTGAGTAGTCCTCTCTTGGTATTCTGTAGGTCTTTGGTGATTATATATGTCATCTGTGTTTGTATATGATTGTTAACCCCGATATTGTAATGAAACCAAACCTCACACCTTTCCTTTCGTGAACCATAAGTTTGTTTAATGAATCTGTGATTGCCCTTCTCCGTGGAAATATCTGCCCTGGTATCCATTTTTAGGTAACACCTATAAGTGATATGATATGGTATGTGTCTTTCACTTTCTGACTTACTACAAGTCACGTGATTACTTCTAGACTCATTTACGGTGCTGCAAATGGCATTGTGTCCTTTTTTTCCTTGGCTTCTCTTCTGCCTTAGCGAGGTCCATTTTCAACAATGTGATTCCCTGAGGGTTGTGGATTAGCTGACCTGGGCAGCCTTACCCTGCCGGCCCGCCCTCCCCAGGTGTGCCTCGTTGAGGTCAATATAAACAGCGCTCCAGGCAGCAATAGCCCCTGAAGCTGTGCCTGACTCCATATTCTCTGCCCCGTCAGCAGTCTCGGGGCTGTGCTGGTGGGTGGGAGTGAGGGGCCACAGCTTTGTGGGTGGCCCGGTGTGAGTGGGGCTCTGCTGGCCTTTCTGCAGGAGTTGCCAGGCTGACACCTGTAAAGAAGAGGATGTGTCACCCATACCTTCCGCTGGAATTTCTCTCCGGACAGAGGTGAGGAAGGAAAAAAGCAGTGGGGGCCAGGACAGGAGGCGTATCTCAGGCAGGGCAATGGAAAGCTTCCGGAAGAGCGCCCGGGGCCAGGACCACCCTGGCTGGCCTGCAGGCACCAAGTTGGCCTGCGTGCTGTCGCTGGTGTGGCTCGACGGCCCTTCCTCTAGGCTTTCAAGCCCTTGTACATATTCAGGTGTTTTACCTGGGAAGGGTGGGAACAGTTCAGCAGCAGCTGGCCTGGGGCTCAGCTCACGTTTACGCACAGATGCCTCGGCACAATCCCCCAGCTTTGCAATGAGGCCGCTCCTTGCATGGGGGGTGGGGTGCTGGCTGTATGGGAGATGGTTCCCCACCTCTGACCAATTTCAGAATTGTTTACCGCTGGAGCAAGTGTCCAGATAGGGTTTTCCTCTGTATAAATGGTGGGTTCAGGGTTTTTTTTTCTTTTATGTTTCAAGTTAGATTTTATTCCTCTTTTATGTATTTATAGATATAAGCATGGAAATAATTCATTCCTATAAATACATCTGTGTGATGGGAAGAACTTTTTTCTCTCTTATTTTTAAATTTTATTTTTTAGAATTTTGAAATTAATTTATTTTTTTATACAGCAGTTTATTATTAGTTATGTATTTTATGCATATACATGTATACAGGTCAATCCCAATCTCCCAACTCATCCCACCACCACCACCCCATGGCTTCCCACACTTGGTGTCCATACGTTTGTTCTCTACCTCTGTGTCTCTATTTCTTTGCTGCAAACCAGTTCATCTGTACCATTTTTTAGGTTCCACATATATGCCTTAATATAAAGTATTTGGTTTCCTCTTTCTGACTTCATTCTGTATGACAGTCCCTTGATCCATCGATGTCTCTACAAATGACCCAGTTTCATTCCTTTTTATGGCCGAGTAATATTTCATTTTATATATGTACCACATCTTTATCCATTTATCTGTCTGTGGGCATTTAGGTGGCTTCTATTACCTGGCTATTGTAAATTGTGCTGCAACGAACTTTGTGGTGAATGTGCCTTTTTGATTTACGGTTTTCTCTGGGTATATGCCCAGAAGTGGGATTGCTGGATCAGATGGTAATTCTATTTCTAGTTTTTTTAAGGAAACTCCATACTGTTCTCCATAGTGACTGTATCAATTTACATTCCCACCAATAGTGGAAGAGGGCTCCTTTTGTCCACACCCTCCCCAGAATTGGTTGTTTGTAGATTTTCTGATGATGCCGATTCTAACAGGTGTGAGGTGATACCTCATTGTAGTTTTGATTTGCATTTCTCTAATAATTAGTGCTGTTGAGCAGCTTTTCATGGGCGTCTTGGCCATCTCTGTGTCTTCTTTGAAGAAACGCCTCTTTAGATCTTCTGCCCATTTTTGTATTGGGTTGTTTGTTTTTTTAATATTAAGCTGCATGAGCTGTTTATATATATTGGAGATTAAACCTCTGTCCATTGATTCGTTTGCAACGATTTTTGCCCATTCTGAGGGATGCCTTTTTCCATTCCCGTTTTTTTTTAACAAAAAAGGAAATAAAGGAAAAGAAGCAGAACACTAATGTGCGTAAAATATGCCTTTTGAAACGGTCGTTTTGAAATATGGACGTCCTTTGAATTTTTTGGTCGATATGTGACCCCAGGAATTGTGTTCAGGGCAGGTGTCATTTACAGGCCTGCAATGATTTTGAATATCAACTGACCATTAGCGCTGGGATTAAAGCTGCTGTTGTGTGAAACGGCCACAAGGTGGCAGCAGTTCACCCTTACCAAATCTGGTTACTAGGGCAAGAGAGCCTCAGTGGAAGTGGTGTTCTAGATTGGAATTTAGAATGGAATGTGCCAGGAGAAAGCCCCTCAAGTTTGTCTCACTACTTCTTGTTCGTGTTTTTAATTTAATTTTTTAATTTTTTATTACAGCAAGTTTGATTACAATGTTTGGCTTGTTGTAGGTGTGGAAGATGTGGTTCTTTTACACATATACAGATGTCTGTTCTTCCTGGGATCCTTTTCCCATGTACGTTATGACAGAATGTTGAGTAGTCCTCTCTTGGTATTCTGTAGGTCTTTGGTGATTATATATGTCATCTGTGTTTGTATATGATTGTTAACCCCGATATTGTAATGAAACCAAACCTCACACCTTTCCTTTCGTGAACCATAAGTTTGTTTAATGAATCTGTGATTGCCCTTCTCCGTGGAAATATCTGCCCTGGTATCCATTTTTAGGTAACACCTATAAGTGATATGATATGGTATGTGTCTTTCACTTTCTGACTTACTACAAGTCACGTGATTACTTCTAGACTCATTTACGGTGCTGCAAATGGCATTGTGTCCTTTTTTTCCTTGGCTTCTCTTTTGCCTTAGCGAGGTCCATTTTCAACAATGTGATTCCCTGAGGGTTGTGGATTAGCTGACCTGGGCAGCCTTACCCTGCCGGCCCGCCCTCCCCAGGTGTGCCTCGTTGAGGTCAATATAAACAGCGCTCCAGGCAGCAATAGCCCCTGAAGCTGTGCCTGACTCCATATTCTCTGCCCCGTCAGCAGTCTCGGGGCTGTGCTGGTGGGTGGGAGTGAGGGGCCACAGCTTTGTGGGTGGCCCGGTGTGAGTGGGGCTCTGCTGGCCTTTCTGCAGGAGTTGCCAGGCTGACACCTGTAAAGAAGAGGATGTGTCACCCATACCTTCCGCTGGAATTTCTCTCCGGACAGAGGTGAGGAAGGAAAAAAGCAGTGGGGGCCAGGACAGGAGGCGTATCTCAGGCAGGGCAATGGAAAGCTTCCGGAAGAGCGCCCGGGGCCAGGACCACCCTGGCTGGCCTGCAGGCACCAAGTTGGCCTGCGTGCTGTCGCTGGTGTGGCTCCACGGCCCTTCCTCTAGGCTTTCAAGCCCTTGTACATATTCAGGTGTTTTACCTGGGAAGGGTGGGAACAGTTCAGCAGCAGCTGGCCTGGGGCTCAGCTCACGTTTACGCACAGATGCCTCGGCACAATCCCCCAGCTTTGCAATGAGGCCGCTCCTTGCGTGGGGGGTGGGGTGCTGGCTGTATGGGAGATGGTTCCCCACCTCTGACCAATTTCAGAATTGTTTACCGCTGGAGCAAGTGTCCAGATAGGGTTTTCCTCTGTATAAATGGTGGGTTCAGGGTTTTTTTTTCTTTTATGTTTCAAGTTAGATTTTATTCCTCTTTTATGTATTTATAGATATAAGCATGGAAATAATTCATTCCTATAAATACATCTGTGTGATGGGAAGAACTTTTTTCTCTCTTATTTTTAAATTTTATTTTTTAGAATTTTGAAATTAATTAATTTATTTTTTTATACAGCAGTTTATTATTAGTTATGTATTTTATGCATATACATGTATACAGGTCAATCCCAATCTCCCAACTCATCCCACCACCACCACCCCATGGCTTCCCACACTTGGTGTCCATACGTTTGTTCTCTACCTCTGTGTCTCTATTTCTTTGCTGCAAACCAGTTCATCTGTACCATTTTTTAGGTTCCACATATATGCCTTAATATAAAGTATTTGGTTTCCTCTTTCTGACTTCATTCTGTATGACAGTCCCTTGATCCATCGATGTCTCTACAAATGACCCAGTTTCATTCCTTTTTATGGCCGAGTAATATTTCATTTTATATATGTACCACATCTTTATCCATTTATCTGTCTGTGGGCATTTAGGTGGCTTCTATTACCTGGCTATTGTAAATTGTGCTGCAACGAACTTTGTGGTGAATGTGCCTTTTTGATTTACGGTTTTCTCTGGGTATATGCCCAGAAGTGGGATTGCTGGATCAGATGGTAATTCTATTTCTAGTTTTTTTAAGGAAACTCCATACTGTTCTCCATAGTGACTGTATCAATTTACATTCCCACCAATAGTGGAAGAGGGCTCCTTTTGTCCACACCCTCCCCAGAATTGGTTGTTTGTAGATTTTCTGATGATGCCGATTCTAACAGGTGTGAGGTGATACCTCATTGTAGTTTTGATTTGCATTTCTCTAATAATTAGTGCTGTTGAGCAGCTTTTCATGGGCGTCTTGGCCATCTCTGTGTCTTCTTTGAAGAAACGCCTCTTTAGATCTTCTGCCCATTTTTGTATTGGGTTGTTTGTTTTTTTAATATTAAGCTGCATGAGCTGTTTATATATATTGGAGATTAAACCTCTGTCCATTGATTCGTTTGCAACGATTTTTGCCCATTCTGAGGGATGCCTTTTTCCATTCCCGTTTTTTTTTAACAAAAAAGGAAATAAAGGAAAAGAAGCAGAACACTAATGTGCGTAAAATATGCCTTTTGAAACGGTCGTTTTGAAATATGGACGTCCTTTGAATTTTTTGGTCGATATGTGACCCCAGGAATTGTGTTCAGGGCAGGTGTCATTTACAGGCCTGCAATGATTTTGAATATCAACTGACCATTAGCGCTGGGATTAAAGCTGCTGTTGTGTGAAACGGCCACAAGGTGGCAGCAGTTCACCCTTACCAAATCTGGTTACTAGGGCAAGAGAGCCTCAGTGGAAGTGGTGTTCTAGATTGGAATTTAGAATGGAATGTGCCAGGAGAAAGCCCCTCAAGTTTGTCTCACTACTTCTTGTTCGTGTTTTTAATTTAATTTTTTAATTTTTTATTACAGCAAGTTTGATTACAATGTTTGGCTTGTTGTAGGTGTGGAAGATGTGGTTCTTTTACACATATACAGATGTCTGTTCTTCCTGGGATCCTTTTCCCATGTACGTTATGACAGAATGTTGAGTAGTCCTCTCTTGGTATTCTGTAGGTCTTTGGTGATTATATATGTCATCTGTGTTTGTATATGATTGTTAACCCCGATATTGTAATGAAACCAAACCTCACACCTTTCCTTTCGTGAACCATAAGTTTGTTTAATGAATCTGTGATTGCCCTTCTCCGTGGAAATATCTGCCCTGGTATCCATTTTTAGGTAACACCTATAAGTGATATGATATGGTATGTGTCTTTCACTTTCTGACTTACTACAAGTCACGTGATTACTTCTAGACTCATTTACGGTGCTGCAAATGGCATTGTGTCCTTTTTTTCCTTGGCTTCTCTTTTGCCTTAGCGAGGTCCATTTTCAACAATGTGATTCCCTGAGGGTTGTGGATTAGCTGACCTGGGCAGCCTTACCCTGCCGGCCCGCCCTCCCCAGGTGTGCCTCGTTGAGGTCAATATAAACAGCGCTCCAGGCAGCAATAGCCCCTGAAGCTGTGCCTGACTCCATATTCTCTGCCCCGTCAGCAGTCTCGGGGCTGTGCTGGTGGGTGGGAGTGAGGGGCCACAGCTTTGTGGGTGGCCCGGTGTGAGTGGGGCTCTGCTGGCCTTTCTGCAGGAGTTGCCAGGCTGACACCTGTAAAGAAGAGGATGTGTCACCCATACCTTCCGCTGGAATTTCTCTCCGGACAGAGGTGAGGAAGGAAAAAAGCAGTGGGGGCCAGGACAGGAGGCGTATCTCAGGCAGGGCAATGGAAAGCTTCCGGAAGAGCGCCCGGGGCCAGGACCACCCTGGCTGGCCTGCAGGCACCAAGTTGGCCTGCGTGCTGTCGCTGGTGTGGCTCCACGGCCCTTCCTCTAGGCTTTCAAGCCCTTGTACATATTCAGGTGTTTTACCTGGGAAGGGTGGGAACAGTTCAGCAGCAGCTGGCCTGGGGCTCAGCTCACGTTTACGCACAGATGCCTCGGCACAATCCCCCAGCTTTGCAATGAGGCCGCTCCTTGCGTGGGGGGTGGGGTGCTGGCTGTATGGGAGATGGTTCCCCACCTCTGACCAATTTCAGAATTGTTTACCGCTGGAGCAAGTGTCCAGATAGGGTTTTCCTCTGTATAAATGGTGGGTTCAGGGTTTTTTTTTCTTTTATGTTTCAAGTTAGATTTTATTCCTCTTTTATGTATTTATAGATATAAGCATGGAAATAATTCATTCCTATAAATACATCTGTGTGATGGGAAGAACTTTTTTCTCTCTTATTTTTAAATTTTATTTTTTAGAATTTTGAAATTAATTAATTTATTTTTTTATACAGCAGTTTATTATTAGTTATGTATTTTATGCATATACATGTATACAGGTCAATCCCAATCTCCCAACTCATCCCACCACCACCACCCCATGGCTTCCCACACTTGGTGTCCATACGTTTGTTCTCTACCTCTGTGTCTCTATTTCTTTGCTGCAAACCAGTTCATCTGTACCATTTTTTAGGTTCCACATATATGCCTTAATATAAAGTATTTGGTTTCCTCTTTCTGACTTCATTCTGTATGACAGTCCCTTGATCCATCGATGTCTCTACAAATGACCCAGTTTCATTCCTTTTTATGGCCGAGTAATATTTCATTTTATATATGTACCACATCTTTATCCATTTATCTGTCTGTGGGCATTTAGGTGGCTTCTATTACCTGGCTATTGTAAATTGTGCTGCAACGAACTTTGTGGTGAATGTGCCTTTTTGATTTACGGTTTTCTCTGGGTATATGCCCAGAAGTGGGATTGCTGGATCAGATGGTAATTCTATTTCTAGTTTTTTTAAGGAAACTCCATACTGTTCTCCATAGTGACTGTATCAATTTACATTCCCACCAATAGTGGAAGAGGGCTCCTTTTGTCCACACCCTCCCCAGAATTGGTTGTTTGTAGATTTTCTGATGATGCCAATTCTAACAGGTGTGAGGTGATACCTCATTGTAGTTTTGATTTGCATTTCTCTAATAATTAGTGCTGTTGAGCAGCTTTTCATGGGCGTCTTGGCCATCTCTGTGTCTTCTTTGAAGAAACGCCTCTTTAGATCTTCTGCCCATTTTTGTATTGGGTTGTTTGTTTTTTTAATATTAAGCTGCATGAGCTGTTTATATATATTGGAGATTAAACCTCTGTCCATTGATTCGTTTGCAACGATTTTTGCCCATTCTGAGGGATGCCTTTTTCCATTCCCGTTTTTTTTTAACAAAAAAGGAAAGAAAGGAAAAGAAGCAGAACACTAATGTGCGTAAAATATGCCTTTTGAAACGGTCGTTTTGAAATATGGACGTCCTTTGAATTTTTTGGTCGATATGTGACCCCAGGAATTGTGTTCAGGGCAGGTGTCATTTACAGGCCTGCAATGATTTTGAATATCAACTGACCATTAGCGCTGGGATTAAAGCTGCTGTTGTGTGAAACGGCCACAAGGTGGCAGCAGTTCACCCTTACCAAATCTGGTTACTAGGGCAAGAGAGCCTCAGTGGAAGTGGTGTTCTAGATTGGAATTTAGAATGGAATGTGCCAGGAGAAAGCCCCTCAAGTTTGTCTCACTACTTCTTGTTCGTGTTTTTAATTTAATTTTTTTATTTTTTATTACAGCAAGTTTGATTACAATGTTTGGCTTGTTGTAGGTGTGGAAGATGTGGTTCTTTTACACATATACAGATGTCTGTTCTTCCTGGGATCCTTTTCCCATGTACGTTATGACAGAATGTTGAGTAGTCCTCTCTTGGTATTCTGTAGGTCTTTGGTGATTATATATGTCATCTGTGTTTGTATATGATTGTTAACCCCGATATCGTAATGAAACCAAACCTCACACCTTTCCTTTCGTGAACCATAAGTTTGTTTAATGAATCTGTGATTGCCCTTCTCCGTGGAAATATCTGCCCTGGTATCCATTTTTAGGTAACACCTATAAGTGATATGATATGGTATGTGTCTTTCACTTTCTGACTTACTACAAGTCACGTGATTACTTCTAGACTCATTTACGGTGCTGCAAATGGCATTGTGTCCTTTTTTTCCTTGGCTTCTCTTCTGCCTTAGCGAGGTCCATTTTCAACAATGTGATTCCCTGAGGGTTGTGGATTAGCTGACCTGGGCAGCCTTACCCTGCCGGCCCGCCCTCCCCAGGTGTGCCTCGTTGAGGTCAATATAAACAGCGCTCCAGGCAGCAATAGCCCCTGAAGCTGTGCCTGACTCCATATTCTCTGCCCCGTCAGCAGTCTCGGGGCTGTGCTGGTGGGTGGGAGTGAGGGGCCACAGCTTTGTGGGTGGCCCGGTGTGAGTGGGGCTCTGCTGGCCTTTCTGCAGGAGTTGCCAGGCTGACACCTGTAAAGAAGAGGATGTGTCACCCATACCTTCCGCTGGAATTTCTCTCCGGACAGAGGTGAGGAAGGAAAAAAGCAGTGGGGGCCAGGACAGGAGGCGTATCTCAGGCAGGGCAATGGAAAGCTTCCGGAAGAGCGCCCGGGGCCAGGACCACCCTGGCTGGCCTGCAGGCACCAAGTTGGCCTGCGTGCTGTCGCTGGTGTGGCTCCACGGCCCTTCCTCTAGGCTTTCAAGCCCTTGTACATATTCAGGTGTTTTACCTGGGAAGGGTGGGAACAGTTCAGCAGCAGCTGGCCTGGGGCTCAGCTCACGTTTACGCACAGATGCCTCGGCACAATCCCCCAGCTTTGCAATGAGGCCGCTCCTTGCGTGGGGGGTGGGGTGCTGGCTGTATGGGAGATGGTTCCCCACCTCTGACCAATTTCAGAATTGTTTACCGCTGGAGCAAGTGTCCAGATAGGGTTTTCCTCTGTATAAATGGTGGGTTCAGGGTTTTTTTTTCTTTTATGTTTCAAGTTAGATTTTATTCCTCTTTTATGTATTTATAGATATAAGCATGGAAATAATTCATTCCTATAAATACATCTGTGTGATGGGAAGAACTTTTTTCTCTCTTATTTTTAAATTTTATTTTTTAGAATTTTGAAATTAATTAATTTATTTTTTTATACAGCAGTTTATTATTAGTTATGTATTTTATGCATATACATGTATACAGGTCAATCCCAATCTCCCAACTCATCCCACCACCACCACCCCATGGCTTCCCACACTTGGTGTCCATACGTTTGTTCTCTACCTCTGTGTCTCTATTTCTTCGCTGCAAACCAGTTCATCTGTACCATTTTTTAGGTTCCACATATATGCCTTAATATACAGTATTTGGTTTCCTCTTTCTGACTTCATTCTGTATGACAGTCCCTTGATCCATCGATGTCTCTACAAATGACCCAGTTTCATTCCTTTTTATGGCCGAGTAATATTTCATTTTATATATGTACCACATCTTTATCCATTTATCTGTCTGTGGGCATTTAGGTGGCTTCTATTACCTGGCTATTGTAAATTGTGCTGCAACGAACTTTGTGGTGAATGTGCCTTTTTGATTTACGGTTTTCTCTGGGTATATGCCCAGAAGTGGGATTGCTGGATCAGATGGTAATTCTATTTCTAGTTTTTTTAAGGAAACTCCATACTGTTCTCCATAGTGACTGTATCAATTTACATTCCCACCAATAGTGGAAGAGGGCTCCTTTTGTCCACACCCTCCCCAGAATTGGTTGTTTGTAGATTTTCTGATGATGCCGATTCTAACAGGTGTGAGGTGATACCTCATTGTAGTTTTGATTTGCATTTCTCTAATAATTAGTGCTGTTGAGCAGCTTTTCATGGGCGTCTTGGCCATCTCTGTGTCTTCTTTGAAGAAACGCCTCTTTAGATCTTCTGCCCATTTTTGTATTGGGTTGTTTGTTTTTTTAATATTAAGCTGCATGAGCTGTTTATATATATTGGAGATTAAACCTCTGTCCATTGATTCGTTTGCAACGATTTTTGCCCATTCTGAGGGATGCCTTTTTCCATTCCCGTTTTTTTTTAACAAAAAAGGAAAGAAAGGAAAAGAAGCAGAACACTAATGTGCGTAAAATATGCCTTTTGAAACGGTCGTTTTGAAATATGGACGTCCTTTGAATTTTTTGGTCGATATGTGACCCCAGGAATTGTGTTCAGGGCAGGTGTCATTTACAGGCCTGCAATGATTTTGAATATCAACTGACCATTAGCGCTGGGATTAAAGCTGCTGTTGTGTGAAACGGCCACAAGGTGGCAGCAGTTCACCCTTACCAAATCTGGTTACTAGGGCAAGAGAGCCTCAGTGGAAGTGGTGTTCTAGATTGGAATTTAGAATGGAATGTGCCAGGAGAAAGCCCCTCAAGTTTGTCTCACTACTTCTTGTTCGTGTTTTTAATTTAATTTTTTTATTTTTTATTACAGCAAGTTTGATTACAATGTTTGGCTTGTTGTAGGTGTGGAAGATGTGGTTCTTTTACACATATACAGATGTCTGTTCTTCCTGGGATCCTTTTCCCATGTACGTTATGACAGAATGTTGAGTAGTCCTCTCTTGGTATTCTGTAGGTCTTTGGTGATTATATATGTCATCTGTGTTTGTATATGATTGTTAACCCCGATATCGTAATGAAACCAAACCTCACACCTTTCCTTTCGTGAACCATAAGTTTGTTTAATGAATCTGTGATTGCCCTTCTCCGTGGAAATATCTGCCCTGGTATCCATTTTTAGGTAACACCTATAAGTGATATGATATGGTATGTGTCTTTCACTTTCTGACTTACTACAAGTCACGTGATTACTTCTAGACTCATTTACGGTGCTGCAAATGGCATTGTGTCCTTTTTTTCCTTGGCTTCTCTTCTGCCTTAGCGAGGTCCATTTTCAACAATGTGATTCCCTGAGGGTTGTGGATTAGCTGACCTGGGCAGCCTTACCCTGCCGGCCCGCCCTCCCCAGGTGTGCCTCGTTGAGGTCAATATAAACAGCGCTCCAGGCAGCAATAGCCCCTGAAGCTGTGCCTGACTCCATATTCTCTGCCCCGTCAGCAGTCTCGGGGCTGTGCTGGTGGGTGGGAGTGAGGGGCCACAGCTTTGTGGGTGGCCCGGTGTGAGTGGGGCTCTGCTGGCCTTTCTGCAGGAGTTGCCAGGCTGACACCTGTAAAGAAGAGGATGTGTCACCCATACCTTCCGCTGGAATTTCTCTCCGGACAGAGGTGAGGAAGGAAAAAAGCAGTGGGGGCCAGGACAGGAGGCGTATCTCAGGCAGGGCAATGGAAAGCTTCCGGAAGAGCGCCCGGGGCCAGGACCACCCTGGCTGGCCTGCAGGCACCAAGTTGGCCTGCGTGCTGTCGCTGGTGTGGCTCGACGGCCCTTCCTCTAGGCTTTCAAGCCCTTGTACATATTCAGGTGTTTTACCTGGGAAGGGTGGGAACAGTTCAGCAGCAGCTGGCCTGGGGCTCTGCTCACGTTTACGCACAGATGCCTCGGCACAATCCCCCAGCTTTGCAATGAGGCCGCTCCTTGCGTGGGGGGTGGGGTGCTGGCTGTATGGGAGATGGTTCCCCACCTCTGACCAATTTCAGAATTGTTTACCGCTGGAGCAAGTGTCCAGATAGGGTTTTCCTCTGTATAAATGGTGGGTTCAGGGTTTTTTTTTCTTTTATGTTTCAAGTTAGATTTTATTCCTCTTTTATGTATTTATAGATATAAGCATGGAAATAATTCATTCCTATAAATACATCTGTGTGATGGGAAGAACTTTTTTCTCTCTTATTTTTAAATTTTATTTTTTAGAATTTTGAAATTAATTAATTTATTTTTTTATACAGCAGTTTATTATTAGTTATGTATTTTATGCATATACATGTATACAGGTCAATCCCAATCTAGCAACTCATCCCACCACCACCACCCCATGGCTTCCCACACTTGGTGTCCATACGTTTGTTCTCTACCTCTGTGTCTCTATTTCTTCGCTGCAAACCAGTTCATCTGTACCATTTTTTAGGTTCCACATATATGCCTTAATATACAGTATTTGGTTTCCTCTTTCTGACTTCATTCTGTATGACAGTCCCTTGATCCATCGATGTCTCTACAAATGACCCAGTTTCATTCCTTTTTATGGCCGAGTAATATTTCATTTTATATATGTACCACATCTTTATCCATTTATCTGTCTGTGGGCATTTAGGTGGCTTCTATTACCTGGCTATTGTAAATTGTGCTGCAACGAACTTTGTGGTGAATGTGCCTTTTTGATTTACGGTTTTCTCTGGGTATATGCCCAGAAGTGGGATTGCTGGATCAGATGGTAATTCTATTTCTAGTTTTTTTAAGGAAACTCCATACTGTTCTCCATAGTGACTGTATCAATTTACATTCCCACCAATAGTGGAAGAGGGCTCCTTTTGTCCACACCCTCCCCAGAATTGGTTGTTTGTAGATTTTCTGATGATGCCGATTCTAACAGGTGTGAGGTGATACCTCATTGTAGTTTTGATTTGCATTTCTCTAATAATTAGTGCTGTTGAGCAGCTTTTCATGGGCGTCTTGGCCATCTCTGTGTCTTCTTTGAAGAAACGCCTCTTTAGATCTTCTGCCCATTTTTGTATTGGGTTGTTTGTTTTTTTAATATTAAGCTGCATGAGCTGTTTATATATATTGGAGATTAAACCTCTGTCCATTGATTCGTTTGCAACGATTTTTGCCCATTCTGAGGGATGCCTTTTTCCATTCCCGTTTTTTTTTTAACAAAAAAGGAAAGAAAGGAAAAGAAGCAGAACACTAATGTGCGTAAAATATGCCTTTTGAAACGGTCGTTTTGAAATATGGACGTCCTTTGAATTTTTTGGTCGATATGTGACCCCAGGAATTGTGTTCAGGGCAGGTGTCATTTACAGGCCTGCAATGATTTTGAATATCAACTGACCATTAGCGCTGGGATTAAAGCTGCTGTTGTGTGAAACGGCCACAAGGTGGCAGCAGTTCACCCTTACCAAATCTGGTTACTAGGGCAAGAGAGCCTCAGTGGAAGTGGTGTTCTAGATTGGAATTTAGAATGGAATGTGCCAGGAGAAAGCCCCTCAAGTTTGTCTCACTACTTCTTGTTCGTGTTTTTAATTTAATTTTTTTATTTTTTATTACAGCAAGTTTGATTACAATGTTTGGCTTGTTGTAGGTGTGGAAGATGTGGTTCTTTTACACATATACAGATGTCTGTTCTTCCTGGGATCCTTTTCCCATGTACGTTATGACAGAATGTTGAGTAGTCCTCTCTTGGTATTCTGTAGGTCTTTGGTGATTATATATGTCATCTGTGTTTGTATATGATTGTTAACCCCGATATCGTAATGAAACCAAACCTCACACCTTTCCTTTCGTGAACCATAAGTTTGTTTAATGAATCTGTGATTGCCCTTCTCCGTGGAAATATCTGCCCTGGTATCCATTTTTAGGTAACACCTATAAGTGATATGATATGGTATGTGTCTTTCACTTTCTGACTTACTACAAGTCACGTGATTACTTCTAGACTCATTTACGGTGCTGCAAATGGCATTGTGTCCTTTTTTTCCTTGGCTTCTCTTCTGCCTTAGCGAGGTCCATTTTCAACAATGTGATTCCCTGAGGGTTGTGGATTAGCTGACCTGGGCAGCCTTACCCTGCCGGCCCGCCCTCCCCAGGTGTGCCTCGTTGAGGTCAATATAAACAGCGCTCCAGGCAGCAATAGCCCCTGAAGCTGTGCCTGACTCCATATTCTCTGCCCCGTCAGCAGTCTCGGGGCTGTGCTGGTGGGTGGGAGTGAGGGGCCACAGCTTTGTGGGTGGCCCGGTGTGAGTGGGGCTCTGCTGGCCTTTCTGCAGGAGTTGCCAGGCTGACACCTGTAAAGAAGAGGATGTGTCACCCATACCTTCCGCTGGAATTTCTCTCCGGACAGAGGTGAGGAAGGAAAAAAGCAGTGGGGGCCAGGACAGGAGGCGTATCTCAGGCAGGGCAATGGAAAGCTTCCGGAAGAGCGCCCGGGGCCAGGACCACCCTGGCTGGCCTGCAGGCACCAAGTTGGCCTGCGTGCTGTCGCTGGTGTGGCTCCACGGCCCTTCCTCTAGGCTTTCAAGCCCTTGTACATATTCAGGTGTTTTACCTGGGAAGGGTGGGAACAGTTCAGCAGCAGCTGGCCTGGGGCTCAGCTCACGTTTACGCACAGATGCCTCGGCACAATCCCCCAGCTTTGCAATGAGGCCGCTCCTTGCGTGGGGGGTGGGGTGCTGGCTGTATGGGAGATGGTTCCCCACCTCTGACCAATTTCAGAATTGTTTACCGCTGGAGCAAGTGTCCAGATAGGGTTTTCCTCTGTATAAATGGTGGGTTCAGGGTTTTTTTTTCTTTTATGTTTCAAGTTAGATTTTATTCCTCTTTTATGTATTTATAGATATAAGCATGGAAATAATTCATTCCTATAAATACATCTGTGTGATGGGAAGAACTTTTTTCTCTCTTATTTTTAAATTTTATTTTTTAGAATTTTGAAATTAATTTATTTTTTTATACAGCAGTTTATTATTAGTTATGTATTTTATGCATATACATGTATACAGGTCAATCCCAATCTCCCAACTCATCCCACCACCACCACCCCATGGCTTCCCACACTTGGTGTCCATACGTTTGTTCTCTACCTCTGTGTCTCTATTTCTTTGCTGCAAACCAGTTCATCTGTACCATTTTTTAGGTTCCACATATATGCCTTAATATAAAGTATTTGGTTTCCTCTTTCTGACTTCATTCTGTATGACAGTCCCTTGATCCATCGATGTCTCTACAAATGACCCAGTTTCATTCCTTTTTATGGCCGAGTAATATTTCATTTTATATATGTACCACATCTTTATCCATTTATCTGTCTGTGGGCATTTAGGTGGCTTCTATTACCTGGCTATTGTAAATTGTGCTGCAACGAACTTTGTGGTGAATGTGCCTTTTTGATTTACGGTTTTCTCTGGGTATATGCCCAGAAGTGGGATTGCTGGATCAGATGGTAATTCTATTTCTAGTTTTTTTAAGGAAACTCCATACTGTTCTCCATAGTGACTGTATCAATTTACATTCCCACCAATAGTGGAAGAGGGCTCCTTTTGTCCACACCCTCCCCAGAATTGGTTGTTTGTAGATTTTCTGATGATGCCGATTCTAACAGGTGTGAGGTGATACCTCATTGTAGTTTTGATTTGCATTTCTCTAATAATTAGTGCTGTTGAGCAGCTTTTCATGGGCGTCTTGGCCATCTCTGTGTCTTCTTTGAAGAAACGCCTCTTTAGATCTTCTGCCCATTTTTGTATTGGGTTGTTTGTTTTTTTAATATTAAGCTGCATGAGCTGTTTATATATATTGGAGATTAAACCTCTGTCCATTGATTCGTTTGCAACGATTTTTGCCCATTCTGAGGGATGCCTTTTTCCATTCCCGTTTTTTTTTAACAAAAAAGGAAAGAAAGGAAAAGAAGCAGAACACTAATGTGCGTAAAATATGCCTTTTGAAACGGTCGTTTTGAAATATGGACGTCCTTTGAATTTTTTGGTCGATATGTGACCCCAGGAATTGTGTTCAGGGCAGGTGTCATTTACAGGCCTGCAATGATTTTGAATATCAACTGACCATTAGCGCTGGGATTAAAGCTGCTGTTGTGTGAAACGGCCACAAGGTGGCAGCAGTTCACCCTTACCAAATCTGGTTACTAGGGCAAGAGAGCCTCAGTGGAAGTGGTGTTCTAGATTGGAATTTAGAATGGAATGTGCCAGGAGAAAGCCCCTCAAGTTTGTCTCACTACTTCTTGTTCGTGTTTTTAATTTAATTTTTTAATTTTTTATTACAGCAAGTTTGATTACAATGTTTGGCTTGTTGTAGGTGTGGAAGATGTGGTTCTTTTACACATATACAGATGTCTGTTCTTCCTGGGATCCTTTTCCCATGTACGTTATGACAGAATGTTGAGTAGTCCTCTCTTGGTATTCTGTAGGTCTTTGGTGATTATATATGTCATCTGTGTTTGTATATGATTGTTAACCCCGATATCGTAATGAAACCAAACCTCACACCTTTCCTTTCGTGAACCATAAGTTTGTTTAATGAATCTGTGATTGCCCTTCTCCGTGGAAATATCTGCCCTGGTATCCATTTTTAGGTAACACCTATAAGTGATATGATATGGTATGTGTCTTTCACTTTCTGACTTACTACAAGTCACGTGATTACTTCTAGACTCATTTACGGTGCTGCAAATGGCATTGTGTCCTTTTTTTCCTTGGCTTCTCTTCTGCCTTAGCGAGGTCCATTTTCAACAATGTGATTCCCTGAGGGTTGTGGATTAGCTGACCTGGGCAGCCTTACCCTGCCGGCCCGCCCTCCCCAGGTGTGCCTCGTTGAGGTCAATATAAACAGCGCTCCAGGCAGCAATAGCCCCTGAAGCTGTGCCTGACTCCATATTCTCTGCCCCGTCAGCAGTCTCGGGGCTGTGCTGGTGGGTGGGAGTGAGGGGCCACAGCTTTGTGGGTGGCCCGGTGTGAGTGGGGCTCTGCTGGCCTTTCTGCAGGAGTTGCCAGGCTGACACCTGTAAAGAAGAGGATGTGTCACCCATACCTTCCGCTGGAATTTCTCTCCGGACAGAGGTGAGGAAGGAAAAAAGCAGTGGGGGCCAGGACAGGAGGCGTATCTCAGGCAGGGCAATGGAAAGCTTCCGGAAGAGCGCCCGGGGCCAGGACCACCCTGGCTGGCCTGCAGGCACCAAGTTGGCCTGCGTGCTGTCGCTGGTGTGGCTCCACGGCCCTTCCTCTAGGCTTTCAAGCCCTTGTACATATTCAGGTGTTTTACCTGGGAAGGGTGGGAACAGTTCAGCAGCAGCTGGCCTGGGGCTCAGCTCACGTTTACGCACAGATGCCTCGGCACAATCCCCCAGCTTTGCAATGAGGCCGCTCCTTGCGTGGGGGGTGGGGTGCTGGCTGTATGGGAGATGGTTCCCCACCTCTGACCAATTTCAGAATTGTTTACCGCTGGAGCAAGTGTCCAGATAGGGTTTTCCTCTGTATAAATGGTGGGTTCAGGGTTTTTTTTTCTTTTATGTTTCAAGTTAGATTTTATTCCTCTTTTATGTATTTATAGATATAAGCATGGAAATAATTCATTCCTATAAATACATCTGTGTGATGGGAAGAACTTTTTTCTCTCTTATTTTTAAATTTTATTTTTTAGAATTTTGAAATTAATTAATTTATTTTTTTATACAGCAGTTTATTATTAGTTATGTATTTTATGCATATACATGTATACAGGTCAATCCCAATCTCCCAACTCATCCCACCACCACCACCCCATGGCTTCCCACACTTGGTGTCCATACGTTTGTTCTCTACCTCTGTGTCTCTATTTCTTCGCTGCAAACCAGTTCATCTGTACCATTTTTTAGGTTCCACATATATGCCTTAATATACAGTATTTGGTTTCCTCTTTCTGACTTCATTCTGTATGACAGTCCCTTGATCCATCGATGTCTCTACAAATGACCCAGTTTCATTCCTTTTTATGGCCGAGTAATATTTCATTTTATATATGTACCACATCTTTATCCATTTATCTGTCTGTGGGCATTTAGGTGGCTTCTATTACCTGGCTATTGTAAATTGTGCTGCAACGAACTTTGTGGTGAATGTGCCTTTTTGATTTACGGTTTTCTCTGGGTATATGCCCAGAAGTGGGATTGCTGGATCAGATGGTAATTCTATTTCTAGTTTTTTTAAGGAAACTCCATACTGTTCTCCATAGTGACTGTATCAATTTACATTCCCACCAATAGTGGAAGAGGGCTCCTTTTGTCCACACCCTCCCCAGAATTGGTTGTTTGTAGATTTTCTGATGATGCCGATTCTAACAGGTGTGAGGTGATACCTCATTGTAGTTTTGATTTGCATTTCTCTAATAATTAGTGCTGTTGAGCAGCTTTTCATGGGCGTCTTGGCCATCTCTGTGTCTTCTTTGAAGAAACGCCTCTTTAGATCTTCTGCCCATTTTTGTATTGGGTTGTTTGTTTTTTTAATATTAAGCTGCATGAGCTGTTTATATATATTGGAGATTAAACCTCTGTCCATTGATTCGTTTGCAACGATTTTTGCCCATTCTGAGGGATGCCTTTTTCCATTCCCGTTTTTTTTTAACAAAAAAGGAAATAAAGGAAAAGAAGCAGAACACTAATGTGCGTAAAATATGCCTTTTGAAACGGTCGTTTTGAAATATGGACGTCCTTTGAATTTTTTGGTCGATATGTGACCCCAGGAATTGTGTTCAGGGCAGGTGTCATTTACAGGCCTGCAATGATTTTGAATATCAACTGACCATTAGCGCTGGGATTAAAGCTGCTGTTGTGTGAAACGGCCACAAGGTGGCAGCAGTTCACCCTTACCAAATCTGGTTACTAGGGCAAGAGAGCCTCAGTGGAAGTGGTGTTCTAGATTGGAATTTAGAATGGAATGTGCCAGGAGAAAGCCCCTCAAGTTTGTCTCACTACTTCTTGTTCGTGTTTTTCATTTAATTTTTTTATTTTTTATTACAGCAAGTTTGATTACAATGTTTGGCTTGTTGTAGGTGTGGAAGATGTGGTTCTTTTACACATATACAGATGTCTGTTCTTCCTGGGATCCTTTTCCCATGTACGTTATGACAGAATGTTGAGTAGTCCTCTCTTGGTATTCTGTAGGTCTTTGGTGATTATATATGTCATCTGTGTTTGTATATGATTGTTAACCCCGATATTGTAATGAAACCAAACCTCACACCTTTCCTTTCGTGAACCATAAGTTTGTTTAATGAATCTGTGATTGCCCTTCTCCGTGGAAATATCTGCCCTGGTATCCATTTTTAGGTAACACCTATAAGTGATATGATATGGTATGTGTCTTTCACTTTCTGACTTACTACAAGTCACGTGATTACTTCTAGACTCATTTACGGTGCTGCAAATGGCATTGTGTCCTTTTTTTCCTTGGCTTCTCTTCTGCCTTAGCGAGGTCCATTTTCAACAATGTGATTCCCTGAGGGTTGTGGATTAGCTGACCTGGGCAGCCTTACCCTGCCGGCCCGCCCTCCCCAGGTGTGCCTCGTTGAGGTCAATATAAACAGCGCTCCAGGCAGCAATAGCCCCTGAAGCTGTGCCTGACTCCATATTCTCTGCCCCGTCAGCAGTCTCGGGGCTGTGCTGGTGGGTGGGAGTGAGGGGCCACAGCTTTGTGGGTGGCCCGGTGTGAGTGGGGCTCTGCTGGCCTTTCTGCAGGAGTTGCCAGGCTGACACCTGTAAAGAAGAGGATGTGTCACCCATACCTTCCGCTGGAATTTCTCTCCGGACAGAGGTGAGGAAGGAAAAAAGCAGTGGGGGCCAGGACAGGAGGCGTATCTCAGGCAGGGCAATGGAAAGCTTCCGGAAGAGCGCCCGGGGCCAGGACCACCCTGGCTGGCCTGCAGGCACCAAGTTGGCCTGCGTGCTGTCGCTGGTGTGGCTCGACGGCCCTTCCTCTAGGCTTTCAAGCCCTTGTACATATTCAGGTGTTTTACCTGGGAAGGGTGGGAACAGTTCAGCAGCAGCTGGCCTGGGGCTCAGCTCACGTTTACGCACAGATGCCTCGGCACAATCCCCCAGCTTTGCAATGAGGCCGCTCCTTGCATGGGGGGTGGGGTGCTGGCTGTATGGGAGATGGTTCCCCACCTCTGACCAATTTCAGAATTGTTTACCGCTGGAGCAAGTGTCCAGATAGGGTTTTCCTCTGTATAAATGGTGGGTTCAGGGTTTTTTTTTCTTTTATGTTTCAAGTTAGATTTTATTCCTCTTTTATGTATTTATAGATATAAGCATGGAAATAATTCATTCCTATAAATACATCTGTGTGATGGGAAGAACTTTTTTCTCTCTTATTTTTAAATTTTATTTTTTAGAATTTTGAAATTAATTTATTTTTTTATACAGCAGTTTATTATTAGTTATGTATTTTATGCATATACATGTATACAGGTCAATCCCAATCTCCCAACTCATCCCACCACCACCACCCCATGGCTTCCCACACTTGGTGTCCATACGTTTGTTCTCTACCTCTGTGTCTCTATTTCTTTGCTGCAAACCAGTTCATCTGTACCATTTTTTAGGTTCCACATATATGCCTTAATATAAAGTATTTGGTTTCCTCTTTCTGACTTCATTCTGTATGACAGTCCCTTGATCCATCGATGTCTCTACAAATGACCCAGTTTCATTCCTTTTTATGGCCGAGTAATATTTCATTTTATATATGTACCACATCTTTATCCATTTATCTGTCTGTGGGCATTTAGGTGGCTTCTATTACCTGGCTATTGTAAATTGTGCTGCAACGAACTTTGTGGTGAATGTGCCTTTTTGATTTACGGTTTTCTCTGGGTATATGCCCAGAAGTGGGATTGCTGGATCAGATGGTAATTCTATTTCTAGTTTTTTTAAGGAAACTCCATACTGTTCTCCATAGTGACTGTATCAATTTACATTCCCACCAATAGTGGAAGAGGGCTCCTTTTGTCCACACCCTCCCCAGAATTGGTTGTTTGTAGATTTTCTGATGATGCCGATTCTAACAGGTGTGAGGTGATACCTCATTGTAGTTTTGATTTGCATTTCTCTAATAATTAGTGCTGTTGAGCAGCTTTTCATGGGCGTCTTGGCCATCTCTGTGTCTTCTTTGAAGAAACGCCTCTTTAGATCTTCTGCCCATTTTTGTATTGGGTTGTTTGTTTTTTTAATATTAAGCTGCATGAGCTGTTTATATATATTGGAGATTAAACCTCTGTCCATTGATTCGTTTGCAACGATTTTTGCCCATTCTGAGGGATGCCTTTTTCCATTCCCGTTTTTTTTTAACAAAAAAGGAAATAAAGGAAAAGAAGCAGAACACTAATGTGCGTAAAATATGCCTTTTGAAACGGTCGTTTTGAAATATGGACGTCCTTTGAATTTTTTGGTTGATATGTGACCCCAGGAATTGTGTTCAGGGCAGGTGTCATTTACAGGCCTGCAATGATTTTGAATATCAACTGACCATTAGCGCTGGGATTAAAGCTGCTGTTGTGTGAAACGGCCACAAGGTGGCAGCAGTTCACCCTTACCAAATCTGGTTACTAGGGCAAGAGAGCCTCAGTGGAAGTGGTGTTCTAGATTGGAATTTAGAATGGAATGTGCCAGGAGAAAGCCCCTCAAGTTTGTCTCACTACTTCTTGTTCGTGTTTTTAATTTAATTTTTTAATTTTTTATTACAGCAAGTTTGATTACAATGTTTGGCTTGTTGTAGGTGTGGAAGATGTGGTTCTTTTACACATATACAGATGTCTGTTCTTCCTGGGATCCTTTTCCCATGTACGTTATGACAGAATGTTGAGTAGTCCTCTCTTGGTATTCTGTAGGTCTTTGGTGATTATATATGTCATCTGTGTTTGTATATGATTGTTAACCCCGATATTGTAATGAAACCAAACCTCACACCTTTCCTTTCGTGAACCATAAGTTTGTTTAATGAATCTGTGATTGCCCTTCTCCGTGGAAATATCTGCCCTGGTATCCATTTTTAGGTAACACCTATAAGTGATATGATATGGTATGTGTCTTTCACTTTCTGACTTACTACAAGTCACGTGATTACTTCTAGACTCATTTACGGTGCTGCAAATGGCATTGTGTCCTTTTTTTCCTTGGCTTCTCTTCTGCCTTAGCGAGGTCCATTTTCAACAATGTGATTCCCTGAGGGTTGTGGATTAGCTGACCTGGGCAGCCTTACCCTGCCGGCCCGCCCTCCCCAGGTGTGCCTCGTTGAGGTCAATATAAACAGCGCTCCAGGCAGCAATAGCCCCTGAAGCTGTGCCTGACTCCATATTCTCTGCCCCGTCAGCAGTCTCGGGGCTGTGCTGGTGGGTGGGAGTGAGGGGCCACAGCTTTGTGGGTGGCCCGGTGTGAGTGGGGCTCTGCTGGCCTTTCTGCAGGAGTTGCCAGGCTGACACCTGTAAAGAAGAGGATGTGTCACCCATACCTTCCGCTGGAATTTCTCTCCGGACAGAGGTGAGGAAGGAAAAAAGCAGTGGGGGCCAGGACAGGAGGCGTATCTCAGGCAGGGCAATGGAAAGCTTCCGGAAGAGCGCCCGGGGCCAGGACCACCCTGGCTGGCCTGCAGGCACCAAGTTGGCCTGCGTGCTGTCGCTGGTGTGGCTCGACGGCCCTTCCTCTAGGCTTTCAAGCCCTTGTACATATTCAGGTGTTTTACCTGGGAAGGGTGGGAACAGTTCAGCAGCAGCTGGCCTGGGGCTCAGCTCACGTTTACGCACAGATGCCTCGGCACAATCCCCCAGCTTTGCAATGAGGCCGCTCCTTGCATGGGGGGTGGGGTGCTGGCTGTATGGGAGATGGTTCCCCACCTCTGACCAATTTCAGAATTGTTTACCGCTGGAGCAAGTGTCCAGATAGGGTTTTCCTCTGTATAAATGGTGGGTTCAGGGTTTTTTTTTCTTTTATGTTTCAAGTTAGATTTTATTCCTCTTTTATGTATTTATAGATATAAGCATGGAAATAATTCATTCCTATAAATACATCTGTGTGATGGGAAGAACTTTTTTCTCTCTTATTTTTAAATTTTATTTTTTAGAATTTTGAAATTAATTTATTTTTTTATACAGCAGTTTATTATTAGTTATGTATTTTATGCATATACATGTATACAGGTCAATCCCAATCTCCCAACTCATCCCACCACCACCACCCCATGGCTTCCCACACTTGGTGTCCATACGTTTGTTCTCTACCTCTGTGTCTCTATTTCTTTGCTGCAAACCAGTTCATCTGTACCATTTTTTAGGTTCCACATATATGCCTTAATATAAAGTATTTGGTTTCCTCTTTCTGACTTCATTCTGTATGACAGTCCCTTGATCCATCGATGTCTCTACAAATGACCCAGTTTCATTCCTTTTTATGGCCGAGTAATATTTCATTTTATATATGTACCACATCTTTATCCATTTATCTGTCTGTGGGCATTTAGGTGGCTTCTATTACCTGGCTATTGTAAATTGTGCTGCAACGAACTTTGTGGTGAATGTGCCTTTTTGATTTACGGTTTTCTCTGGGTATATGCCCAGAAGTGGGATTGCTGGATCAGATGGTAATTCTATTTCTAGTTTTTTTAAGGAAACTCCATACTGTTCTCCATAGTGACTGTATCAATTTACATTCCCACCAATAGTGGAAGAGGGCTCCTTTTGTCCACACCCTCCCCAGAATTGGTTGTTTGTAGATTTTCTGATGATGCCGATTCTAACAGGTGTGAGGTGATACCTCATTGTAGTTTTGATTTGCATTTCTCTAATAATTAGTGCTGTTGAGCAGCTTTTCATGGGCGTCTTGGCCATCTCTGTGTCTTCTTTGAAGAAACGCCTCTTTAGATCTTCTGCCCATTTTTGTATTGGGTTGTTTGTTTTTTTAATATTAAGCTGCATGAGCTGTTTATATATATTGGAGATTAAACCTCTGTCCATTGATTCGTTTGCAACGATTTTTGCCCATTCTGAGGGATGCCTTTTTCCATTCCCGTTTTTTTTTAACAAAAAAGGAAATAAAGGAAAAGAAGCAGAACACTAATGTGCGTAAAATATGCCTTTTGAAACGGTCGTTTTGAAATATGGACGTCCTTTGAATTTTTTGGTTGATATGTGACCCCAGGAATTGTGTTCAGGGCAGGTGTCATTTACAGGCCTGCAATGATTTTGAATATCAACTGACCATTAGCGCTGGGATTAAAGCTGCTGTTGTGTGAAACGGCCACAAGGTGGCAGCAGTTCACCCTTACCAAATCTGGTTACTAGGGCAAGAGAGCCTCAGTGGAAGTGGTGTTCTAGATTGGAATTTAGAATGGAATGTGCCAGGAGAAAGCCCCTCAAGTTTGTCTCACTACTTCTTGTTCGTGTTTTTAATTTAATTTTTTAATTTTTTATTACAGCAAGTTTGATTACAATGTTTGGCTTGTTGTAGGTGTGGAAGATGTGGTTCTTTTACACATATACAGATGTCTGTTCTTCCTGGGATCCTTTTCCCATGTACGTTATGACAGAATGTTGAGTAGTCCTCTCTTGGTATTCTGTAGGTCTTTGGTGATTATATATGTCATCTGTGTTTGTATATGATTGTTAACCCCGATATTGTAATGAAACCAAACCTCACACCTTTCCTTTCGTGAACCATAAGTTTGTTTAATGAATCTGTGATTGCCCTTCTCCGTGGAAATATCTGCCCTGGTATCCATTTTTAGGTAACACCTATAAGTGATATGATATGGTATGTGTCTTTCACTTTCTGACTTACTACAAGTCACGTGATTACTTCTAGACTCATTTACGGTGCTGCAAATGGCATTGTGTCCTTTTTTTCCTTGGCTTCTCTTCTGCCTTAGCGAGGTCCATTTTCAACAATGTGATTCCCTGAGGGTTGTGGATTAGCTGACCTGGGCAGCCTTACCCTGCCGGCCCGCCCTCCCCAGGTGTGCCTCGTTGAGGTCAATATAAACAGCGCTCCAGGCAGCAATAGCCCCTGAAGCTGTGCCTGACTCCATATTCTCTGCCCCGTCAGCAGTCTCGGGGCTGTGCTGGTGGGTGGGAGTGAGGGGCCACAGCTTTGTGGGTGGCCCGGTGTGAGTGGGGCTCTGCTGGCCTTTCTGCAGGAGTTGCCAGGCTGACACCTGTAAAGAAGAGGATGTGTCACCCATACCTTCCGCTGGAATTTCTCTCCGGACAGAGGTGAGGAAGGAAAAAAGCAGTGGGGGCCAGGACAGGAGGCGTATCTCAGGCAGGGCAATGGAAAGCTTCCGGAAGAGCGCCCGGGGCCAGGACCACCCTGGCTGGCTTGCAGGCACCAAGTTGGCCTGCGTGCTGTCGCTGGTGTGGCTCCACGGCCCTTCCTCTAGGCTTTCAAGCCCTTGTACATATTCAGGTGTTTTACCTGGGAAGGGTGGGAACAGTTCAGCAGCAGCTGGCCTGGGGCTCAGCTCACGTTTACGCACAGATGCCTCGGCACAATCCCCCAGCTTTGCAATGAGGCCGCTCCTTGCGTGGGGGGTGGGGTGCTGGCTGTATGGGAGATGGTTCCCCACCTCTGACCAATTTCAGAATTGTTTACCGCTGGAGCAAGTGTCCAGATAGGGTTTTCCTCTGTATAAATGGTGGGTTCAGGGTTTTTTTTTCTTTTATGTTTCAAGTTAGATTTTATTCCTCTTTTATGTATTTATAGATATAAGCATGGAAATAATTCATTCCTATAAATACATCTGTGTGATGGGAAGAACTTTTTTCTCTCTTATTTTTAAATTTTATTTTTTAGAATTTTGAAATTAATTAATTTATTTTTTTATACAGCAGTTTATTATTAGTTATGTATTTTATGCATATACATGTATACAGGTCAATCCCAATCTAGCAACTCATCCCACCACCACCACCCCATGGCTTCCCACACTTGGTGTCCATACGTTTGTTCTCTACCTCTGTGTCTCTATTTCTTCGCTGCAAACCAGTTCATCTGTACCATTTTTTAGGTTCCACATATATGCCTTAATATACAGTATTTGGTTTCCTCTTTCTGACTTCATTCTGTATGACAGTCCCTTGATCCATCGATGTCTCTACAAATGACCCAGTTTCATTCCTTTTTATGGCCGAGTAATATTTCATTTTATATATGTACCACATCTTTATCCATTTATCTGTCTGTGGGCATTTAGGTGGCTTCTATTACCTGGCTATTGTAAATTGTGCTGCAACGAACTTTGTGGTGAATGTGCCTTTTTGATTTACGGTTTTCTCTGGGTATATGCCCAGAAGTGGGATTGCTGGATCAGATGGTAATTCTATTTCTAGTTTTTTTAAGGAAACTCCATACTGTTCTCCATAGTGACTGTATCAATTTACGTTCCCACCAATAGTGGAAGAGGGCTCCTTTTGTCCACACCCTCCCCAGAATTGGTTGTTTGTAGATTTTCTGATGATGCCGATTCTAACAGGTGTGAGGTGATACCTCATTGTAGTTTTGATTTGCATTTCTCTAATAATTAGTGCTGTTGAGCAGCTTTTCATGGGCGTCTTGGCCATCTCTGTGTCTTCTTTGAAGAAACGCCTCTTTAGATCTTCTGCCCATTTTTGTATTGGGTTGTTTGTTTTTTTAATATTAAGCTGCATGAGCTGTTTATATATATTGGAGATTAAACCTCTGTCCATTGATTCGTTTGCAACGATTTTTGCCCATTCTGAGGGATGCCTTTTTCCATTCCCGTTTTTTTTTAACAAAAAAGGAAATAAAGGAAAAGAAGCAGAACACTAATGTGCGTAAAATATGCCTTTTGAAACGGTCGTTTTGAAATATGGACGTCCTTTGAATTTTTTGGTCGATATGTGACCCCAGGAATTGTGTTCAGGGCAGGTGTCATTTACAGGCCTGCAATGATTTTGAATATCAACTGACCATTAGCGCTGGGATTAAAGCTGCTGTTGTGTGAAACGGCCACAAGGTGGCAGCAGTTCACCCTTACCAAATCTGGTTACTAGGGCAAGAGAGCCTCAGTGGAAGTGGTGTTCTAGATTGGAATTTAGAATGGAATGTGCCAGGAGAAAGCCCCTCAAGTTTGTCTCACTACTTCTTGTTCGTGTTTTTCATTTAATTTTTTTATTTTTTATTACAGCAAGTTTGATTACAATGTTTGGCTTGTTGTAGGTGTGGAAGATGTGGTTCTTTTACACATATACAGATGTCTGTTCTTCCTGGGATCCTTTTCCCATGTACGTTATGACAGAATGTTGAGTAGTCCTCTCTTGGTATTCTGTAGGTCTTTGGTGATTATATATGTCATCTGTGTTTGTATATGATTGTTAACCCCGATATTGTAATGAAACCAAACCTCACACCTTTCCTTTCGTGAACCATAAGTTTGTTTAATGAATCTGTGATTGCCCTTCTCCGTGGAAATATCTGCCCTGGTATCCATTTTTAGGTAACACCTATAAGTGATATGATATGGTATGTGTCTTTCACTTTCTGACTTACTACAAGTCACGTGATTACTTCTAGACTCATTTACGGTGCTGCAAATGGCATTGTGTCCTTTTTTTCCTTGGCTTCTCTTCTGCCTTAGCGAGGTCCATTTTCAACAATGTGATTCCCTGAGGGTTGTGGATTAGCTGACCTGGGCAGCCTTACCCTGCCGGCCCGCCCTCCCCAGGTGTGCCTCGTTGAGGTCAATATAAACAGCGCTCCAGGCAGCAATAGCCCCTGAAGCTGTGCCTGACTCCATATTCTCTGCCCCGTCAGCAGTCTCGGGGCTGTGCTGGTGGGTGGGAGTGAGGGGCCACAGCTTTGTGGGTGGCCCGGTGTGAGTGGGGCTCTGCTGGCCTTTCTGCAGGAGTTGCCAGGCTGACACCTGTAAAGAAGAGGATGTGTCACCCATACCTTCCGCTGGAATTTCTCTCCGGACAGAGGTGAGGAAGGAAAAAAGCAGTGGGGGCCAGGACAGGAGGCGTATCTCAGGCAGGGCAATGGAAAGCTTCCGGAAGAGCGCCCGGGGCCAGGACCACCCTGGCTGGCCTGCAGGCACCAAGTTGGCCTGCGTGCTGTCGCTGGTGTGGCTCGACGGCCCTTCCTCTAGGCTTTCAAGCCCTTGTACATATTCAGGTGTTTTACCTGGGAAGGGTGGGAACAGTTCAGCAGCAGCTGGCCTGGGGCTCAGCTCACGTTTACGCACAGATGCCTCGGCACAATCCCCCAGCTTTGCAATGAGGCCGCTCCTTGCATGGGGGGTGGGGTGCTGGCTGTATGGGAGATGGTTCCCCACCTCTGACCAATTTCAGAATTGTTTACCGCTGGAGCAAGTGTCCAGATAGGGTTTTCCTCTGTATAAATGGTGGGTTCAGGGTTTTTTTTTCTTTTATGTTTCAAGTTAGATTTTATTCCTCTTTTATGTATTTATAGATATAAGCATGGAAATAATTCATTCCTATAAATACATCTGTGTGATGGGAAGAACTTTTTTCTCTCTTATTTTTAAATTTTATTTTTTAGAATTTTGAAATTAATTTATTTTTTTATACAGCAGTTTATTATTAGTTATGTATTTTATGCATATACATGTATACAGGTCAATCCCAATCTCCCAACTCATCCCACCACCACCACCCCATGGCTTCCCACACTTGGTGTCCATACGTTTGTTCTCTACCTCTGTGTCTCTATTTCTTTGCTGCAAACCAGTTCATCTGTACCATTTTTTAGGTTCCACATATATGCCTTAATATAAAGTATTTGGTTTCCTCTTTCTGACTTCATTCTGTATGACAGTCCCTTGATCCATCGATGTCTCTACAAATGACCCAGTTTCATTCCTTTTTATGGCCGAGTAATATTTCATTTTATATATGTACCACATCTTTATCCATTTATCTGTCTGTGGGCATTTAGGTGGCTTCTATTACCTGGCTATTGTAAATTGTGCTGCAACGAACTTTGTGGTGAATGTGCCTTTTTGATTTACGGTTTTCTCTGGGTATATGCCCAGAAGTGGGATTGCTGGATCAGATGGTAATTCTATTTCTAGTTTTTTTAAGGAAACTCCATACTGTTCTCCATAGTGACTGTATCAATTTACATTCCCACCAATAGTGGAAGAGGGCTCCTTTTGTCCACACCCTCCCCAGAATTGGTTGTTTGTAGATTTTCTGATGATGCCGATTCTAACAGGTGTGAGGTGATACCTCATTGTAGTTTTGATTTGCATTTCTCTAATAATTAGTGCTGTTGAGCAGCTTTTCATGGGCGTCTTGGCCATCTCTGTGTCTTCTTTGAAGAAACGCCTCTTTAGATCTTCTGCCCATTTTTGTATTGGGTTGTTTGTTTTTTTAATATTAAGCTGCATGAGCTGTTTATATATATTGGAGATTAAACCTCTGTCCATTGATTCGTTTGCAACGATTTTTGCCCATTCTGAGGGATGCCTTTTTCCATTCCCGTTTTTTTTTAACAAAAAAGGAAATAAAGGAAAAGAAGCAGAACACTAATGTGCGTAAAATATGCCTTTTGAAACGGTCGTTTTGAAATATGGACGTCCTTTGAATTTTTTGGTCGATATGTGACCCCAGGAATTGTGTTCAGGGCAGGTGTCATTTACAGGCCTGCAATGATTTTGAATATCAACTGACCATTAGCGCTGGGATTAAAGCTGCTGTTGTGTGAAACGGCCACAAGGTGGCAGCAGTTCACCCTTACCAAATCTGGTTACTAGGGCAAGAGAGCCTCAGTGGAAGTGGTGTTCTAGATTGGAATTTAGAATGGAATGTGCCAGGAGAAAGCCCCTCAAGTTTGTCTCACTACTTCTTGTTCGTGTTTTTAATTTAATTTTTTAATTTTTTATTACAGCAAGTTTGATTACAATGTTTGGCTTGTTGTAGGTGTGGAAGATGTGGTTCTTTTACACATATACAGATGTCTGTTCTTCCTGGGATCCTTTTCCCATGTACGTTATGACAGAATGTTGAGTAGTCCTCTCTTGGTATTCTGTAGGTCTTTGGTGATTATATATGTCATCTGTGTTTGTATATGATTGTTAACCCCGATATTGTAATGAAACCAAACCTCACACCTTTCCTTTCGTGAACCATAAGTTTGTTTAATGAATCTGTGATTGCCCTTCTCCGTGGAAATATCTGCCCTGGTATCCATTTTTAGGTAACACCTATAAGTGATATGATATGGTATGTGTCTTTCACTTTCTGACTTACTACAAGTCACGTGATTACTTCTAGACTCATTTACGGTGCTGCAAATGGCATTGTGTCCTTTTTTTCCTTGGCTTCTCTTCTGCCTTAGCGAGGTCCATTTTCAACAATGTGATTCCCTGAGGGTTGTGGATTAGCTGACCTGGGCAGCCTTACCCTGCCGGCCCGCCCTCCCCAGGTGTGCCTCGTTGAGGTCAATATAAACAGCGCTCCAGGCAGCAATAGCCCCTGAAGCTGTGCCTGACTCCATATTCTCTGCCCCGTCAGCAGTCTCGGGGCTGTGCTGGTGGGTGGGAGTGAGGGGCCACAGCTTTGTGGGTGGCCCGGTGTGAGTGGGGCTCTGCTGGCCTTTCTGCAGGAGTTGCCAGGCTGACACCTGTAAAGAAGAGGATGTGTCACCCATACCTTCCGCTGGAATTTCTCTCCGGACAGAGGTGAGGAAGGAAAAAAGCAGTGGGGGCCAGGACAGGAGGCGTATCTCAGGCAGGGCAATGGAAAGCTTCCGGAAGAGCGCCCGGGGCCAGGACCACCCTGGCTGGCTTGCAGGCACCAAGTTGGCCTGCGTGCTGTCGCTGGTGTGGCTCCACGGCCCTTCCTCTAGGCTTTCAAGCCCTTGTACATATTCAGGTGTTTTACCTGGGAAGGGTGGGAACAGTTCAGCAGCAGCTGGCCTGGGGCTCAGCTCACGTTTACGCACAGATGCCTCGGCACAATCCCCCAGCTTTGCAATGAGGCCGCTCCTTGCGTGGGGGGTGGGGTGCTGGCTGTATGGGAGATGGTTCCCCACCTCTGACCAATTTCAGAATTGTTTACCGCTGGAGCAAGTGTCCAGATAGGGTTTTCCTCTGTATAAATGGTGGGTTCAGGGTTTTTTTTTCTTTTATGTTTCAAGTTAGATTTTATTCCTCTTTTATGTATTTATAGATATAAGCATGGAAATAATTCATTCCTATAAATACATCTGTGTGATGGGAAGAACTTTTTTCTCTCTTATTTTTAAATTTTATTTTTTAGAATTTTGAAATTAATTAATTTATTTTTTTATACAGCAGTTTATTATTAGTTATGTATTTTATGCATATACATGTATACAGGTCAATCCCAATCTAGCAACTCATCCCACCACCACCACCCCATGGCTTCCCACACTTGGTGTCCATACGTTTGTTCTCTACCTCTGTGTCTCTATTTCTTCGCTGCAAACCAGTTCATCTGTACCATTTTTTAGGTTCCACATATATGCCTTAATATACAGTATTTGGTTTCCTCTTTCTGACTTCATTCTGTATGACAGTCCCTTGATCCATCGATGTCTCTACAAATGACCCAGTTTCATTCCTTTTTATGGCCGAGTAATATTTCATTTTATATATGTACCACATCTTTATCCATTTATCTGTCTGTGGGCATTTAGGTGGCTTCTATTACCTGGCTATTGTAAATTGTGCTGCAACGAACTTTGTGGTGAATGTGCCTTTTTGATTTACGGTTTTCTCTGGGTATATGCCCAGAAGTGGGATTGCTGGATCAGATGGTAATTCTATTTCTAGTTTTTTTAAGGAAACTCCATACTGTTCTCCATAGTGACTGTATCAATTTACGTTCCCACCAATAGTGGAAGAGGGCTCCTTTTGTCCACACCCTCCCCAGAATTGGTTGTTTGTAGATTTTCTGATGATGCCGATTCTAACAGGTGTGAGGTGATACCTCATTGTAGTTTTGATTTGCATTTCTCTAATAATTAGTGCTGTTGAGCAGCTTTTCATGGGCGTCTTGGCCATCTCTGTGTCTTCTTTGAAGAAACGCCTCTTTAGATCTTCTGCCCATTTTTGTATTGGGTTGTTTGTTTTTTTAATATTAAGCTGCATGAGCTGTTTATATATATTGGAGATTAAACCTCTGTCCATTGATTCGTTTGCAACGATTTTTGCCCATTCTGAGGGATGCCTTTTTCCATTCCCGTTTTTTTTTAACAAAAAAGGAAAGAAAGGAAAAGAAGCAGAACACTAATGTGCGTAAAATATGCCTTTTGAAACGGTCGTTTTGAAATATGGACGTCCTTTGAATTTTTTGGTCGATATGTGACCCCAGGAATTGTGTTCAGGGCAGGTGTCATTTACAGGCCTGCAATGATTTTGAATATCAACTGACCATTAGCGCTGGGATTAAAGCTGCTGTTGTGTGAAACGGCCACAAGGTGGCAGCAGTTCACCCTTACCAAATCTGGTTACTAGGGCAAGAGAGCCTCAGTGGAAGTGGTGTTCTAGATTGGAATTTAGAATGGAATGTGCCAGGAGAAAGCCCCTCAAGTTTGTCTCACTACTTCTTGTTCGTGTTTTTAATTTAATTTTTTTATTTTTTATTACAGCAAGTTTGATTACAATGTTTGGCTTGTTGTAGGTGTGGAAGATGTGGTTCTTTTACACATATACAGATGTCTGTTCTTCCTGGGATCCTTTTCCCATGTACGTTATGACAGAATGTTGAGTAGTCCTCTCTTGGTATTCTGTAGGTCTTTGGTGATTATATATGTCATCTGTGTTTGTATATGATTGTTAACCCCGATATCGTAATGAAACCAAACCTCACACCTTTCCTTTCGTGAACCATAAGTTTGTTTAATGAATCTGTGATTGCCCTTCTCCGTGGAAATATCTGCCCTGGTATCCATTTTTAGGTAACACCTATAAGTGATATGATATGGTATGTGTCTTTCACTTTCTGACTTACTACAAGTCACGTGATTACTTCTAGACTCATTTACGGTGCTGCACATGGCATTGTGTCCTTTTTTTCCTTCGCTTCTCTTCTGCCTTAGCGAGGTCCATTTTCAACAATGTGATTCCCTGAGGGTTGTGGATTAGCTGACCTGGGCAGCCATACCCTGCCGGCCCGCCCTCCCCAGGTGTGCCTCGTTGAGGTCAATATAAACAGCGCTCCAGGCAGCAATAGCCCCTGAAGCTGTGCCTGACTCCATATTCTCTGCCCCGTCAGCAGTCTCGGGGCTGTGCTGGTGGGTGGGAGTGAGGGGCCACAGCTTTGTGGGTGGCCCGGTGTGAGTGGGGCTCTGCTGGCCTTTCTGCAGGAGTTGCCAGGCTGACACCTGTAAAGAAGAGGATGTGTCACCCATACCTTCCGCTGGAATTTCTCTCCGGACAGAGGTGAGGAAGGAAAAAAGCAGTGGGGGCCAGGACAGGAGGCGTATCTCAGGCAGGGCAATGGAAAGCTTCCGGAAGAGCGCCCGGGGCCAGGACCACCCTGGCTGGCCTGCAGGCACTAAGTTGGCCTGCGTGCTGTCGCTGGTGTGGCTCGACGGCCCTTCCTCTAGGCTTTCAAGCCCTTGTACATATTCAGGTGTTTTACCTGGGAAGGGTGGGAACAGTTCAGCAGCAGCTGGCCTGGGGCTCAGCTCACGTTTACTCACAGATGCCTCGGCACAATCCCCCAGCTTTGCAATGAGGCCGCTCCTTGCGTGGGGGGTGGGGTGCTGGCTGTATGGGAGATGGTTCCCCACCTCTGACCAATTTCAGAATTGTTTACCGCTGGAGCAAGTGTCCAGATAGGGTTTTCCTCTGTATAAATGGTGGGTTCAGGGTTTTTTTTTCTTTTATGTTTCAAGTTAGATTTTATTCCTCTTTTATGTATTTATAGATATAAGCATGGAAATAATTCATTCCTATAAATACATCTGTGTGATGGGAAGAACTTTTTTCTCTCTTATTTTTAAATTTTATTTTTTAGAATTTTGAAATTAATTAATTTATTTTTTTATACAGCAGTTTATTATTAGTTATGTATTTTATGCATATACATGTATACAGGTCAATCCCAATCTCCCAACTCATCCCACCACCACCACCCCATGGCTTCCCACACTTGGTGTCCATACGTTTGTTCTCTACCTCTGTGTCTCTATTTCTTCGCTGCAAACCAGTTCATCTGTACCATTTTTTAGGTTCCACATATATGCCTTAATATACAGTATTTGGTTTCCTCTTTCTGACTTCATTCTGTATGACAGTCCCTTGATCCATCGATGTCTCTACAAATGACCCAGTTTCATTCCTTTTTATGGCCGAGTAATATTTCATTTTATATATGTACCACATCTTTATCCATTTATCTGTCTGTGGGCATTTAGGTGGCTTCTATTACCTGGCTATTGTAAATTGTGCTGCAACGAACTTTGTGGTGAATGTGCCTTTTTGATTTACGGTTTTCTCTGGGTATATGCCCAGAAGTGGGATTGCTGGATCAGATGGTAATTCTATTTCTAGTTTTTTTAAGGAAACTCCATACTGTTCTCCATAGTGACTGTATCAATTTACATTCCCACCAATAGTGGAAGAGGGCTCCTTTTGTCCACACCCTCCCCAGAATTGGTTGTTTGTAGATTTTCTGATGATGCCGATTCTAACAGGTGTGAGGTGATACCTCATTGTAGTTTTGATTTGCATTTCTCTAATAATTAGTGCTGTTGAGCAGCTTTTCATGGGCGTCTTGGCCATCTCTGTGTCTTCTTTGAAGAAACGCCTCTTTAGATCTTCTGCCCATTTTTGTATTGGGTTGTTTGTTTTTTTAATATTAAGCTGCATGAGCTGTTTATATATATTGGAGATTAAACCTCTGTCCATTGATTCGTTTGCAACGATTTTTGCCCATTCTGAGGGATGCCTTTTTCCATTCCCGTTTTTTTTTAACAAAAAAGGAAAGAAAGGAAAAGAAGCAGAACACTAATGTGCGTAAAATATGCCTTTTGAAACGGTCGTTTTGAAATATGGACGTCCTTTGAATTTTTTGGTCGATATGTGACCCCAGGAATTGTGTTCAGGGCAGGTGTCATTTACAGGCCTGCAATGATTTTGAATATCAACTGACCATTAGCGCTGGGATTAAAGCTGCTGTTGTGTGAAACGGCCACAAGGTGGCAGCAGTTCACCCTTACCAAATCTGGTTACTAGGGCAAGAGAGCCTCAGTGGAAGTGGTGTTCTAGATTGGAATTTAGAATGGAATGTGCCAGGAGAAAGCCCCTCAAGTTTGTCTCACTACTTCTTGTTCGTGTTTTTAATTTAATTTTTTAATTTTTTATTACAGCAAGTTTGATTACAATGTTTGGCTTGTTGTAGGTGTGGAAGATGTGGTTCTTTTACACATATACAGATGTCTGTTCTTCCTGGGATCCTTTTCCCATGTACGTTATGACAGAATGTTGAGTAGTCCTCTCTTGGTATTCTGTAGGTCTTTGGTGATTATATATGTCATCTGTGTTTGTATATGATTGTTAACCCCGATATCGTAATGAAACCAAACCTCACACCTTTCCTTTCGTGAACCATAAGTTTGTTTAATGAATCTGTGATTGCCCTTCTCCGTGGAAATATCTGCCCTGGTATCCATTTTTAGGTAACACCTATAAGTGATATGATATGGTATGTGTCTTTCACTTTCTGACTTACTACAAGTCACGTGATTACTTCTAGACTCATTTACGGTGCTGCACATGGCATTGTGTCCTTTTTTTCCTTGGCTTCTCTTCTGCCTTAGCGAGGTCCATTTTCAACAATGTGATTCCCTGAGGGTTGTGGATTAGCTGACCTGGGCAGCCTTACCCTGCCGGCCCGCCCTCCCCAGGTGTGCCTCGTTGAGGTCAATATAAACAGCGCTCCAGGCAGCAATAGCCCCTGAAGCTGTGCCTGACTCCATATTCTCTGCCCCGTCAGCAGTCTCGGGGCTGTGCTGGTGGGTGGGAGTGAGGGGCCACAGCTTTGTGGGTGGCCCGGTGTGAGTGGGGCTCTGCTGGCCTTTCTGCAGGAGTTGCCAGGCTGACACCTGTAAAGAAGAGGATGTGTCACCCATACCTTCCGCTGGAATTTCTCTCCGGACAGAGGTGAGGAAGGAAAAAAGCAGTGGGGGCCAGGACAGGAGGCGTATCTCAGGCAGGGCAATGGAAAGCTTCCGGAAGAGCGCCCGGGGCCAGGACCACCCTGGCTGGCCTGCAGGCACTAAGTTGGCCTGCGTGCTGTCGCTGGTGTGGCTCGACGGCCCTTCCTCTAGGCTTTCAAGCCCTTGTACATATTCAGGTGTTTTACCTGGGAAGGGTGGGAACAGTTCAGCAGCAGCTGGCCTGGGGCTCAGCTCACGTTTACGCACAGATGCCTCGGCACAATCCCCCAGCTTTGCAATGAGGCCGCTCCTTGCATGGGGGGTGGGGTGCTGGCTGTATGGGAGATGGTTCCCCACCTCTGACCAATTTCAGAATTGTTTACCGCTGGAGCAAGTGTCCAGATAGGGTTTTCCTCTGTATAAATGGTGGGTTCAGGGTTTTTTTTTCTTTTATGTTTCAAGTTAGATTTTATTCCTCTTTTATGTATTTATAGATATAAGCATGGAAATAATTCATTCCTATAAATACATCTGTGTGATGGGAAGAACTTTTTTCTCTCTTATTTTTAAATTTTATTTTTTAGAATTTTGAAATTAATTAATTTATTTTTTTATACAGCAGTTTATTATTAGTTATGTATTTTATGCATATACATGTATACAGGTCAATCCCAATCTCTCAACTCATCCCACCACCACCACCCCATGGCTTCCCACACTTGGTGTCCATACGTTTGTTCTCTACCTCTGTGTCTCTATTTCTTCGCTGCAAACCAGTTCATCTGTACCATTTTTTAGGTTCCACATATATGCCTTAATATACAGTATTTGGTTTCCTCTTTCTGACTTCATTCTGTATGACAGTCCCTTGATCCATCGATGTCTCTACAAATGACCCAGTTTCATTCCTTTTTATGGCCGAGTAATATTTCATTTTATATATGTACCACATCTTTATCCATTTATCTGTCTGTGGGCATTTAGGTGGCTTCTATTACCTGGCTATTGTAAATTGTGCTGCAACGAACTTTGTGGTGAATGTGCCTTTTTGATTTACGGTTTTCTCTGGGTATATGCCCAGAAGTGGGATTGCTGGATCAGATGGTAATTCTATTTCTAGTTTTTTTAAGGAAACTCCATACTGTTCTCCATAGTGACTGTATCAATTTACATTCCCACCAATAGTGGAAGAGGGCTCCTTTTGTCCACACCCTCCCCAGAATTGGTTGTTTGTAGATTTTCTGATGATGCCGATTCTAACAGGTGTGAGGTGATACCTCATTGTAGTTTTGATTTGCATTTCTCTAATAATTAGTGCTGTTGAGCAGCTTTTCATGGGCGTCTTGGCCATCTCTGTGTCTTCTTTGAAGAAACGCCTCTTTAGATCTTCTGCCCATTTATGTATTGGGTTGTTTGTTTTTTTAATATTAAGCTGCATGAGCTGTTTATATATATTGGAGATTAAACCTCTGTCCATTGATTCGTTTGCAACGATTTTTGCCCATTCTGAGGGATGCCTTTTTCCATTCCCGTTTTTTTTTAACAAAAAAGGAAAGAAAGGAAAAGAAGCAGAACACTAATGTGCGTAAAATATGCCTTTTGAAACGGTCGTTTTGAAATATGGACGTCCTTTGAATTTTTTGGTCGATATGTGACCCCAGGAATTGTGTTCAGGGCAGGTGTCATTTACAGGCCTGCAATGATTTTGAATATCAACTGACCATTAGCGCTGGGATTAAAGCTGCTGTTGTGTGAAACGGCCACAAGGTGGCAGCAGTTCACCCTTACCAAATCTGGTTACTAGGGCAAGAGAGCCTCAGTGGAAGTGGTGTTCTAGATTGGAATTTAGAATGGAATGTGCCAGGAGAAAGCCCCTCAAGTTTGTCTCACTACTTCTTGTTCGTGTTTTTAATTTATTTTTTTTATTTTTTATTACAGCAAGTTTGATTACAATGTTTGGCTTGTTGTAGGTGTGGAAGATGTGGTTCTTTTACACATATACAGATGTCTGTTCTTCCTGGGATCCTTTTCCCATGTACGTTATGACAGAATGTTGAGTAGTCCTCTCTTGGTATTCTGTAGGTCTTTGGTGATTATATATGTCATCTGTGTTTGTATATGATTGTTAACCCCGATATCGTAATGAAACCAAACCTCACACCTTTCCTTTCGTGAACCATAAGTTTGTTTAATGAATCTGTGATTGCCCTTCTCCGTGGAAATATCTGCCCTGGTATCCATTTTTAGGTAACACCTATAAGTGATATGATATGGTATGTGTCTTTCACTTTCTGACTTACTACAAGTCACGTGATTACTTCTAGACTCATTTACGGTGCTGCACATGACATTGTGTCCTTTTTTTCCTTGGCTTCTCTTCTGCCTTAGCGAGGTCCATTTTCAACAATGTGATTCCCTGAGGGTTGTGGATTAGCTGACCTGGGCAGCCTTACCCTGCCGGCCCGCCCTCCCCAGGTGTGCCTCGTTGAGGTCAATATAAACAGCGCTCCAGGCAGCAATAGCCCCTGAAGCTGTGCCTGACTCCATATTCTCTGCCCCGTCAGCAGTCTCGGGGCTGTGCTGGTGGGTGGGAGTGAGGGGCCACAGCGTTGTGGGTGGCCCGGTGTGAGTGGGGCTCTGCTGGCCTTTCTGCAGGAGTTGCCAGGCTGACACCTGTAAAGAAGAGGATGTGTCACCCATACCTTCCGCTGGAATTTCTCTCCGGACAGAGGTGAGGAAGGAAAAAAGCAGTGGGGGCCAGGACAGGAGGCGTATCTCAGGCAGGGCAATGGAAAGCTTCCGGAAGAGCGCCCGGGGCCAGGACCACCCTGGCTGGCCTGCAGGCACTAAGTTGGCCTGCGTGCTGTCGCTGGTGTGGCTCGACGGCCCTTCCTCTAGGCTTTCAAGCCCTTGTACATATTCAGGTGTTTTACCTGGGAAGGGTGGGAACAGTTCAGCAGCAGCTGGCCTGGGGCTCAGCTCACGTTTACGCAGAGATGCCTCGGCACAATCCCCCAGCTTTGCAATGAGGCCGCTCCTTGCGTGGGGGGTGGGGTGCTGGCTGTATGGGAGATGGTTCCCCACCTCTGACCAATTTCAGAATTGTTTACCGCTGGAGCAAGTGTCCAGATAGGGTTTTCCTCTGTATAAATGGTGGGTTCAGGGTTTTTTTTTCTTTTATGTTTCAAGTTAGATTTTATTCCTCTTTTATGTATTTATAGATATAAGCATGGAAATAATTCATTCCTATAAATACATCTGTGTGATGGGAAGAACTTTTTTCTCTCTTATTTTTAAATTTTATTTTTTAGAATTTTGAAATTAATTAATTTATTTTTTTATACAGCAGTTTATTATTAGTTATGTATTTTATGCATATACATGTATACAGGTCAATCCCAATCTCCCAACTCATCCCACCACCACCACCCCATGGCTTCCCACACTTGGTGTCCATACGTTTGTTCTCTACCTCTGTGTCTCTATTTCTTCACTGCAAACCAGTTCATCTGTACCATTTTTTAGGTTCCACATATATGCCTTAATATACAGTATTTGGTTTCCTCTTTCTGACTTCATTCTGTATGACAGTCCCTTGATCCATCGATGTCTCTACAAATGACCCAGTTTCATTCCTTTTTATGGCCGAGTAATATTTCATTTTATATATGTACCACATCTTTATCCATTTATCTGTCTGTGGGCATTTAGGTGGCTTCTATTACCTGGCTATTGTAAATTGTGCTGCAACGAACTTTGTGGTGAATGTGCCTTTTTGATTTACGGTTTTCTCTGGGTATATGCCCAGAAGTGGGATTGCTGGATCAGATGGTAATTCTATTTCTAGTTTTTTTAAGGAAACTCCATACTGTTCTCCATAGTGACTGTATCAATTTACATTCCCACCAATAGTGGAAGAGGGCTCCTTTTGTCCACACCCTCCCCAGAATTGGTTGTTTGTAGATTTTCTGATGATGCCGATTCTAACAGGTGTGAGGTGATACCTCATTGTAGTTTTGATTTGCATTTCTCTAATAATTAGTGCTGTTGAGCAGCTTTTCATGGGCGTCTTGGCCATCTCTGTGTCTTCTTTGAAGAAACGCCTCTTTAGATCTTCTGCCCATTTTTGTATTGGGTTGTTTGTTTTTTTAATATTAAGCTGCATGAGCTGTTTATATATATTGGAGATTAAACCTCTGTCCATTGATTCGTTTGCAACGATTTTTGCCCATTCTGAGGGATGCCTTTTTCCATTCCCGTTTTTTTTTAACAAAAAAGGAAAGAAAGGAAAAGAAGCAGAACACTAATGAGCGTAAAATATGCCTTTTGAAACGGTCGTTTTGAAATATGGACGTCCTTTGAATTTTTTGGTCGATATGTGACCCCAGGAATTGTGTTCAGGGCAGGTGTCATTTACAGGCCTGCAATGATTTTGAATATCAACTGACCATTAGCGCTGGGATTAAAGCTGCTGTTGTGTGAAACGGCCACAAGGTGGCAGCAGTTCACCCTTACCAAATCTGGTTACTAGGGCAAGAGAGCCTCAGTGGAAGTGGTGTTCTAGATTGGAATTTAGAATGGAATGTGCCAGGAGAAAGCCCCTCAAGTTTGTCTCACTACTTCTTGTTCGTGTTTTTCATTTAATTTTTTTATTTTTTATTACAGCAAGTTTGATTACAATGTTTGGCTTGTTGTAGGTGTGGAAGATGTGGTTCTTTTACACATATACAGATGTCTGTTCTTCCTGGGATCCTTTTCCCATGTACGTTATGACAGAATGTTGAGTAGTCCTCTCTTGGTATTCTGTAGGTCTTTGGTGATTATATATGTCATCTGTGTTTGTATATGATTGTTAACCCCGATATCGTAATGAAACCAAACCTCACACCTTTCCTTTCGTGAACCATAAGTTTGTTTAATGAATCTGTGATTGCCCTTCTCCGTGGAAATATCTGCCCTGGTATCCATTTTTAGGTAACACCTATAAGTGATATGATATGGTATGTGTCTTTCACTTTCTGACTTACTACAAGTCACGTGATTACTTCTAGACTCATTTACGGTGCTGCACATGGCATTGTGTCCTTTTTTTCCTTGGCTTCTCTTCTGCCTTAGCGAGGTCCATTTTCAACAATGTGATTCCCTGAGGGTTGTGGATTAGCTGACCTGGGCAGCCTTACCCTGCCGGCCCGCCCTCCCCAGGTGTGCCTCGTTGAGGTCAATATAAACAGCGCTCCAGGCAGCAATAGCCCCTGAAGCTGTGCCTGACTCCATATTCTCTGCCCCGTCAGCAGTCTCAGGGCTGTGCTGGTGGGTGGGAGTGAGGGGCCACAGCTTTGTGGGTGGCCCGGTGTGAGTGGGGCTCTGCTGGCCTTTCTGCAGGAGTTGCCAGGCTGACACCTGTAAAGAAGAGGATGTGTCACCCATACCTTCCGCTGGAATTTCTCTCCGGACAGAGGTGAGGAAGGAAAAAAGCAGTGGGGGCCAGGACAGGAGGCGTATCTCAGGCAGGGCAATGGAAAGCTTCCGGAAGAGCGCCCGGGGCCAGGACCACCCTGGCTGGCCTGCAGGCACTAAGTTGGCCTGCCTGCTGTCGCTGGTGTGGCTCGACGGCCCTTCCTCTAGGCTTTCAAGCCCTTGTACATATTCAGGTGTTTTACCTGGGAAGGGTGGGAACAGTTCAGCAGCAGCTGGCCTGGGGCTCAGCTCACGTTTACGCACAGATGCCTCGGCACAATCCCCCAGCTTTGCAATGAGGCCGCTCCTTGCATGGGGGGTGGGGTGCTGGCTGTATGGGAGATGGTTCCCCACCTCTGACCAATTTCAGAATTGTTTACCGCTGGAGCAAGTGTCCAGATAGGGTTTTCCTCTGTATAAATGGTGGGTTCAGGGTTTTTTTTTCTTTTATGTTTCAAGTTAGATTTTATTCCTCTTTTATGTATTTATAGATATAAGCATGGAAATAATTCATTCCTATAAATACATCTGTGTGATGGGAAGAACTTTTTTCTCTCTTATTTTTAAATTTTATTTTTTAGAATTTTGAAATTAATTAATTTATTTTTTTATACAGCAGTTTATTATTAGTTATGTATTTTATGCATATACATGTATACAGGTCAATCCCAATCTCTCAACTCATCCCACCACCACCACCCCATGGCTTCCCACACTTGGTGTCCATACGTTTGTTCTCTACCTCTGTGTCTCTATTTCTTCGCTGCAAACCAGTTCATCTGTACCATTTTTTAGGTTCCACATATATGCCTTAATATACAGTATTTGGTTTCCTCTTTCTGACTTCATTCTGTATGACAGTCCCTTGATCCATCGATGTCTCTACAAATGACCCAGTTTCATTCCTTTTTATGGCCGAGTAATATTTCATTTTATATATGTACCACATCTTTATCCATTTATCTGTCTGTGGGCATTTAGGTGGCTTCTATTACCTGGCTATTGTAAATTGTGCTGCAACGAACTTTGTGGTGAATGTGCCTTTTTGATTTACGGTTTTCTCTGGGTATATGCCCAGAAGTGGGATTGCTGGATCAGATGGTAATTCTATTTCTAGTTTTTTTAAGGAAACTCCATACTGTTCTCCATAGTGACTGTATCAATTTACATTCCCACCAATAGTGGAAGAGGGCTCCTTTTGTCCACACCCTCCCCAGAATTGGTTGTTTGTAGATTTTCTGATGATGCCGATTCTAACATGTGTGAGGTGATACCTCATTGTAGTTTTGATTTGCATTTCTCTAATAATTAGTGCTGTTGAGCAGCTTTTCATGGGCGTCTTGGCCATCTCTGTGTCTTCTTTGAAGAAACGCCTCTTTAGATCTTCTGCCCATTTATGTATTGGGTTGTTTGTTTTTTTAATATTAAGCTGCATGAGCTGTTTATATATATTGGAGATTAAACCTCTGTCCATTGATTCGTTTGCAACGATTTTTGCCCATTCTGAGGGATGCCTTTTTCCATTCCCGTTTTTTTTTAACAAAAAAGGAAAGAAAGGAAAAGAAGCAGAACACTAATGTGCGTAAAATATGCCTTTTGAAACGGTCGTTTTGAAATATGGACGTCCTTTGAATTTTTTGGTCGATATGTGACCCCAGGAATTGTGTTCAGGGCAGGTGTCATTTACAGGCCTGCAATGATTTTGAATATCAACTGACCATTAGCGCTGGGATTAAAGCTGCTGTTGTGTGAAACGGCCACAAGGTGGCAGCAGTTCACCCTTACCAAATCTGGTTACTAGGGCAAGAGAGCCTCAGTGGAAGTGGTGTTCTAGATTGGAATTTAGAATGGAATGTGCCAGGAGAAAGCCCCTCAAGTTTGTCTCACTACTTCTTGTTCGTGTTTTTAATTTATTTTTTTTATTTTTTATTACAGCAAGTTTGATTACAATGTTTGGCTTGTTGTAGGTGTGGAAGATGTGGTTCTTTTACACATATACAGATGTCTGTTCTTCCTGGGATCCTTTTCCCATGTACGTTATGACAGAATGTTGAGTAGTCCTCTCTTGGTATTCTGTAGGTCTTTGGTGATTATATATGTCATCTGTGTTTGTATATGATTGTTAACCCCGATATCGTAATGAAACCAAACCTCACACCTTTCCTTTCGTGAACCATAAGTTTGTTTAATGAATCTGTGATTGCCCTTCTCCGTGGAAATATCTGCCCTGGTATCCATTTTTAGGTAACACCTATAAGTGATATGATATGGTATGTGTCTTTCACTTTCTGACTTACTACAAGTCACGTGATTACTTCTAGACTCATTTACGGTGCTGCACATGACATTGTGTCCTTTTTTTCCTTGGCTTCTCTTCTGCCTTAGCGAGGTCCATTTTCAACAATGTGATTCCCTGAGGGTTGTGGATTAGCTGACCTGGGCAGCCTTACCCTGCCGGCCCGCCCTCCCCAGGTGTGCCTCGTTGAGGTCAATATAAACAGCGCTCCAGGCAGCAATAGCCCCTGAAGCTGTGCCTGACTCCATATTCTCTGCCCCGTCAGCAGTCTCGGGGCTGTGCTGGTGGGTGGGAGTGAGGGGCCACAGCTTTGTGGGTGGCCCGGTGTGAGTGGGGCTCTGCTGGCCTTTCTGCAGGAGTTGCCAGGCTGACACCTGTAAAGAAGAGGATGTGTCACCCATACCTTCCGCTGGAATTTCTCTCCGGACAGAGGTGAGGAAGGAAAAAAGCAGTGGGGGCCAGGACAGGAGGCGTATCTCAGGCAGGGCAATGGAAAGCTTCCGGAAGAGCGCCCGGGGCCAGGACCACCCTGGCTGGCCTGCAGGCACTAAGTTGGCCTGCGTGCTGTCGCTGGTGTGGCTCGACGGCCCTTCCTCTAGGCTTTCAAGCCCTTGTACATATTCAGGTGTTTTACCTGGGAAGGGTGGGAACAGTTCAGCAGCAGCTGGCCTGGGGCTCAGCTCACGTTTACTCACAGATGCCTCGGCACAATCCCCCAGCTTTGCAATGAGGCCGCTCCTTGCGTGGGGGGTGGGGTGCTGGCTGTATGGGAGATGGTTCCCCACCTCTGACCAATTTCAGAATTGTTTACCGCTGGAGCAAGTGTCCAGATAGGGTTTTCCTCTGTATAAATGGTGGGTTCAGGGTTTTTTTTTCTTTTATGTTTCAAGTTAGATTTTATTCCTCTTTTATGTATTTATAGATATAAGCATGGAAATAATTCATTCCTATAAATACATCTGTGTGATGGGAAGAACTTTTTTCTCTCTTATTTTTAAATTTTATTTTTTAGAATTTTGAAATTAATTAATTTATTTTTTTATACAGCAGTTTATTATTAGTTATGTATTTTATGCATATACATGTATACAGGTCAATCCCAATCTCCCAACTCATCCCACCACCACCACCCCATGGCTTCCCACACTTGGTGTCCATACGTTTGTTCTCTACCTCTGTGTCTCTATTTCTTCACTGCAAACCAGTTCATCTGTACCATTTTTTAGGTTCCACATATATGCCTTAATATACAGTATTTGGTTTCCTCTTTCTGACTTCATTCTGTATGACAGTCCCTTGATCCATCGATGTCTCTACAAATGACCCAGTTTCATTCCTTTTTATGGCCGAGTAATATTTCATTTTATATATGTACCACATCTTTATCCATTTATCTGTCTGTGGGCATTTAGGTGGCTTCTATTACCTGGCTATTGTAAATTGTGCTGCAACGAACTTTGTGGTGAATGTGCCTTTTTGATTTACGGTTTTCTCTGGGTATATGCCCAGAAGTGGGATTGCTGGATCAGATGGTAATTCTATTTCTAGTTTTTTTAAGGAAACTCCATACTGTTCTCCATAGTGACTGTATCAATTTACATTCCCACCAATAGTGGAAGAGGGCTCCTTTTGTCCACACCCTCCCCAGAATTGGTTGTTTGTAGATTTTCTGATGATGCCGATTCTAACAGGTGTGAGGTGATACCTCATTGTAGTTTTGATTTGCATTTCTCTAATAATTAGTGCTGTTGAGCAGCTTTTCATGGGCGTCTTGGCCATCTCTGTGTCTTCTTTGAAGAAACGCCTCTTTAGATCTTCTGCCCATTTTTGTATTGGGTTGTTTGTTTTTTTAATATTAAGCTGCATGAGCTGTTTATATATATTGGAGATTAAACCTCTGTCCATTGATTCGTTTGCAACGATTTTTGCCCATTCTGAGGGATGCCTTTTTCCATTCCCGTTTTTTTTTAACAAAAAAGGAAAGAAAGGAAAAGAAGCAGAACACTAATGAGCGTAAAATATGCCTTTTGAAACGGTCGTTTTGAAATATGGACGTCCTTTGAATTTTTTGGTCGATATGTGACCCCAGGAATTGTGTTCAGGGCAGGTGTCATTTACAGGCCTGCAATGATTTTGAATATCAACTGACCATTAGCGCTGGGATTAAAGCTGCTGTTGTGTGAAACGGCCACAAGGTGGCAGCAGTTCACCCTTACCAAATCTGGTTACTAGGGCAAGAGAGCCTCAGTGGAAGTGGTGTTCTAGATTGGAATTTAGAATGGAATGTGCCAGGAGAAAGCCCCTCAAGTTTGTCTCACTACTTCTTGTTCGTGTTTTTCATTTAATTTTTTTATTTTTTATTACAGCAAGTTTGATTACAATGTTTGGCTTGTTGTAGGTGTGGAAGATGTGGTTCTTTTACACATATACAGATGTCTGTTCTTCCTGGGATCCTTTTCCCATGTACGTTATGACAGAATGTTGAGTAGTCCTCTCTTGGTATTCTGTAGGTCTTTGGTGATTATATATGTCATCTGTGTTTGTATATGATTGTTAACCCCGATATCGTAATGAAACCAAACCTCACACCTTTCCTTTCGTGAACCATAAGTTTGTTTAATGAATCTGTGATTGCCCTTCTCCGTGGAAATATCTGCCCTGGTATCCATTTTTAGGTAACACCTATAAGTGATATGATATGGTATGTGTCTTTCACTTTCTGACTTACTACAAGTCACGTGATTACTTCTAGACTCATTTACGGTGCTGCAAATGGCATTGTGTCCTTTTTTTCCTTGGCTTCTCTTCTGCCTTAGCGAGGTCCATTTTCAACAATGTGATTCCCTGAGGGTTGTGGATTAGCTGACCTGGGCAGCCTTACCCTGCCGGCCCGCCCTCCCCAGGTGTGCCTCGTTGAGGTCAATATAAACAGCGCTCCAGGCAGCAATAGCCCCTGAAGCTGTGCCTGACTCCATATTCTCTGCCCCGTCAGCAGTCTCGGGGCTGTGCTGCTGGGTGGGAGTGAGGGGCCACAGCTTTGTGGGTGGCCCGGTGTGAGTGGGGCTCTGCTGGCCTTTCTGCAGGAGTTGCCAGGCTGACACCTGTAAAGAAGAGGATGTGTCACCCATACCTTCCGCTGGAATTTCTCTCCGGACAGAGGTGAGGAAGGAAAAAAGCAGTGGGGGCCAGGACAGGAGGCGTATCTCAGGCAGGGCAATGGAAAGCTTCCGGAAGAGCGCCCGGGGCCAGGACCACCCTGGCTGGCCTGCAGGCACCAAGTTGGCCTGCGTGCTGTCGCTGGTGTGGCTCGACGGCCCTTCCTCTAGGCTTTCAAGCCCTTGTACATATTCAGGTGTTTTACCTGGGAAGGGTGGGAACAGTTCAGCAGCAGCTGGCCTGGGGCTCAGCTCACGTTTACTCACAGATGCCTCGGCACAATCCCCCAGCTTTGCAATGAGGCCGCTCCTTGCGTGGGGGGTGGGGTGCTGGCTGTATGGGAGATGGTTCCCCACCTCTGACCAATTTCAGAATTGTTTACCGCTGGAGCAAGTGTCCAGATAGGGTTTTCCTCTGTATAAATGGTGGGTTCAGGGTTTTTTTTTCTTTTATGTTTCAAGTTAGATTTTATTCCTCTTTTATGTATTTATAGATATAAGCATGGAAATAATTCATTCCTATAAATACATCTGTGTGATGGGAAGAACTTTTTTCTCTCTTATTTTTAAATTTTATTTTTTAGAATTTTGAAATTAATTAATTTATTTTTTTATACAGCAGTTTATTATTAGTTATGTATTTTATGCATATACATGTATACAGGTCAATCCCAATCTCCCAACTCATCCCACCACCACCACCCCATGGCTTCCCACACTTGGTGTCCATACGTTTGTTCTCTACCTCTGTGTCTCTATTTCTTCACTGCAAACCAGTTCATCTGTACCATTTTTTAGGTTCCACATATATGCCTTAATATACAGTATTTGGTTTCCTCTTTCTGACTTCATTCTGTATGACAGTCCCTTGATCCATCGATGTCTCTACAAATGACCCAGTTTCATTCCTTTTTATGGCCGAGTAATATTTCATTTTATATATGTACCACATCTTTATCCATTTATCTGTCTGTGGGCATTTAGGTGGCTTCTATTACCTGGCTATTGTAAATTGTGCTGCAACGAACTTTGTGGTGAATGTGCCTTTTTGATTTACGGTTTTCTCTGGGTATATGCCCAGAAGTGGGATTGCTGGATCAGATGGTAATTCTATTTCTAGTTTTTTTAAGGAAACTCCATACTGTTCTCCATAGTGACTGTATCAATTTACATTCCCACCAATAGTGGAAGAGGGCTCCTTTTGTCCACACCCTCCCCAGAATTGGTTGTTTGTAGATTTTCTGATGATGCCGATTCTAACAGGTGTGAGGTGATACCTCATTGTAGTTTTGATTTGCATTTCTCTAATAATTAGTGCTGTTGAGCAGCTTTTCATGGGCGTCTTGGCCATCTCTGTGTCTTCTTTGAAGAAACGCCTCTTTAGATCTTCTGCCCATTTTTGTATTGGGTTGTTTGTTTTTTTAATATTAAGCTGCATGAGCTGTTTATATATATTGGAGATTAAACCTCTGTCCATTGATTCGTTTGCAACGATTTTTGCCCATTCTGAGGGATGCCTTTTTCCATTCCCGTTTTTTTTTAACAAAAAAGGAAAGAAAGGAAAAGAAGCAGAACACTAATGTGCATAAAATATGCCTTTTGAAACGGTCGTTTTGAAATATGGACGTCCTTTGAATTTTTTGGTCGATATGTGACCCCAGGAATTGTGTTCAGGGCAGGTGTCATTTACAGGCCTGCAATGATTTTGAATATCAACTGACCATTAGCGCTGGGATTAAAGCTGCTGTTGTGTGAAACGGCCACAAGGTGGCAGCAGTTCACCCTTACCAAATCTGGTTACTAGGGCAAGAGAGCCTCAGTGGAAGTGGTGTTCTAGATTGGAATTTAGAATGGAATGTGCCAGGAGAAAGCCCCTCAAGTTTGTCTCACTACTTCTTGTTCGTGTTTTTAATTTATTTTTTTTATTTTTTATTACAGCAAGTTTGATTACAATGTTTGGCTTGTTGTAGGTGTGGAAGATGTGGTTCTTTTACACATATACAGATGTCTGTTCTTCCTGGGATCCTTTTCCCATGTACGTTATGACAGAATGTTGAGTAGTCCTCTCTTGGTATTCTGTAGGTCTTTGGTGATTATATATGTCATCTGTGTTTGTATATGATTGTTAACCCCGATATCGTAATGAAACCAAACCTCACACCTTTCCTTTCGTGAACCATAAGTTTGTTTAATGAATCTGTGATTGCCCTTCTCCGTGGAAATATCTGCCCTGGTATCCATTTTTAGGTAACACCTATAAGTGATATGATATGGTATGTGTCTTTCACTTTCTGACTTACTACAAGTCACGTGATTACTTCTAGACTCATTTACGGTGCTGCAAATGGCATTGTGTCCTTTTTTTCCTTGGCTTCTCTTCTGCCTTAGCGAGGTCCATTTTCAACAATGTGATTCCCTGAGGGTTGTGGATTAGCTGACCTGGGCAGCCTTACCCTGCCGGCCCGCCCTCCCCAGGTGTGCCTCGTTGAGGTCAATATAAACAGCGCTCCAGGCAGCAATAGCCCCTGAAGCTGTGCCTGACTCCATATTCTCTGCCCCGTCAGCAGTCTCGGGGCTGTGCTGGTGGGTGGGAGTGAGGGGCCACAGCTTTGTGGGTGGCCCGGTGTGAGTGGGGCTCTGCTGGCCTTTCTGCAGGAGTTGCCAGGCTGACACCTGTAAAGAAGAGGATGTGTCACCCATACCTTCCGCTGGAATTTCTCTCCGGACAGAGGTGAGGAAGGAAAAAAGCAGTGGGGGCCAGGACAGGAGGCGTATCTCAGGCAGGGCAATGGAAAGCTTCCGGAAGAGCGCCCGGGGCCAGGACCACCCTGGCTGGCCTGCAGGCACCAAGTTGGCCTGCGTGCTGTCGCTGGTGTGGCTCGACGGCCCTTCCTCTAGGCTTTCAAGCCCTTGTACATATTCAGGTGTTTTACCTGGGAAGGGTGGGAACAGTTCAGCAGCAGCTGGCCTGGGGCTCAGCTCACGTTTACGCACAGATGCCTCGGCACAATCCCCCAGCTTTGCAATGAGGCCGCTCCTTGCGTGGGGGGTGGGGTGCTGGCTGTATGGGAGATGGTTCCCCACCTCTGACCAATTTCAGAATTGTTTACCGCTGGAGCAAGTGTCCAGATAGGGTTTTCCTCTGTATAAATGGTGGGTTCAGGGTTTTTTTTACTTTTATGTTTCAAGTTAGATTTTATTCCTCTTTTATGTATTTATAGATATAAGCATGGAAATAATTCATTCCTATAAATACATCTGTGTGATGGGAAGAACTTTTTTCTCTCTTATTTTTAAATTTTATTTTTTAAAATTTTGAAATTTAATTTTATTTATTTTCTTATACAGCACGTTATTATTAGTTATGTATTTTATGCATATACATGTATACAGGTCAATCCCAATCTCCCAACTCATCCCACCACCACCACCCCATGGCTTCCCACACTTGGTGTCCATACGTTTGTTCTCTACCTCTGTGTCTCTATTTCTTCCCTGCAAACCAGTTCATCTGTACCATTTTTTTAGCTTCCACATATATGCATTAATATACAATATTTGTTTTCCTCTTTCTGACTTACTTCATTCTGTATGACAGTCTCTCGATCCATCAATGTCTCTACAAATGACCCAGTTTCATTCCTTTTGGTGGCCGAGTAATATTCCATTTCATATATGTACCACATCTTTATCCATTCATCTGTATGTGGGCATTTAGGTTGCTTCCATTACCTGGCTATTGTAAATAGTGCTGTAATGAACATTGGGGTGAATGTGCCTTTTTGATTTACGGTTTTCTCTGGGTATATGCCCAGAAGTGGGATTGCTGGATCAGATGGTAATTCTATTTCTAGTTTTTTTAAGGAAACTCCATACTGTTCTCCATAGTGACTGTATCAATTTACATTCCCACCAATAGTGGAAGAGGGCTCCTTTTGTCCACACCCTCCCCAGAATTGGTTGTTTGTAGATTTTCTGATGATGCCGATTCTAACAGGTGTGTGGTGATACCTCATTGTAGTTTTGATTTGCATTTCTCTAATAATTAGTGCTGTTGAGCAGCTATTCATGTGTGTCTTGGCCATCTCTGTGTCTTCTTTGAAGAAACGTCTCTTTAGATCTTCTGCCCGTTTTTGTATTGGGTTGTTTGTTTTTTTAATATTAAGCTGCATGAGCTGTTTATATATATTGGAGATTAAACCTCTGTCCATTGATTCGTCTGCAACGATTTTCGCCCATTCTGAGGGATGCCTTTTTCCATTCCCGTGTTTTTTAACAAAAAAAGGAAAGAAAGGAAAAGAAGCAGAACACTAATGTGCGTAAAATATGCCTTTTGAAACGGTCGTTTTGAAATATGGACCTCCTTTGAATTTTTTGGTCGATATGTGACCCCAGGATTTGTGTTCAGGGCAGGTGTCATTTACAGGCCTGCAATGATTTTGAATATCTACTGACCATTAGTGCTGGGATTAAAGCTGCTGTTGTGTGAAACGGCCACAAGGTGGCAGCAGTTCTCCCTTACCAAATCTGGTTACTAGGGCAACAGTGCCTCAGTGGAAGTGGTGTTCTAGATGGGAATTTAGAACGTAATATGCCAGGAGAAAGCCCCTCAAGTTTGTCTCACTACTTCTTGTTCGTGTTTTTAATTTAATTTTTTATTTTTTATTACAGCAAGTTTGATTACAGTGTATGGCTTTTTGTAGGTGTGGAAGATGTGGTTCTTTTACACATATACAGATGTCTGTTCTTCCTGGGATCCTTTTCCCATGTACGTTATGACAGAATGTTGAGTAGTCCACTCTTGGTATTCTGTAGGTCTTTGGTGATTATATATGTCACCTGTGTTTGTATATGTGTGTTAACCCCGATATCGTAATGAAACCAATCCTCACACCTTTCCATTGGTGAACCATAAGTTTGTTTAGTGAATCTGTGATTGCCCTTCTCCGTGGAAATATCTGCCCGGGTATCCACTTTTAGGTAACACCTATAAGTGATATGATATGATATGTGTCTTTCACTTTCTGACTTACTACAAGTCACGTGATTACTTCTAGACTCATCTACGGTGCTGCAAATGGCATTGTGTCCTTTTTTCCCTTGGCTTCTATTCTGCCTTAGCGAGGTCCATTTTCAACAATGTGATTCCCTGAGGGTTGTGGATTAGCTGACCTGGGCAGCCTTACCCTGCCGGCCCGCCCTCCCCAGGTGTGCCTCGTTGAGTTCAATATAAACAGAGCTCCAGGCAGCCATAGCCCCTGAATCTGTGCCTGACTCCATATTCTCTGCCCCTTCAACAGTCTCGGGGCTGTGCTGGTGGGTGGGAGTGAGGGGCCACAGCTTTGTGGGTGGCCCGCTGTGAGTGGGGCTCTGCTGGCCTTTCTGCAGGAGTTGCCAGGCTGCCGCCTGTAAAGAAGAGGATGTGTCAAGCAAACCTTCCGCTGGAATTTCTCTCCGTACTGAGTTGAGGAAGGAAAAAAGCAGTGGGTGCCGGGAGAGGAGGGGTATATCAGGCAGGGCAATGGAAAGATTCCGGAAGAGCGTCCAGGGCCAGGACCACCCTGGCTGGACTGCAGGCACCAAGTTGGCCTGCGTGCTGTTGCTGGTGTGGCTCGACGGCCCTTCCTCTAGGCTTTCAAGCCCTTGTACATATTCAGGTGTTTTACCTGGGAAGGGTGGGAACAGTTCAGCAGCAGCTGGCCTGGGGCTCAGCTCACGTTTACTCACAGATGCCTCGGCACTGTCCCCCAGCTTTGCAATGAGGACGCCCCTTGCGTGGGAGGTGGGTTGCTGGCTGTATGGGAGATGGTTCCCCACCTCTGACCAATTTCAGAATTGTTTACCGCTGGAGCAAGTGCCCTGATAGGTTTTTCCTCTGAATAACTCGTGGGTTCACTTTTTTTTTCTTTTATGGTTCAAATTAGGTTTTATTCCTCTTTTATGTATTTATAGATATAAGCATGGAAATAATTCATTCCTATAAATACATCTGTGTGATGGGAAGAACTTTTTTCTTTTATTTTTAAATTTTATTTTTTAAAATTTTGAAATTTAATTTTATTTATTTTTTTTATACAGCACGTTATTATTAGTTATGTATTTTATGCATATACATGTATTCAGGTCAATCCCAATCTCCCAACACATCCCACCACCACCACCCCAAGGCCTCCCACACTTGGTGTCCATACGTTTGTTCTCTACCTCTGTGTCTCTATTTCTTCCCTGCAAACCAGTTCATCTGTACCATTTTTTAGGCTCCACATATATGGATTAATATAGAATATTTGTTTTCCTCTTTCTGACTTACTTCATTCTGTATGACAGTCTCTCGATCCATCGATGTCTCTACAAATGACCCAGTTTCATTCCCTTTTATGGCCGAGTAATATTCCATTTTATATACGTACCACATCTTTATCCATTCATCTGTCTGTGGGAATTTAGGTTGCTTCCATTACCTGACTATTGTAAATTGTGCTGCAACGAACTTTGTGGTGATTGTGCCTTTTTGATTTACGGTTTTCTCTGGGTATATGCCCAGAAGTGGGATTGCTGGATCATTTGGTAATTCTATTTCTAGTTTTTTAAAGGAAACTCCATACTGTTCTCCATAGTGACTGTATCAATTTACATTCCCACCAATAGTGGAAGAGGGCTCCTTTTGTCCACACCCTCCCCAGAATTGGTTGTTTGTAGATTTTCTGATGATGCCGATTCTAACAGGTGTGAGGTGATACCTCATTGTAGTTTTGATTTGCATTTCTCTAAAAATTAGTGCTGTTGAGCAGCTTTTCATGTGCGTCTTGGCCATCTCTGTGTCTCCTTTGAAGAAACGTCTCTTTAGATCTTCTGCCCATTTTTGTATCGGTTGTTTTTTTTTTTAATATTAAGCTGCATGAGCTGTTTAATTATATTGGAGATAAAACCTCTGTCCATTGATTCGTTTGCAACGATTTTTGCCCATTCTGAGGGATGCCTTTTTCCATTCCCGTTTTTTTTTAACAAAAAAGGAAAGAAAGGAAAAGAAGCAGAACACTAATGTGAGTAAAATATGCCTTTTGAAACGGTCGTTTTGAAATATGGATGTCCTTTGAAATTTTTGGTCGATATGTAACCCCAGGATTTGTTTTCAGGGCAGGTGTCATTTAGAGGCCTGCAATGATTTTGAATATCAACTGACCATTAGCGCTGGGATTAAAGCTGATGTTGTGTGAAACGGCCACAAGGTGGCAGCAGTTCACCCTTACCAAATCTGATTACTAGGGTAAGAGAGCCTCAGTGGAAGTGGTGTTCTAGATTGGAGTTTAGAATGGAATGTGCCAGGAGAAAGCCCCTCACGTTTTTCTCACTACTTCTTGTTCGTGTTTTTAATTTAATTTTTTATTTTTTATTACAGCAAGTTTGATTACAATGTTTGGCTTGTTGTAGCTGTGGAAGATGTGGTTCTTTTACACATATACAGATGACTGTTCTTCCTGGGATCCTTTTCCCATGTATGTTATGACAGAATGTTGAGTAGTCCTCTCTTGGTATTCTGAAGGTCTTTGGTGATTATATATGTCACCTGTGTTTGTATATGTGTGTTAACCCCGATATCGTAATGAAACCAATCCTCACACCTTTCCATTGGTGAACCATAAGTTTGTTTAATGAATCTGTGATTGCCCTTCTCCGTGGAAATATCTGCCCTGGTATCCATTTTTAGGTAACACCTATAAGTGATATGATATGATATGTGTCTTTCACTTTCTGAGTTACTACAAGTCACGTGATTACTTCTAGACTCATCTACGGTGCTGCAAATGGCATTGTGTCCTTTTTTCCCTTGGCTTCTCTTCTGCCTTAGCGAGGTCCATTTTCAACAATGTGATTCCCTGAGGGTTGTGGATTAGCTGACCTGGGCAACCTTACCCTGCCGGCCCGCCCTCCCCAGGTGTGCCTCGTTGAGGTCAATATAAACATTGCTCCAGGCAGCAATAGCCCCTGAAGCTGTGCCTGACTCCATATTCTCTGCCCCGTCAGCAGTCTCGGGGCTGTGCTGGTGGGAGGGTGTGAGGGGCCACAGCTTTGTGTGCGGCCTGGTGTGAGTGGGGCTCTGCTGGCCTTTCTGCAGGAGTTGCCAGGCTGCCGCCTGTAAAGAAGAGGATGTGTCACCCATACCTTCCGCTGGAATTTCTCTCCGGACAGAGGTGAGAAAGGAAAAAAGCAGTGGGGACCGGGACAGGAGGGGTATCTCAGGCAGGGCAATGGAAAGCTCCTGGAAGAGATCCCGGGGCCATGACCACCGTGGCTGGCCTGCAGGCAGCAAGTTGGCCTGCGTGCTGTCGCTGGTGTGGCTCCACGGTCCTTCCTCTAGGCTTTCAAGCCCTTGTACATATTCAGGTGTTTTACCTGGGAATGGTGGGAACAGTTTAGCAGCAGCTGGCCTGGGGCTCAGCTCACGTTTACTCACAGATGCCTCGGCACAATCCCCCAGCTTTGCAATGAGGCCGCTCCTTGCGTGGGGGGTGGGGTGCTGGCTGTATGGGAGATGGTTCCCCACCTCTGACCAATTTCAGAATTGTTTACCGCTGGAGCAAGTGTCCAGATAGGGTTTTCCTCTGTATAAATGGTGGGTTCAGGGTTTTTTTTTCTTTTATGTTTCAAGTTAGATTTTATTCCTCTTTTATGTATTTATAGATATAAGCATGGAAATAATTCATTCCTATAAATACATCTGTGTGATGGGAAGAACTTTTTTCTCTCTTATTTTTAAATTTTATTTTTTAGAATTTTGAAATTCATTAATTTATTTTTTTATACAGCAGTTTATTATTAGTTATGTATTTTATGCATATACATGTATACAGGTCAATCCCAATCTCCCAACTCATCCCACCACCACCACCCCATGGCTTCCCACACTTGGTGTCCATACGTTTGTTCTCTACCTCTGTGTCTCTATTTCTTCGCTGCAAACCAGTTCATCTGTACCATTTTTTAGGTTCCACATATATGCCTTAATATACAGTATTTGGTTTCCTCTTTCTGACTTCATTCTGTATGACAGTCCCTTGATCCATCGATGTCTCTACAAATGACCCAGTTTCATTCCTTTTTATGGCCGAGTAATATTTCATTTTATATATGTACCACATCTTTATCCATTTATCTGTCTGTGGGCATTTAGGTGGCTTCTATTACCTGGCTATTGTAAATTGTGCTGCAACGAACTTTGTGGTGAATGTGCCTTTTTGATTTACCGTTTTCTCTGGGTATATGCCCAGAAGTGGGATTGCTGGATCAGATGGTAATTCTATTTCTAGATTTTTAAGGAAACTCCATACTGTTCTCCATAGTGCCTGTATCAATATACATTCCCACCAATAGAGGAAGAGGGCTCCTTTTGTCCACACCCTCCCCAGAATTGGTTGTTTGTAGATTTTCTGATGATGCCGATTCTAACAGGTGTGAGGTGATACCTCATTGTAGTTTTGATTTGCATTTCTCTAATAATTAGTGCTGTTGAGCAGCTTTTCATGGGTGTCTTGGCCATCTCTGTGTCTTCTTTGAAGAAACGCCTCTTTAGATCTTCTGCCCATTTTTTGTATTGGGTTGTTTGTTTTTTTAATATTAAGCTGCATGAGCTGTTTATATATATTGGAGATTAAACCTCTGTCCATTGATTCGTTTGCAACGATTTTTGCCCATTCTGAGGGATGCCTTTTTCCATTCCCGTTTTTTTTTTAACAAAAAAGGAAAGAAAGGAAAAGAAGCAGAACACTAATGTGCGTAAAATATGCCTTTTGAAACGGTCGTTTTGAAATATGGACGTCCTTTGAATTTTTTGGTCGATATGTGACCCCAGGAATTGTGTTCAGGGCAGGTGTCATTTACAGGCCTGCAATGATTTTGAATATCAACTGACCATTAGCGCTGGGATTAAAGCTGCTGTTGTGTGAAACGGCCACAAGGTGGCAGCAGTTCACCCTTACCAAATCTGGTTACTAGGGCAAGAGAGCCTCAGTGGAAGTGGTGTTCTAGATTGGAATTTAGAATGGAATGTGCCAGGAGAAAGCCCCTCAAGTTTGTCTCACTACTTCTTGTTCGTGTTTTTAATTTAATTTTTTTTATTTTTTATTACAGCAAGTTTGATTACAATGTTTGGCTTGTTGTAGGTGTGGAAGATGTGGTTCTTTTACACATATACAGATGTCTGTTCTTCCTGGGATCCTTTTCCCATGTACGTTATGACAGAATGTTGAGTAGTCCTCTCTTGGTATTCTGTAGGTCTTTGGTGATTATATATGTCATCTGTGTTTGTATATGATTGTTAACCCCGATATCGTAATGAAACCAAACCTCACACCTTTCCTTTCATGAACCATAAGTTTGTTTAATGAATCTGTGATTGCCCTTCTCCGTGGAAATATCTGCCCTGGTATCCATTTTTAGGTAACACCTATAAGTGATATGATATGGTATGTGTCTTTCACTTTCTGACTTACTACAAGTCACGTGATTACTTCTAGACTCATTTACGGTGCTGCAAATGGCATTGTGTCCTTTTTTTCCTTGGCTTCTCTTCTGCCATTTTCAACAATGTGATTCCCTGAGGGTTGTGGATTAGCTGACCTGGGCAGCCTTACCCTGCCGGCCCGCCCTCCCCAGGTGTGCCTCGTTGAGGTCAATATAAACAGCGCTCCAGGCAGCAATAGCCCCTGAAGCTGTGCCTGACTCCATATTCTCTGCCCCGTCAGCAGTCTCGGGGCTGTGCTGGTGGGTGGGAGTGAGGGGCCACAGCTTTGTGGGTGGCCCGGTGTGAGTGGGGCTCTGCTGGCCTTTCTGCAGGAGTTGCCAGGCTGACACCTGTAAAGAAGAGGATGTGTCACCCATACCTTCCGCTGGAATTTCTCTCCGGACAGAGGTGAGGAAGGAAAAAAGCAGTGGGGTCCAGGACAGGAGGCGTATCCCAGGCAGGGCAATGGAAAGCTTCCGGAAGAGCGCCCGGTGTCAGGACCACGCTGGCTGGCCTGCAGGCACCAAGTTGGCCTGCGTGCTGTCGCTGGTGTGGCTCGACGGCCCTTCCTCTAGGCTTTCAAGCCCTTGTACATATTCAGGTGTTTTACCTGGGAAGGGTGGGAACAGTTCAGCAGCAGCTGGCCTGGGGCTCAGCTCACGTTTACGCACAGATGCCTCGGCACAATCCCCCAGCTTTGCAATGAGGCCGCTCCTTGCGTGGGGGGTGGGGTGCTGGCTGTATGGGAGATGGTTCCCCACCTCTGACCAATTTCAGAATTGTTTACCGCTGGAGCAAGTGTCCAGATAGGGTTTTCCTCTGTATAAATGGTGGGTTCAGGGTTTTTTTTTCTTTTATGTTTCAAGTTAGATTTTATTCCTCTTTTATGTATTTATAGATATAAGCATGGAAATAATTCATTCCTATAAATACATCTGTGTGATGGGAAGAACTTTTTTCTCTCTTATTTTTAAATTTTATTTTTTAGAATTTTGAAATTAATTAATTTATTTTTTTATACAGCAGTTTATTATTAGTTATGTATTTTATGCATATACATGTATACAGGTCAATCCCAATCTCCCAACTCATCCCACCACCACCACCCCATGGCTTCCCACACTTGGTGTCCATACGTTTGTTCTCTACCTCTGTGTCTCTATTTCTTCGCTGCAAACCAGTTCATCTGTACCATTTTTTAGGTTCCACATATATGCCTTAATATACAGTATTTGGTTTCCTCTTTCTGACTTCATTCTGTATGACAGTCCCTTGATCCATCGATGTCTCTACAAATGACCCAGTTTCATTCCTTTTTATGGCCGAGTAATATTTCATTTTATATATGTACCACATCTTTATCCATTCATCTGTCTGTGGGCATTTAGTTTGCTTCCATTACCTGGCTATTGTAAATAGTGCTGCAATGAATATTGTGGTGAATGTGCCTTTTTGATTTACGGTTTTCTCTGGGTATATGCCCAGAAGTGGGATTGCTGGATCAGATGGTAATTCTATATCTAGTTTTTTTAAGGAAACTCCATACTGTTCTCCATAGTGACTGTATCAATTTACATTCCCACCAATAGTGGAAGAGGGCTCCTTTTGTCCACACCCTCCCCAGAATTGGTTGTTTGTAGATTTTCTGATGATGCCGATTCTAACAGGTGTGAGGTGATACCTCATTGTAGTTTTGATTTGCATTTCTCTAATAATTAGTGCTGTTGAGCAGCTTTTCATGGGCGTCTTGGCCATCTCTGTGTCTTCTTTGAAGAAACGCCTCTTTAGATCTTCTGCCCATTTTTGTATTGGGTTGTTTGATTTTTTAATATTAAGCTGCATGAGCTGTTTATATATATTGGAGATTAAACCTCTGTCCATTGATTCGTTTGCAACGATTTTTGCCCATTCTGAGGGATGCCTTTTTCCATTCCCATTTTTTTTTAACAAAAAAGGAAAGAAAGTAAAAGAAGCAGAACACTAATGAGCGTAAAATATGCCTTTTGAAACGGTCGTTTTGAAATATGGACGTCCTTTGAATTTTTTGGTCGATATGTGACCCCAGGAATTGTGTTCAGGGCAGGTGTCATTTACAGGCCTGCAATGATTTTGAATATCAACTGACCATTAGCGCTGGGATTAAAGCTGCTGTTGTGTGAAACGGCCACAAGGTGGCAGCAGTTCACCCTTACCAAATCTGGTTACTAGGGCAAGAGAGCCTCAGTGGAAGTGGTGTTCTAGATTGGAATTTAGAATGGAATGTGCCAGGAGAAAGCCCCTCAAGTTTGTCTCACTACTTCTTGTTCGTGTTTTTAATTTATTTTTTTTAATTTTTTATTACAGCAAGTTTATTTACAATGTTTGGCTTGTTGTAGGTGTGGAAGATGTGGTTCTTTTACACATATACAGATGTCTGTTCTTCCTGGGATCCTTTTCCCATGTACGTTATGACAGAATGTTGAGTAGTCCTCTCTTGGTATTCTGTAGGTCTTTGGTGATTATATATGTCATCTGTGTTTGTATATGATTGTTAACCCCGATATCGTAATGAAACCAAACCTCACACCTTTCCATTCGTGAACCATAAGTTTGTTTAATGAATCTGTGATAGCCCTTCTCCGTGGAAATATCTGCCCTGGTATCCATTTTTAGGTAACACCTATAAGTGATATGATATGGTATGTGTCTGTCACTTTCTGACTTACTACAAGTCACGTGATTACTTCTAGACTCATTTAAGGTGCTGCAAATGGCATTGTGTCCTTTTTTTCCTTGGCTTCTCTTCTGCCTTAGCGAGGTCCATTTTCAACAATGTGATTCCCTGAGGGTTGTGGATTAGCTGACCTGGGCAGCCTTACCCTGCCGGCCCGCCCTCCCCAGGTGTGCCTCGTTGAGGTCAATATAAACAGCGCTCCAGGCAGCAATAGCCCCTGAAGCTGTGCCTGACTCCATATTCTCTGCCCCGTCAGCAGTCTCGGGTCTGTGCTGGTGGGTGGGAGTGAGGGGCCACAGCTTTGTGGGTGGCCCGGTGTGAGTGGGGCTCTGCTGGCCTTTCTGCAGGAGTTGCCAGGCTGACACCTGTAAAGAAGAGGATGTGTCACCCATACCTTCCGCTGGAATTTCTCTCCGGACAGAGGTGAGGAAGGAAAAAAGCAGTGGGGGCCAGGACAGGAGGCGTATCTCAGGCAGGGCAATGGAAAGCTTCCGGAAGAGCGCCCGGGGCCAAGACCACCCTGGCTGGCCTGCAGGCACCAAGTTGGCCTGCATGCTGTCGCTGGTGTGGCTCGACGGCCCTTCCTCTAGGCTTTCAAGCCCTTGTACATATTCAGGTGTTTTACCTGGGAAGGGTGGGAACAGTTCAGCAGCAGCTGGCCTGGGGCTCAGCTCATGTTTACGCACAGATGCCTCGGCACAATCCCCCAGCTTTGCAATGAGGACGCTCCTTGCGTGGGGGTTGGGGTGCTGGCTGTATGGCAGATGGTTCCCCACCTCTGACCAATTTCAGAATTGTTTACCGCTGTAGCAAGTGTCCAGATAGGGTTTTCCTCTGTATAAATGGTGGGTTCAGGGTTTTTTTTTCTTTTATGTTTCAAGTTAGATTTTATTCCTCTTTTATGTATTTATAGATATAAGCATGGAAATAATTCATTCCTATAAATACATCTGTGTGACGGGAAGAACTTTTTTCTCTTTTATTTTTAAATTTTATTTTTTAGAATTTTGAAATTAATTAATTTATTTTTTTATACAGCAGGTTATTATTAGTTATGTATTTTATGCATATACATGTATACAGGTCAATCCCAATCTCCCAACTCATCCCACCACCACCACCCCATGGCTTCCCACACTTGGTGTCCATACGTTTGTTCTCTACCTCTGTGTCTCTATTTCTTCGCTGCAAACCAGTTCATCTGTACCATTTTTTAGGATCCACATATATGACTTAATATACAGTATTTGGTTTCCTCTTTCTGACTTCATTCTGTATGACAGTCTCTTGATCCATCGATGTCTCTACAAATGACCCAGTTTCATTCCTTTTTATGGCCGAGTAATATTTCATTTTATATATGTACCACATCTTTATCCATTCATCTGTCTGTGGGCATTTAGGTTGCTTCTATTACCTGGCTAATGTAAATAGTGCTGCAATGAATATTGTGGTGAATGTGCCTTTTTGATTTACGGTTTTCTCTGGGTATATGCCCAGAAGTGGGATTGCTGGATCAGATGGTAATTCTATTTCTAGTTTTTTTAAGGAAACTCCATACTGTTCTCCATAGTGACTGTATCAATTTACATTCCCACCAATAGTGGAAGAGGGCTCCTTTTGTCCACACCCTCCCCAGAATTGGTTGTTTGTAGATTTTCTGATGATGCCGATTCTAACAGGTGTGAGGTGATACCTCATTGTAGTTTTGATTTGCATTTCTCTAATAATTAGTGCTGTTGAGCAGCTTTTCATGGGCGTCTTGGCCATCTCTGTGTCTTCTTTGAAGAAACGCCTCTTTAGATCTTCTGCCCATTTTTGTATTGGGTTGTTTGATTTTTTAATATTAAGCTGCATGAGCTGTTTATATATATTGGAGATTAAACCTCTGTCCATTGATTCGTTTGCAACGATTTTTGCCCATTCTGAGGGATGCCTTTTTCCATTCCCGTTTTTTTTTAACTAAAAAGGAAAGAAAGGAAAAGAAGCAGAACACTAATGTGCGTAAAATATGCCTTTTGAAACGGTCGTTTTGAAATATGGACGTCGTTTGAATTTTTTGGTCGATATGTGACCCCAGGAATTGTGTTCAGGGCAGGTGTCATTTACAGGCCTGCAATGATTTTGAATATCAACTGACCATTAGCGCTGGGATTAAAGCTGCTGTTGTGTGAAACGGCCACAAGGTGGCAGCAGTTCACCCTTACCAAATCTGGTTACTAGGGCAAGAGAGCCTCAGTGGAAGTGGTGTTCTAGATTGGAATTTAGAATGGAATGTGCCAGGAGAAAGCCCCTCAAGTTTGTCTCACTACTTCTTGTTCGTGTTTTTAATTTAATTTTTTTATTTTTTATTACAGCAAGTTTGATTACAATGTTTGGCTTGTTGTAGGTGTGGAAGATGTGGTTCTTTTACACATATACAGATGTCTGTTCTTCCTGGGATCCTTTTCCCATGTACGTTATGACAGAATGTTGAGTAGTCCTCTCTTGGTATTCTGTAGGTCTTTGGTGATTATATATGTCATCTGTTTTTGTATATGATTGTTAACTCCGATATCGTAATGAAACCAAACCTCACACCTTTCCATTCGTGAACCATAAGTTTGTTTAATGAATCTGTGATTGCCCTTCTCCGTGGAAATATCTGCCCTGGTATCCATTTTTAGGTAACACCTATAAGTGATATGATACGGTATGTGTCTTTCACTTTCTGACTTACTACAAGTCACGTGATTACTTCTAGACTTATCTACGGTGCTGCAAATGGCATTGTGTCCTTTTTTCCCTTTGCTTCTCTTCTGCCTTAGCGGGGTCCATTTTCAACAATGTGATTCCCTGAGGGTTGTGGATTAGCAGACCTGGGCAGCCTTACCCTGCCGGCCCGCCCTCCCCAGGTGTGCCTCGTTGAGGTCAATATAAACAGCGCTCCAGGCAGCAATAGCCCCTGAAGCTGTGCCTGACTCCATATTCTCTGCCCCGTCAGCAGTCTCGGGGCTGTGCTGGTGGGTGGGAGTGAGGGGCCACAGCTTTGTGGGTGGCCCGGTGTGAGTGGGGCTCTGCTGGCCTTTCTGCAGGAGTTGCCAGGCTGACACCTGTAAAGAAGAGGATGTGTCACCCATACCTTCCGCTGGAATTTCTCTCCGGACAGAGGTGAGGAAGGAAAAAAGCAGTGGGGGCCAGGACAGGAGGCGTATCTCAGGCAGGGCAATGGAAAGCTTCCGGAAGAGCGCCCGGGGCCAGGACCACCCTGGCTGGCCTGCAGGCACCAAGTTGGCCTGCGTGCTGTCGCTGGTGTGGCTCGACGGCCCTTCCTCTAGGCATTCAAGCCCTTGTACATATTCAGGTGTTTTACCTGGGAAGGGTGGGAACAGTTCAGCAGCAGCTGGCCTGGGGCTCAGCTCATGTTTACGCACAGATGCCTCGGCACAATCCCCCAGCTTTGCAATGAGGCCGCTCCTTGCGTGGGGGGTGGGGTGCTGGCTGTATGGGAGATGGTTCCCCACCTCTGACCAATTTCAGAATTGTTTACCGCTGGAGCAAGTGTCCAGATAGGGTTTTCCTCTGTATAAATGGTGGGTTCAGGGTTTTTTTTTCTTTTATGTTTCAAGTTAGATTTTATTCCTCTTTTATGTATTTATAGATATAAGCATGGAAATAATTCATTCCTATAAATACATCTGTGTGATGGGAAGAACTTTTTTCTCTCTTATTTTTAAATTTTATTTTTTAAAATTTTGAAATTTAATTTTATTTATATTCTTATACAGCACGTTATTATTAGTTATGTAGTTTATGCATATACATGTATACAGGTCAATCCCAAACTCCCAACTCATCCCACCACCACCACCCCATGGCTTCCCACACTTGGTGTCCATACGTTTGTTCTCTACCTCTGTGTCTCTATTTCTTCCCTGCAAACCAGTTCATCTGTACCATTTTTTTAGCTTCCACATATATGCATTAATATACAATATTTGTTTTCCTCTTTCTGACTTACTTCATTCTGTATGACAGTCTCTCGATCCATCGATGTCTCTACAAATGACCCAGTTTCATTCCTTTTTATGGCCGAGTTATATTCCATTTCATATATGTACCACATCTTTATCCATTCATCTGTCTGTGGGCATTTAGGTTGCTTCCATTACCTGGCTATTGTAAATAGTGCTGTAATGAACATTGGGGTGAATGTGCCTTTTTGATTTACGGTTTTCTCTGGGTATATGCCCAGAAGTGGGATTGCTGGATCAGATGGTAATTCTATATCTAGTTTTTTTAAGGAAACCACATACTGTTCTCCATAGTGACTGTATCAATTTACATTCCCACCAATAGTGGAAGAGGGCTCCTTTTGTCCACACCCTCCCCAGAATTGGTTGTTTGTAGATTTTCTGATGATGCCGATTCTAACAGGTGTGTGGTGATACCTCATTGTAGTTTTGATTTGCATTTCTCTAATAATTAGTGCTGTTGAGCAGCTATTCATGTGTGTCTTGGCCATCTCTGTGTCTTCTTTGAAGAAACGTCTCTTTAGATCTTCTGCCCGTTTTTGTATTGGGTTGTTTGTTTTTTAAATATTAAGCTGCATGAGCTGTTTATATATATTGGAGATTAAACCTCTGTCCATTGATTCGTCTGCAACGATTTTCGCCCATTCTGAGGGATGCCTTTTTCCATTCCCGTGTTTTTTAACAAAAAAATGAAAGAAAGGAAAAGAAGCAGAACACTAATGTGCGTAAAATATGCCTTTTGAAACGGTCGTTTTGAAATATTGACCTCCTTTGAATTTTTTGGTCGATATGTGACCCCAGGATTTGTGTTCAGGGCAGGTGTCATTTACAGGCCTGCAATGATTTTGAATATCTACTGACCATTAGTGCTGGGATTCAAGCTGCTGTTGTGTGAAACGGCCACAAGGTGGCAGCATTTCTCCCTTACCAAATCTGGTTACTAGGGCAAGAGAGCCTCAGTGGAAGTGGTGTTCTAGATTGGAGTTTAGAATGGAATGTGCCAGGAGAAAGCCCCTCACGTTTGTCTCACTACTTCTTGTTCGTGTTTTTAATTTAATTTTTTATTTTTTATTACAGCAAGTTTGATTACAATGTTTGGCTTGTTGTAGGTGTGGAAGATGTGGTTCTTTTACACATATACAGATGACTGTTCTTCTTGGGATCCTTTTCCCATGTACGTTATGACAGAATGTTGAGTAGTCCTCCCTTGGTATTCTGTAGGTCTTTGGTGATTATATATGTCACCTGTGTTTGTATATGTCTGTTAACCCCGATATCGTAATGAAACCAATCCTCACACCTTTCCATTGGTGAACCATAAGTTTGTTTAATGAATCTGTGATTGACCTTCTCCGTGGAAATATCTGCCCTGGTATCCATTTTTAGGTAACACCTATAAGTGATATGATATGATATGTGTCTTTCACTTTCTGACTTACTACAAGTCACGTGATTACTTCTAGACTCATCTACGGTGCTGCAAATGGCATTGTGTCCTTTTTTCCCTTGGCTTCTCTTCTGCCTTAGCGTGGTCCATTTTCAAAAATGTGATTCCCTGAGGGTTGTGGATTAGCTGACCTTGGCAGCCTTAACCTGCCGGCCCGCCCTCCCCAGGTGTGCCTCGTTGAGGTCAATATAAACAGAGCTCCAGGCAGCAATAGCCCCTGAAGCTGTGCCTGACTCCATATTCTCTGCCCCGTCAGCAGTCTCGGGGCTGTGCTGGTGGGAGGGAGTGAGGGGCCACAGCTTTGTGGGTGGCCCGGTGTGAGTGGGGTTCTGCTGGCCTTTCTACAGGAGTTGCCAGGCTGCCGCCTGTAAAGAAGAGGATGTGTCACCCATACCTTCCGCTGGAATTTCTCTCTGGACAGAGGTGAGGAAGGAAAAAAGCAGTGGGGGCCGGGACAGGAGGGGTATCTCAGGCAGGGCAATGGAAAGCTTCTGGAAGAGCGCCAGGGTCCAGGACCACGCTGGCTGGCCTGCAGGCACCAAGTTGGCCTGCGTGCTGTCGCTGGTGTGGCTCCACGGTCCTTCCTCTAGGCTTTCAAGCCCTTGTACATATTCAGGTGTTTTACCTGGAAAGGGTGGGAACAGTTCAGCAGCAGCTGGCCTGGGGCTCAGCTCACGTTTACTCACAGATGCCTCGGCACGGTCCCCCAGCTTTGCAATGAGGACGCTCCTTGCATGGGGGTTGGGTTGCTGGCTGTATGGGAGATGGTTCCCCACCTCTGACCAATTTCAGAATTGTTTACCACTGGAGCAAGTGCCGTGATAGGGTTTTCCTCTGTATAACTCGTGGGTTCACTTTTTTTTTCTTTTATGTTTCAAGTTAGATGTTATTCCTCTTTTATGTATTTATAGATATAAGCATGGAAATAATTCATTCCTATAAATACATCTGTGTGAAGGGAAGAACTTTTTTCTGTTTTATTTTTAAATTTTATATTTTAAAATTTTGAAATTTTATTTTATTTATTTTTTTTATACAGCACATTATTATTAGTTATGTATTTTATGCATATACATGTATACAGGTCAATCCCAATCTCCCAACCCATCCCACCACCACCACCCCATGGCTTCCCACACTTGGTGTCCATACGTTTGTTCTCTACCTCTGTGTGTCTATTTCTGCCCTGCCAACCAGTTCATCTGTACCATTTTTAGGCTCCACATATATGCGTTAATAGACAATATTTCTTTTCCTCTTTCTGACTTACTTCATTCTGTATGACAGTCTCTCGATCCATCGATGTCTCTACAAATGACCCAGTTTCATTCCTTTTTATGGCCGAGTAATATTCCATTTTATATATGTACCACATCTTTATCCATTCATCTGTCTGTGGGCATTTAGGTTGCTTCCATTACCTGGCTATTGTAAATAGTGCTGCAACGAACATTGTGGTGAATGTGCCTTTTTGAAATACGGTTTTCTCTGGGTATATGCCCAGAAGTGGGATTGCTGGATCAGATGGTAATTCTATTTCTAGTTTTTTTAAGGAAACTCCATACTGTTCTCCATAGGGACTGTATCAATTTACATTCCCACCAATAGTGGAAGAGGGCTCCTTTTGTCCACACCCTCCCCAGAATTGGTTGTTTGTAGATTTTCTGATGATGCCGATTCTAACAGGTGTGAGGTGATACCTCATTGTAGTTTTGATTTGCATTTCTCTAATAATTAGTGCTGTTGAGCAGCTTTTCATGTGCATCTTGGCCATCTCTGTGTCTTCTTTGAAGAAACGTCTCTTTAGATCTTCTGACCATTTTTGTATTGGGTTGTTTGTTTTTTTAATATTAAGCTGCATGAGGTGTTTATATATATTGGAGATTAAACCTCTGTCCATTGATTCGTCTGCAATGATTTTCGCCCATTCTGAGGGATGCCTTTTTCCATTCCCGTGTTTTTTAACAAAAAAGGAAAGAAAGGAAAAGAAGCAGAACACTAATGTGCGTAAAATATGCCTTTTGAAACGGTCGTTTTGAAATATGGACGTCCTTTGAATTTTTTGGTCGATATGTGACCCCAGGATTTGTTTTCAGGGCAGGTGTCATTTACAGGCCTGCAATGATTTTGAATATCAACTGACCATTAGCGCTGGGATTAAAGCTGCTGTTGTGTGAAACGGCCACAAGGTGGCAGCAGTTCACCCTTACCAAATCTGGTTACTAGGGCAAGAGAGCCTCAGTGGAAGTGGTGTTCTAGATTGGAGTTTAGAATGGAATGTGCCAGGAGAAAGCCCATCACGTTTGTCTCACTACTTCTTGTTCGTGTTTTTAATTTAATTTTTTTATTTTTTATTACAGCAAGTTTGATTACAATGTTTGGCTTGTTGTAGGTGTGGAAGATGTGGTTCTTTTACACATATACAGATGTCTGTTCTTCCTGGGATCCTTTTCCCATGTACGTTATGACAGAATGTTCAGTAGTCCTCTCTTGGTATTCTGTAGGTCTTTGGTGATTATATATGTCACCTGTGTTTGTATATGTCTGTTAACCCCGATATCGTAATGAAACCAATCCTCACACCTTTCCATTGGTGAACCATAAGTTTGTTTAATGAATCTGTGATTGCCCTTCTCCGTGGACATATCTGCCCTGGTATCCATTTTTAGGTAACACCTATAAGTGATATGATATGATATGTGTCTTTCACTTTCTGACTTACTACAAGTCACGTGATTACTTCTAGACTCATCTACGGTGCTGCAAATGGCATTGTGTCCTTTTTTCCCTTGGCTTCTCTTCTGCCTTAGCGGGGTTCATTTTCAGCAATGTGATTCCCTCAGGGTTGTGGATTAGCTGACCTGGGCAGCCTTACCCTGCCGGCCCGCCCTCCCCAGGTGTGCCTCGTTGAGGTCAATATAAACAGAGCTCCAGGCAGCAATAGCCCCTGAAGCTGTGCCTGACTCCATATTCGCTGCCCCGTCAGCAGTCTCGGGGCTGTGCTGGTGGGAGGGAGTGAGGGGCCACAGCTTTGTGGGTGGCCCGGTGTGAGTGGGGTTCTGCTGGCCTTTCTGCAGGAGTTGCCAGGCTGCCGCCTGTAAAGAAGAGGATGTGTCACCCATACCTTCCGCTGGAATTTCTCTCTGGACAGAGGTGAGGAAGGAAAAAACAGTGGGGGCCGGGACAGGAGGGGTATCTCAGGCAGGGCAATGGGAAGCTTCTGGAAGAGCGCCAGGGTCCAGGAGCACCCTGGCTGGCCTGCAGGCACCAAGTTGGCCTGCGTGCTGTCGCTGGTGTGGCTCCACGGTCCTTCCTCTAGGCTTTCAAGCCCTTGTACATATTCAGGTGTTTTACCTGGAAAGGGTGGGAACAGTTCAGCAGCAGCTGGCCTGGGGCTCAGCTCACGTTTACTCACAGATGCCTCGGCACTGTCCCCCAGCTTTGCAATGAGGCCGCTCCTTGCGTGGGGGTTGGTTTGCTGGCTATATGGGAGATGGTTCCCCACCTCTGACCAATTTCAGAATTGTTTACCGCTGGAGCAAGGGCCCTGATAGGGTTTTCCTCTGTTTAACTAGTGGGTTTACTTTTTTTTTCTTTTATGGTTCAAGTTAGATTTTATTCCTCTTTTATGTATTTATAAATATAAGCATGGAAATAATTCATTCCTATAAATACATCTGTGTGACGGGAAGAATTTTTTCTGTTTTATTTTTAAATTTTATTTTTTAAAATTTTGAAATTTTATTTTATTTATGTTTTTATACAGCAGGTTATTATTAGTTATGTATTTTATGCATATACATGTATGCAGGTCAATCCCAATCTCCCAACTCATCCCACCACCAGCACCCCATGTCTTCCCACAATTGTTGTCCATATATTTGTTCTCTACCTCTGTGTCTCTATTTCTTCCCTGCAAACCAGTTCATCCGTACCATTTTTTTAGTTTCCACATATATGCATTAATATACAATATTTGTTTTCCTCTTTCTGACTTACTTCATTCTGTATGACAGTCTCTCGATCCATCGATGTCTCTACAAATGACCCAGTTTCATTCCTTTTTATGGCCGAATAATATTCCATTTCATATATGTACCACATCTTTATCCATTCATCTGTCTGTGGGCATTTAGGTTGCTTCCATTACCTGGCTTTTGTAAATAGTGCTGTAACGAACATTGTGGTGAATGTGCCTTTTTGAAATACGGTTTTCTCTGGGTATATGCCCAGAAGTGGGATTGCTGGATCAGATGGTAATTCTATTTCTAGTTTTTTTAAGGAAACTCCATGCTGTTCTCCATAGAGACTCTATCAATTTACATTCCCACCAATAGTGGAAGAGGGCTCCTTTTGTCCACACCCTCCCCAGAATAGGTTGTTTGTAGATTTTCTGATGATGCCGATTCTAACAGGTGTGAGGTGATACCTCATTGTAGTTTTCTCCTGAATATATTCAGGAGAAAACGCATACGCCCTTTTTGGCCAAGTGCATCATTGTCGAAGTTGTGCCCCTCTTCCTGTGCTTTACAGGCGATTCCAACGTACCTCTTGAAATCTGTTTCCTGCTATTCTGCCTCGCTTTCAAGTCCGCCTCGTTGCCTTCCCTCAACAGATTTTTGGACGATAGTTGGCCTAGATTACTCTGCCAGTTTGTGAATTGCTGTGCCCCTGAGCTCCATTTTTCAACTCGTTTCTTGTGAGCTGAACGCAAGTCCAAACTTTTGGTTCAGGACCTATACTGGTTCCCGGTGCGTGGCTGAGACTTTGGTTAATTCTTCTTCCTGCCGGGAAATTAGAGTGACATGTGCCCATCCAAATGCCTAACAGCTACTCTCTCATTGGTTCTCCCTCTTCCCTTTCCTCCTCTGCCAAATGGGCAACCTGTGTGAACCAGGAGCTTAAAGGGGCTGTCTCTCCAAGTTGGGAGATTGATAGTAAAGCTGTTGGAAAGTCAAACCGGAGCACCAGGAGAGGGACTCTTCGTTGAGTTTTAGAAACCTTTCGTATTCACAGTGTGTCCATTCTCTAGGTTTCCCGTACATGTTATAGCTGTAGTAATATTCCCTTCAACCTGCAGAGTTGGGACCCATGGAATGGTTGCCATGCATTATTGCTTTAAAGGGTCTGCATTTGCTCACCCAATCTCACCAATCCTCTCAGTCCCAAGTGTCCAGCCTTATGCCACATCCAGCTGTCATTGTAGATAGGGTCATTCCAGGTTGCATCAGAGACCCTGAAGGAATTGTAAAGAATTTCCCTATTTCTTTGTTCTGTTTTTGAAATTCCTTTTTAGAGTGGGTTTGAGCTGATTCTCGCTGCCATGTTTATGCCAGTCTAGACACACTTGATTCCCTTACGGAGACATATCAATACATAGGTTTTAAGATTCTTACTAGTCAGATCTATTCCTCTGCGGGAAATATGGGGTTTTGAGTCCCTTTCACTGAGGAAGGTGTAGGTCTTGTCTATTCCATAGTTGGTTTTTGGAACGGTACCTGTGCTTATATCAAACTCTGGTTTGATGCATCACCCCACCTCTCCTTCCCCCTTAAGCAGGCATAAGAGTGTTTTCTAAATGTGAGACTCTATTCTCTTGCCTAACTCAGTTCATGTGTAGCCATGTTTACAGGATCTTCCTAAGTGATATCTTATGATAAGTTTCTTTTCCTGTGTGACTTCTTTCACTTAGAATCATCGTACCTGAATCCACTCATTTTGCTGCTACTGGTCTTATGACATTGATTTCATGGCTGAGGGATATTCCATCTTGCGTAAGTTCCACGATGTTTGGAACCATTTTTATATTTCCTGGGATATTTCAGGTGTACCCACGTTGAGGTTCCTGTAAGCAGTGCAGCCCTCAATTTGGGGGTGGCTCTGTCTTATGGATTTTCAGTTTTCCCAATGTATATTCCCTAGACTGGACATGCCATTGGCTCTGTAGCTCTGTTGTTTACTTGTTTTAGGGAACATAATGCACTTCTCCAGGGAGGCAGTTGGCAACTTACATCCCGCCCATCAGCATAACAAGGCTCCCTGTTCTCCAGGGCCTGTCTTGCCTTTCTGGTTTTTACACATTTTGTGGATGTCCCTTTTGACCGGTGGGAAGTGATACTTCTTTGTAGTGCAGATTTGCATTGCCCGCTTGCTTGCTTGGCCAAAAAGGGCGTATGCGTTTTCTCCTGAATATATTCAGGAGAAAACGCATACGCCCTTTTTGGCCAAGTGCATCATTGTCGAAGTTGTGCCCCTCTTCCTGTGCTTTACAGGCGATTCCAACGTACCTCTTGAAATCTGTTTCCTGCTATTCTGCCTCGCTTTCAAGTCCGCCTCGTTGCCTTCCCTCAACAGATTTTTGGACGATAGTTGGCCTTGATTACTCTGCCAGTTTGTGAATTGCTGTGCCCCTGAGCTCCATTTTTCGACTCGTTTTTTGTGAGCTGAACGCAAGTCCAAACTTTTGGTTCAGGACCTATACTGGTTCCCGGTGGGTGGCTGAGACTTTGGTTAATTCTTCTTCCTGCCGGGAAATTAGAGTGACATGTGCCCATCCAAATGCCTAACAGCTACTCTCTCATTGGTTCTCCCTCTTCCCTTTCCTCCTCTGCCAAATGGGCAACCTGTGTGAACCAGGAGCTTAAAGGGGCTGTCTCTCCAAGTTGGGAGATTGATAGTAAAGCTGTTGGAAAGTCAAACCGGAGCACCAGGAGAGGGACTCTTCGTTGAGTTTTAGAAACCTTTCGTATTCACAGTGTGTCCATTCTCTAGGTTTCCCGTACATGTTATAGCTGTAGTAATATTCCCTTCAACCTGGAGAGGTGGGACCCATGGAATGGTTGCCATGCATTATTGCTTTAAAGGGTCTGCATTTGCTCACCCAATCTCACCAATCCTCTCAGTCCCAAGTGTCCAGCCTCATGCCACATCCAGCTGTCATCGTAGATAGGGTGATTCCAGGTTGCATCAGAGACCCTGAAGGAATTGTAAAGAATTTCCCTGTTTCTTTGTTCTGTTTTTGAAATTCCTTTTTAGAGTGGGTTTGAGCTGATTCTCGCTGCCATGTTTATGCCAGTCTAGACACACTTGATTCCCTTACGGAGACATATCAATACATAGGTTTTAAGATTCTTACTAGTCAGATCTATTCCTCTGCGGGAAATATGGGGTTTTGAGTCCCTTTCACTGAGGAAGGTGTAGGTCTTGTCTATTCCATAGTTGGATTTTGGAACGTTTCCTGTGCTTATATCAAACTCTGGTTTGATGCATCACCCCACCTCTCCTTCCCCCTTAAGCAGGCATAAGAGTGTTTTCTAAATGTGAGACTCTGTTCTCTTTGCTAACTCAGTTCATGTGTAGCCATGTTTACAGGATCTTCCTAATTGATATCTTATGATAAGTTTCTTTTTCTGTGTGACTTCTTTCACTTAGAATCATCGTACCTGAATCCACTCATTTTGCTGCTACTGGTCTTATGACATTGATTTCGTGGCTGAGGGATATTCCATCGTACGTAAGTTCCACAATGTTTTGAACCATTTTTATATTTCCTGGGATATTTCAGGTGTACCCGGGTTGAGGTTCTTGTAAGCAGTGCAGCCCTCAATTTGGGGGTGGCTGTGTCTTATGGATCTTCAGTTTTCCCAAGGTATATTCCCTAGACTGGAAGTGCCCTTGGCTCTGTAGCTCTGTTGTTTACTTGTTTTAGGGAACACAATGCACTCCTCCAGGGAGGCAGTTGGCAACTTACATCCCGCCCATCAGCATAACAAGGCTCCCTGTTCTCCAGGGCCTGTCTTGCCTTTCTGGTTTTTACACATTTTGTGGATGTCCCTTTTGACTGTTGGGAAGTGATACTTCTTTGTAGTGCAGATTTGCATTGCCCGCTTGCTTGCTTGGCCAAAAAGGGCGTATGCGTTTTCTCCTGAATATATTCAGGAGAAAACGCATACGCCCTTTTTGGCCAAATGCATCATTGTCGAAGTTGTGCCCCTCTTCCTGTGCTTTACAGGCGATTCTAACGTACCTCTTGAAATCTGTTTCCTGCTATTCTGCCTCGCATTCAAGTCCGCCTCGTTGCCTTCCCTCAACAGATTTTTGGACGATAGTTGGCCTTGATTACTCTGCCAGTTTGTGAATTGCTGTGCCCCTGAGCTCCATTTTTCAACTCGTTTCTTGTGAGCTGAACGCAAGTCCAAACATTTGGTTCAGGACCTATACTGGTTCCCGGTGGGTGGCTGAGACTTTGGTTAATTCTTCTTCCTGCCAGGAAATTAGAGTGACATGTGCCCATCCAAATGCCTAACAGCTACTCTCTCATTGGTTCTCCCTCTTCCCTTTCCTCCTCTGCCAAATGGGCAACCTGTGTGAACCAGGAGCTTAAAGGGGCTGTCTCTCCAAGTTGGGAGATTGATAGTAAACCTGTTGGAAAGTCAAACCGGAGCACCAGGAGAGGGACTCTTCGTTGAGTTTTAGAAACCTTTCGTATTCACAGTGTGTCCATTCTCTAGGTTTCCCGTACATGTTATAGCTGTAGTAATATTCCCTTCAACCTGGAGAGGTGGGACCCATGGAATGGTTGCCATGCATTATTGCTTTAAAGGGTCTGCATTTGCTCACCCAATCTCACCAATCCTCTCAGTCCCAAGTGTCCAGCCTCATGCCACATCCAGCTGACATTGTAGATAGGGTCATTCCAGGTTGCATCAGAGACCCTGAAGGAATTGTAAAGAATTTCCCTGTTTCTTTGTTCTGTTTTTGATATTCCTTTTTAGAGTGGGTTTGAGCTGATTCTCGCTGCCATGTTTATGCCAGTCTAGACACACTTGATTCCCTTACGGAGACATATCAATACATAGGTTTTAAGATTCTTACTAGTCAGATCTATTCCTCTGCGGGAAATATGGGGTTTTGAGTCCCTTTCACTGAGGAAGGTGTAGGTCTTGTCTATTCCATAGTTGGTTTTTGGAACGGTACCTGTGCTTATATCAAACTCTGGTTTGATGCATCACCCCACCTCTCCTTCCCCCTTAAGCAGGCATAAGAGTGTTTTCTAAATGTGAGACTCTGTTCTCTTGCCTAACTCAGTTCATGTGTAGCCATGTTTACAGGATCTTCCTAAGTGATATCTTATGATAAGTTTCTTTTCCTGTGTGACTTCTTTCACTTAGAATCATCGTACCTGAATCCACTCATTTTGCTGCTACTGGTCTTATGACATTGATTTCATGGCTGAGGGATATTCCATCGTGCGTAAGTTCCACGACGTTTGGAACCATTTTTATATTTCCTGGGATATTTCAGATGTACCCACGTTGAGGTTCCTGTAAGCAGTGCAGCCCTCAATTTGGGGGTGGCTCTGTCTTATGGATTTTCAGTTTTCCCAATGTATATTCCCTAGACTGGACGTGCCATTGGCTCTGTAGCTCTGTTGTTTACTTGTTTTAGGGAACACAATGCACTCCTCCAGGGAGGCAGTTGGCAACTTACATCCCGCCCATCAGCATAACAAGGCTCCCTGTTCTCCAGGGCCTGTCTTGCCTTTCTGGTTTTTACACATTTTGTGGATGTCCCTTTTGACCGGTGGGAAGTGATACTTCTTTGTAGTGCAGATTTGCATTGCCCGCTTGCTTGCTTGGCCAAAAAGGGCGTATGCGTTTTCTCCTGAATATATTCAGGAGAAAACGCATACGCCCTTTTTGGCCAAGTGCATCATTGTCGAAGTTGTGCCCCTCTTCCTGTGCTTTACAGGCAATTCCTAAGTACCTCTTGAAATCTGTTTCCTGCTATTCTGCCTCGCTTTCAAGTCTGCCTCGTTGCCTTCCCTCAACAGATTTTTGGACGATAGTTGGCCTTGATTACTCTGCCAGTTTGTGAATTGCTGTGCCCCTGAGCTCCATTTTTCAACTCGCTTTTTGTGAGCTGAACGCAAGTCCAAACTTTTGGTTCAGGACCTATACTGGTTCCCGGTGGGTGGCTGAGACTTTGGTTAATTCTTCTTCCTGCCGGGAAATTAGAGTGACATGTGCCCATCCAAATGCCTAACAGCTACTCTCTCATTGGTTCTCCCTCTTCCCTTTCATCCTCTGCCAGATTGGCAACCTGTGCGAACCAGGAGCTTAAAGGGGCTGTCTCTCCAAGTTGGGAGATTGATAGGAAAGCAGTTGGAAAGTCAAACCGCAGCACCAGGATAGGGACACTTCGTTGAGTTTTAGAAACCTTTCCTATTCACAGTGTGTCCATTCTCTAGGTTTCCCGTACATGTTATAGCTGTAGTAATATTCCCTTCAACCTGGAGAGTTGGGACCCATGGAATGGGTGCCATGCATTATTGCTTTAAAGGGTCTGCATTTGCTCACCCAATCTCATCAATCCTCTCAGTCCCAAGTGTCCAGCCTCATGCCACATCCAGCTGTCATTGTAGATAGGGTCATTCCAGGTTTCATCAGAGACCCTGAAGGAATTGTAAAGAATTTGCCTGTTTCTTTGTTTTGTTTTTGAAATTCCTTTTTAGAGTGGGTTTGAGCTGATTCTCGCTGCCATGTTTATGCCAGTCTTGTCACACTTGATTCCCTTACGGAGACATATCAATACATAGGTTTTAAGATTCTTACTAGTCATATCTATTCCTCTGCGGGAAATATGGGGTTTTGAGTCCCTTTCACTGAGGAAGGTGTAGGTCTTGTCTATTCCATAGTTGGATTTTGGAACGTTTCCTGTGCTTATATCAAACTCTGGTTTGATGCATCACCCCACCTCTCCTTCCCCCTTAAGCAGGCATAAGAGTGTTTTCTAAATGTGAGACTCTGTTCTCTTTGCTAACTCAGTTCATGTGTAGCCATGTTTACAGGATCTTCCTAATTGATATCTTATGATAAGTTTCTTTTTCTGTGTGACTTCTTTCACTTAGAATCATCGTACCTGAATCCACTCATTTTGCTGCTACTGGTCTTATGACATTGATTTCGTGGCTGAGGGATATTGCATCGTACGTAAGTTCCACAATGTTTTGAACCATTTTTATATTTCCTGGGATATTTCAGGTGTACCCAGGTTGAGGTTCTTGTAAGCAGTGCAGCCCTCAATTTGGGGGTGGCTGTGTCTTATGGATCTTCAGTTTTCCCAAGGTATATTCCCTAGACTGGAAGTGCCCTTGGCTCTGTAGCTCTGTTGTTTACTTGTTTTAGGGAACACAATGCACTCCTCCAGGGAGGCAGTTGGCAGCTTACATCCCGCCCATCAGCATAACAAGGCTCCTCCCTGTTCTCCAGGGCCTGTCTTGCCTTTCTGGTTTTTACACATTTTGTGGATGTCCCTTTTGACCGGTGGGAAGTGATACTTCTTTGTAGTGCAGATTTGCATTGCCCGCTTGCTTGCTTGGCCAAAAAGGGCGTATGCGTTTTCTCCTGAATATATTCAGGAGAAAACGCATACGCCCTTTTTGGCCAAGTGCATCATTGTCGAAGTTGTGCCCCTCTTCCTGTGCTTTACAGGCGATTCCAACGTACCTCTTGAAATCTGTTTCCTGCTATTCTGCCTCGCTTTCAAGTCCGCCTCGTTGCCTTCCCTCAACAGATTTTTGGACGATAGTTGGCCTTGATTACTCTGCCAGTTTGTGAATTGCTGTGCCCCTGAGCTCCATTTTTCAACTCGTTTTTTGTGAGCTGAACGCAAGTCCAAACATTTGGTTCAGGACCTATACTGGTTCCCGGTGGGTGGCTGAGACTTTGGTTAATTCTTCTTCCTGCCGGGAAATTAGAGTGACATGTGCCCATCCAAATGCCTAACAGCTACTCTCTCATTGGTTCTCCCTCTTCCCTTTCCTCCTCTGCCAAATGGGCAACCTGTGTGAACCAGGAGCTTAAAGGGGCTGTCTCTCCAAGTTGGGAGATTGATAGTAAAGCTGTTGGAAAGTCAAACCGGAGCACCAGGAGAGGGACTCTTCGTTGAGTTTTAGAAACCTTTCGTATTCACAGTGTGTCCATTCTCTAGGTTTCCCGTACATGTTATAGCTGTAGTAATATTCCCTTCAACCTGGAGAGGTGGGACCCATGGAATGGTTGCCATGCATTATTGCTTTAAAGGGTCTGCATTTGCTCACCCAATCTCACCAATCCTCTCAGTCCCAAGTGTCCAGCCTCATGCCACATCCAGCTGTCATCGTAGATAGGGTCATTCCAGGTTGCATCAGAGACCCTGAAGGAATTGTAAAGAATTTCCCTGTTTCTTTGTTCTGTTTTTGAAATTCCTTTTTAGAGTGGGTTTGAGCTGATTCTCGCTGCCATGTTTATGCCAGTCTAGACACACTTGATTCCCTTACGGAGACATATCAATACATAGGTTTTAAGATTCTTACTAGTCAGATCTATTCCTCTGCGGGAAATATGGGGTTTTGAGTCCCTTTCACTGAGGAAGGTGTAGGTCTTGTCTATTCCATAGTTGGTTTTTGGAACAGTACCTGTGCTTATATCAAACTCTGGTTTGATGCATCACCCCACCTCTCCTTCCCCCTTAAGCAGGCATAAGAGTGTTTTCTAAATGTGAGACTCTGTTCTCTTTCCTAACTCAGTTCATGTGTTGCCATGTTTACAGGATCTTCCTAAGTGATATCTTATGATAAGTTTCTTTTTCTGTGTGACTTCTTTCACTTAGAATCATCGTACCTGAATCCACTCATTTTGCTGCTACTGGTCTTATGACATTGATTTCATGGCTGAGGGATATTCCATCGTACGTAAGTTCCACAATGTTTTGAACCATTTTTATATTTCCTGGGATATTTCAGGTGTACCCAGGTTGAGGTTCTTGTAAGCAGTGCAGCCCTCAATTTGGGGGTGGCTCTGTCTTATGGATTTTCAGTTTTCCCAAGGTATATTCCCTAGACTGGAAGTGCCCTTGGCTCTGTAGCTCTGTTGTTTACTTGTTTTAGGGAACACAATGCACTCCTCCAGTGAGGCAGTTGGCAACTTACATCCCGCCCATCAGCATAACAAGGCTCCCTGTTCTCCAGGGCCTGTCTTGCCTTTCTGGTTTTTACACATTTTGTGGATGTCCCTTTTGACCGTTGGGAAGTGATACTTCTTTGTAGTGCAGATTTGCATTGCCCGCTTGCTTGCTTGGCTAAAAAGGGCGTATGCGTTTTCTCCTGAATATATTCAGGAGAAAACGCATACGCCCTTTATGGCCAAGTGCATCATTGTCGAAGTTGTGCCCCTCTTCCTGTGCTTTACAGGCGATTCTAACGTACCTCTTGAAATCTGTTTCCTGCTATTCTGCCTCGCTTTCAAGTCCGCCTCGTTGCCTTCCCTCAACAGATTTTTGGACGAGAGTTGGCCTTGATTACTCTGCCAGTTTGTGAATTGCTGTGCCCCTGAGCTCCATTTTTCAACTCGTTTCTTGTGAGCTGAACGCAAGTCCAAACTTTTGGTTCAGGACCTATACTGGTTCCCGGTGGGTGGCTGAGACTTTGGTTAATTCTTCTTCCTGCCGGGAAATTAGAGTGACATGTGCCCATCCAAATGCCTAACAGCTACTCTCTCATTGGTTCTCCCTCTTCCCTTTCCTCCTCTGCCAAATGGGCAACCTGTGTGAACCAGGAGCTTAAAGGGGCTGTCTCTCCAAGTTGGGAGATTGATAGTAAAGCTGTTGGAAAGTCAAACCGGAGCACCAGGAGAGGGACTCTTCGTTGAGTTTTAGAAACCTTTCGTATTCACAGTGTGTCCATTCTCTAGGTTTCCCGTACATGTTATAGCTGTAGTAATATTCCCTTCAACCTGCAGTGTTGGGACCCATGGAATGGTTGCCATGCATTATTGCTTTAAAGGGTCTGCATTTGCTCACCCAATCTCACCAATCCTCTCAGTCCCAAGTGTCCAGCCTTATGCCACATCCAGCTGTCATTGTAGATAGGGTCATTCCAGGTTGCATCAGAGACCCTGAAGGAATTGTAAAGAATTTCCCTGTTTCTTTGTTTTGTTTTTGAAATTCCTTTTTAGAGTGGGTTTGAGCTGATTCTCGCTGCCATGTTTATGCCAGTCTTGTCACACTTGATTCCCTTACGGAGACATATCAATACATAGGTTTTAAGATTCTTACTAGTCAGATCTATTCCTCTGCGGGAAATATGGGGTTTTGAGTCCCTTTCACTGAGGAAGGTGTAGGTCTTGTCTATTCCATAGTTGGATTTTGGAACGTTTCCTGTGCTTATATCAAACTCTGGTTTGATGCATCACCCCACCTCTCCATCCCCCTTAAGCAGGCATAAGAGTGTTTTCTAAATGTGAGACTCTGTTCTCTTGCCTAACTCAGTTCATGTGTAGCCATGTTTACAGGATCTTCCTAAGTGATATCTTATGATAAGTTTCTTTTCCTGTGTGACTTCTTTCACTTAGAATCATCGTACCTGAATCCACTCATTTTGCTGCTACTGGTCTTATGACATTGATTTCATGGCTGAGGGATATTCCATCGTGCGTAAGTTCCACGATGTTTGGAACCATTTTTATATTTCCTGGGATATTTCAGATGTACCCACGTTGAGGTTCCTGTAAGCAGTGCAGCCCTCAATTTGGGGGTGGCTCTGTCTTATGGATTTTCAGTTTTCCCAATGTATATTCCCTAGACTGGACGTGCCATTGGCTCCGTAGCTCTGTTGTTTACTTGTTTTAGGGAACACAATGCACTCCTCCAGGGAGGCAGTTGGCAACTTACATCCCGCCCATCAGCATAACAAGGCTCCCTGTTCTCCAGGGCCTGTCTTGCCTTTCTGGTTTTTACACATTTTGTGGATGTCCCTTTTGACCGGTGGGAAGTGATACTTCTTTGTAGTGCAGATTTGCATTGCCCGCTTGCTTGCTTGGCCAAAAAGGGCGTATGCGTTTTCTCCTGAATATATTCAGGAGAAAACGCATACGCCCTTTTTGGCCAAGTGCATCATTGTCGAAGTTGTGCCCCTCTTCCTGTGCTTTACAGGCAATTCCTAAGTACCTCTTGAAATCTGTTTCCTGCTATTCTGCCTCGCTTTCAAGTCTGCCTCGTTGCCTTCCCTCAACAGATTTTTGGACGATAGTTGGCCTTGATTACTCTGCCAGTTTGTGAATTGCTGTGCCCCTGAGCTCCATTTTTCAACTCGCTTTTTGTGAGCTGAACGCAAGTCCAAACTTTTGGTTCAGGACCTATACTGGTTCCCGGTGGGTGGCTGAGACTTTGGTTAATTCTTCTTCCTGCCGGGAAATTAGAGTGACATGTGCCCATCCAAATGCCTAACAGCTACTCTCTCATTGGTTCTCCCTCTTCCCTTTCATCCTCTGCCAGATTGGCAACCTGTGCGAACCAGGAGCTTAAAGGGGCTGTCTCTCCAAGTTGGGAGATTGATAGGAAAGCAGTTGGAAAGTCAAACCGCAGCACCAGGATAGGGACACTTCGTTGAGTTTTAGAAACCTTTCCTATTCACAGTGTGTCCATTCTCTAGGTTTCCCGTACATGTTATAGCTGTAGTAATATTCCCTTCAACCTGGAGAGTTGGGACCCATGGAATGGGTGCCATGCATTATTGCTTTAAAGGGTCTGCATTTGCTCACCCAATCTCACCAATCCTCTCAGTCCCAAGTGTCCAGCCTCATGCCACATCCAGCTGTCATTGTAGATAGGGTCATTCCAGGTTTCATCAGAGACCCTGAAGGAATTGTAAAGAATTTGCCTGTTTCTTTGTTTTGTTTTTGAAATTCCTTTTTAGAGTGGGTTTGAGCTGATTCTCGCTGCCATGTTTATGCCAGTCTTGTCACACTTGATTCCCTTACGGAGACATATCAATACATAGGTTTTAAGATTCTTACTAGTCATATCTATTCCTCTGCGGGAAATATGGGGTTTTGAGTCCCTTTCACTGAGGAAGGTGTAGGTCTTGTCTATTCCATAGTTGGATTTTGGAACGTTTCCTGTGCTTATATCAAACTCTGGTTTGATGCATCACCCCACCTCTCCTTCCCCCTTAAGCAGGCATAAGAGTGTTTTCTAAATGTGAGACTCTGTTCTCTTTGCTAACTCAGTTCATGTGTAGCCATGTTTACAGGATCTTCCTAATTGATATCTTATGATAAGTTTCTTTTTCTGTGTGACTTCTTTCACTTAGAATCATCGTACCTGAATCCACTCATTTTGCTGCTACTGGTCTTATGACATTGATTTCGTGGCTGAGGGATATTGCATCGTACGTAAGTTCCACAATGTTTTGAACCATTTTTATATTTCCTGGGATATTTCAGGTGTACCCAGGTTGAGGTTCTTGTAAGCAGTGCAGCCCTCAATTTGGGGGTGGCTGTGTCTTATGGATCTTCAGTTTTCCCAAGGTATATTCCCTAGACTGGAAGTGCCCTTGGCTCTGTAGCTCTGTTGTTTACTTGTTTTAGGGAACACAATGCACTCCTCCAGGGAGGCAGTTGGCAGCTTACATCCCGCCCATCAGCATAACAAGGCTCCTCCCTGTTCTCCAGGGCCTGTCTTGCCTTTCTGGTTTTTACACATTTTGTGGATGTCCCTTTTGACCGGTGGGAAGTGATACTTCTTTGTAGTGCAGATTTGCATTGCCCGCTTGCTTGCTTGGCCAAAAAGGGCGTATGCGTTTTCTCCTGAATATATTCAGGAGAAAACGCATACGCCCTTTTTGGCCAAGTGCATCATTGTCGAAGTTGTGCCCCTCTTCCTGTGCTTTACAGGCGATTCCAACGTACCTCTTGAAATCTGTTTCCTGCTATTCTGCCTCGCTTTCAAGTCCGCCTCGTTGCCTTCCCTCAACAGATTTTTGGACGATAGTTGGCCTTGATTACTCTGCCAGTTTGTGAATTGCTGTGCCCCTGAGCTCCATTTTTCAACTCGTTTTTTGTGAGCTGAACGCAAGTCCAAACATTTGGTTCAGGACCTATACTGGTTCCCGGTGGGTGGCTGAGACTTTGGTTAATTCTTCTTCCTGCCGGGAAATTAGAGTGACATGTGCCCATCCAAATGCCTAACAGCTACTCTCTCATTGGTTCTCCCTCTTCCCTTTCCTCCTCTGCCAAATGGGCAACCTGTGTGAACCAGGAGCTTAAAGGGGCTGTCTCTCCAAGTTGGGAGATTGATAGTAAAGCTGTTGGAAAGTCAAACCGGAGCACCAGGAGAGGGACTCTTCGTTGAGTTTTAGAAACCTTTCGTATTCACAGTGTGTCCATTCTCTAGGTTTCCCGTACATGTTATAGCTGTAGTAATATTCCCTTCAACCTGGAGAGGTGGGACCCATGGAATGGTTGCCATGCATTATTGCTTTAAAGGGTCTGCATTTGCTCACCCAATCTCACCAATCCTCTCAGTCCCAAGTGTCCAGCCTCATGCCACATCCAGCTGTCATTGTAGATAGGGTCATTCCAGGTTGCATCAGAGACCCTGAAGGAATTGTAAAGAATTTCCCTGTTTCTTTGTTCTGTTTTTGAAATTCCTTTTTAGAGTGGGTTTGAGCTGATTCTCGCTGCCATGTTTATGCCAGTCTAGACACACTTGATTCCCTTACGGAGACATATCAATACATAGGTTTTTAGATTCTTACTAGTCAGATCTATTCCTCTGCGGGAAATATGGGGTTTTGAGTCCCTTTCACTGAGGAAGGTGTAGGTCTTGTCTATTCCATAGTTGGTTTTTGGAACAGTACCTGTGCTTATATCAAACTCTGGTTTGATGCATCACCCCACCTCTCCTTCCCCCTTAAGCAGGCATAAGAGTGTTTTCTAAATGTGAGACTCTGTTCTCTTTCCTAACTCAGTTCATGTGTTGCCATGTTTACAGGATCTTCCTAAGTGATATCTTATGATAAGTTTCTTTTTCTGTGTGACTTCTTTCACTTAGAATCATCGTACCTGAATCCACTCATTTTGCTGCTACTGGTCTTATGACATTGATTTCATGGCTGAGGGATATTCCATCGTACGTAAGTTCCACAATGTTTTGAACCATTTTTATATTTCCTGGGATATTTCAGGTGTACCCAGGTTGAGGTTCTTGTAAGCAGTGCAGCCCTCAATTTGGGGGTGGCTCTGTCTTATGGATTTTCAGTTTTCCCAAGGTATATTCCCTAGACTGGAAGTGCCCTTGGCTCTGTAGCTCTGTTGTTTACTTGTTTTAGGGAACACAATGCACTCCTCCAGTGAGGCAGTTGGCAACTTACATCCCGCCCATCAGCATAACAAGGCTCCCTGTTCTCCAGGGCCTGTCTTGCCTTTCTGGTTTTTACACATTTTGTGGATGTCCCTTTTGACTGTTGGGAAGTGATACTTCTTTGTAGTGCAGATTTGCATTGCCCGCTTGCTTGCTTGGCTAAAAAGGGCGTATGCGTTTTCTCCTGAATATATTCAGGAGAAAACGCATACGCCCTTTATGGCCAAGTGCATCATTGTCGAAGTTGTGCCCCTCTTCCTGTGCTTTACAGGCGATTCTAACGTACCTCTTGAAATCTGTTTCCTGCTATTCTGCCTCGCTTTCAAGTCCGCCTCGTTGCCTTCCCTCAACAGATTTTTGGACGATAGTTGGCCTTGATTACTCTGCCAGTTTGTGAATTGCTGTGCCCCTGAGCTCCATTTTTCAACTCGTTTCTTGTGAGCTGAACGCAAGTCCAAACTTTTGGTTCAGGACCTATACTGGTTCCCGGTGGGTGGCTGAGACTTTGGTTAATTCTTCTTCCTGCCGGGAAATTAGAGTGACATGTGCCCATCCAAATGCCTAACAGCTACTCTCTCATTGGTTCTCCCTCTTCCCTTTCCTCCTCTGCCAAATGGGCAACCTGTGTGAACCAGGAGCTTAAAGGGGCTGTCTCTCCAAGTTGGGAGATTGATAGTAAAGCTGTTGGAAAGTCAAACCGGAGCACCAGGAGAGGGACTCTTCGTTGAGTTTTAGAAACCTTTCGTATTCACAGTGTGTCCATTCTCTAGGTTTCCCGTACATGTTATAGCTGTAGTAATATTCCCTTCAACCTGCAGTGTTGGGACCCATGGAATGGTTGCCATGCATTATTGCTTTAAAGGGTCTGCATTTGCTCACCCAATCTCACCAATCCTCTCAGTCCCAAGTGTCCAGCCTTATGCCACATCCAGCTGTCATTGTAGATAGGGTCATTCCAGGTTGCATCAGAGACCCTGAAGGAATTGTAAAGAATTTCCCTGTTTCTTTGTTTTGTTTTTGAAATCCCTTTTTAGAGTGGGTTTGAGCTGATTCTCGCTGCCATGTTTATGCCAGTCTTGTCACACTTGATTCCCTTACGGAGACATATCAATACATAGGTTTTAAGATTCTTACTAGTCAGATCTATTCCTCTGCGGGAAATATGGGGTTTTGAGTCCCTTTCACTGAGGAAGGTGTAGGTCTTGTCTATTCCATAGTTGGATTTTGGAACGTTTCCTGTGCTTATATCAAACTCTGGTTTGATGCATCACCCCACCTCTCCATCCCCCTTAAGCAGGCATAAGAGTGTTTTCTAAATGTGAGACTCTGTTCTCTTTGCTAACTCAGTTCATGTGTAGCCATGTTTACAGGATCTTCCTAATTGATATCTTATGATAAGTTTCTTTTTCTGTGTGACTTCTTTCACTTAGAATCATCGTACCTGAATCCACTCATTTTGCTGCTACTGGTCTTATGACATTGATTTCGTGGCTGAGGGATATTCCATCGTACGTAAGTTCCACAATGTTTTGAACCATTTTTATATTTCCTGGGATATTTCAGGTGTACCCAGGTTGAGGTTCTTGTAAGCAGTGCAGCCCTCAATTTGGGGGTGGCTGTGTCTTATGGATCTTCAGTTTTCCCAAGGTATATTCCCTAGACTGGAAGTGCCCTTGGCTCTGTAGCTCTGTTGTTTACTTGTTTTAGGGAACACAATGCACTCCTCCAGGGAGGCAGTTGGCAGCTTACATCCCGCCAATCAGCATAACAAGGCTCCCTGTTCTCCAGGGCCTGTCTTGCCTTTCTGGTTTTTACACATTTTGTGGATGTCCCTTTTGACCGTTGGGAAGTGATACTTCTTTGTAGTGCAGATTTGCATTGCCCGCTTGCTTGCTTGGCCAAAAAGGGCGTATGCGTTTTCTCCTGAATATATTCAGGAGAAAACGCATACGCCCTTTTTGGCCAAGTGCATCATTGTCGAAGTTGTGCCCCTCTTCCTGTGCTTTACAGGCGATTCCAACGTACCTCTTGAAATCTGTTTCCTGCTATTCTGCCTCGCTTTCAAGTCCGCCTCGTTGCCTTCCCTCAACAGATTTTTGGACGATAGTTGGCCTTGATTACTCTGCCAGTTTGTGAATTGCTGTGCCCCTGAGCTCCATTTTTCAACTCGTTTTTTGTGAGCTGAACGCAAGTCCAAACATTTGGTTCAGGACCTATACTGGTTCCCGGTGGGTGGCTGAGACTTTGGTTAATTCTTCTTCCTGCCGGGAAATTAGAGTGACATGTGCCCATCCAAATGCCTAACAGCTACTCTCTCATTGGTTCTCCCTCTTCCCTTTCCTCCTCTGCCAAATGGGCAACCTGTGTGAACCAGCAGCTTAAAGGGGCTGTCTCTCCAAGTTGGGAGATTGATAGTAAAGCTGTTGGAAAGTCAAACCGCAGCACCAGGAGAGGGACTCTTCGTTGAGTTTTAGAAACCTTTCGTATTCACAGTGTGTCCATTCTCTAGGTTTCCCGTACATGTTATAGCTGTAGTAATATTCCCTTCAACCTGGAGAGTTGGGACCCATGGAATGGGTGCCATGCATTATTGCTTTAAAGGGTCTGCATTTGCTCACCCAATCTCACCAATCCTCTCAGTCCCAAGTGTCCAGCCTCATGCAACATCCAGCTGTCATTGTAGATAGGGTCATTCCAGGTTGCATCAGAGACCCTGAAGGAATTGTAAAGAATTTCCCTGTTTCTTTGTTCTGTTTTTGAAATTCCTTTTTAGAGTGGGTTTGAGCTGATTCTCGCTGCCATATTTATGCCAGTCTAGACACACTTGATTCCCTTACGGAGACATATCAATACATAGGTTTTAAGATTCTTACTAGTCAGATCTATTCCTCTGCGGGAAATATGGGGTTTTGAGTCCCTTTCACTGAGGAAGGTGTAGGTCTTGTCTATTCCATAGTTGGATTTTGGAACGTTTCCTGTGCTTATATCAAACTCTGGTTTGATGCATCACCCCACCTCTCCATCCCCCTTAAGCAGGCATAAGAGTGTTTTCTAAATGTGAGACTCTGTTCTCTTTGCTAACTCAGTTCATGTGTAGCCATGTTTACAGGATCTTCCTAATTGATATCTTATGATAAGTTTCTTTTTCTGTGTGACTTCTTTCACTTAGAATCATCGTACCTGAATCCACTCATTTTGCTGCTACTGGTCTTATGACATTGATTTCATGGCTGAGGGATATTCCATCGTACGTAAGTTCCACAATGTTTTGAACCATTTTTATATTTCCTGGGATATTTCAGGTGTACCCAGGTTGAGGTTCTTGTAAGCAGTGCAGCCCTCAATTTGGGAGTGGCTCTGTCTTATGGATTTTCAGTTTTCCCAAGGTATATTCCCTAGACTGGAAGTGCCCTTGGCCCTGTAGCTCTGTTGTTTACTTGTTTTAGGGAACACAATGCACTCCTCCAGTGAGGCAGTTGGCAACTTACATCCCGCCCATCAGCATAACAAGGCTCCCTGTTCTCCAGGGCCTGTCTTGCCTTTCTGGTTTTTACACATTTTGTGGATGTCCCTTTTGACTGTTGGGAAGTGATACTTCTTTGTAGTGCAGATTTGCATTGCCCGCTTGCTTGCTTGGCCAAAAAGGGCGTATGCGTTTTCTCCTGAATATATTCAGGAGAAAACGCATACGCCCTTTTTGGCCAAATGCATCATTGTCGAAGTTGTGCCCCTCTTCCTGTGCTTTACAGGCGATTCTAACGTACCTCTTGAAATCTGTTTCCTGCTATTCTGCCTCGCATTCAAGTCCGCCTCGTTGCCTTCCCTCAACAGATTTTTGGACGATAGTTGGCCTTGATTACTCTGCCAGTTTGTGAATTGCTGTGCCCCTGAGCTCCATTTTTCAACTCGTTTCTTGTGAGCTGAACGCAAGTCCAAACTTTTGGTTCAGGACCTATACTGGTTCCCGGTGCGTGGCTGAGACTTTGGTTAATTCTTCTTCCTGCCGGGAAATTAGAGTGACATGTGCCCATCCAAATGCCTAACAGCTACTCTCTCATTGGTTCTCCCTCTTCCCTTTCCTCCTCTGCCAAATGGGCAACCTGTGTGAACCAGGAGCTTAAAGGGGCTGTCTCTCCAAGTTGGGAGATTGATAGTAAAGCTGTTGGAAAGTCAAACCGGAGCACCAGGAGAGGGACTCTTCGTTGAGTTTTAGAAACCTTTCGTATTCACAGTGTGTCCATTCTCTAGGTTTCCCGTACATGTTATAGCTGTAGTAATATTCCCTTCAACCTGGAGAGTTGGGACCCATGGAATGGTTGCCATGCATTATTGCTTTAAAGGGTCTGCATTTGCTCACCCAATCTCACCAATCCTCTCAGTCCCAAGTGTCCAGCCTTATGCCACATCCAGCTGTCATTGTAGATAGGGTCATTCCAGGTTGCATCAGAGACCCTGAAGGAATTGTAAAGAATTTCCCTATTTCTTTGTTCTGTTTTTGAAATTCCTTTTTAGAGTGGGTTTGAGCTGATTCTCGCTGCCATGTTTATGCCAGTCTAGACACACTTGATTCCCTTACGGAGACATATCAATACATAGGTTTTAAGATTCTTACTAGTCAGATCTATTCCTCTGCGGGAAATATGGGGTTTTGAGTCCCTTTCACTGAGGAAGGTGTAGGTCTTGTCTATTCCATAGTTGGTTTTTGGAACGGTACCTGTGCTTATATCAAACTCTGGTTTGATGCATCACCCCACCTCTCCTTCCCCCTTAAGCAGGCATAAGAGTGTTTTCTAAATGTGAGACTCTGTTCTCTTTGCTAACTCAGTTCATGTGTAGCCATGTTTACAGGATCTTCCTAATTGATATCTTATGATAAGTTTCTTTTTCTGTGTGACTTCTTTCACTTAGAATCATCGTACCTGAATCCACTCATTTTGCTGCTACTGGTCTTATGACATTGATTTCATGGCTGAGGGATATTCCATCTTACGTAAGTTCCACAATGTTTTGAACCATTTTTATATTTCCTGGGATATTTCAGGTGTACCCAGGTTGAGGTTCTTGTAAGCAGTGCAGCCCTCAATTTGGGGGTGGCTCTGTCTTATGGATTTTCAGTTTTCCCAAGGTATATTCCCTAGACTGGAAGTGCCCTTGGCCCTGTAGCTCTGTTGTTTACTTGTTTTAGGGAACACAATGCACTCCTCCAGTGAGGCAGTTGGCAACTTACATCCCGCCCATCAGCATAACAAGGCTCCCTGTTCTCCAGGGCCTGTCTTGCCTTTCTGGTTTTTACACATTTTGTGGATGTCCCTTTTGACTGTTGGGAAGTGATACTTCTTTGTAGTGCAGATTTGCATTGCCCGCTTGCTTGCTTGGCCAAAAAGGGCGTATGCGTTTTCTCCTGAATATATTCAGGAGAAAACGCATACGCCCTTTTTGGCCAAATGCATCATTGTCGAAGTTGTGCCCCTCTTCCTGTGCTTTACAGGCGATTCTAACGTACCTCTTGAAATCTGTTTCCTGCTATTCTGCCTCGCATTCAAGTCCGCCTCGTTGCCTTCCCTCAACAGATTTTTGGACGATAGTTGGCCTTGATTACTCTGCCAGTTTGTGAATTGCTGTGCCCCTGAGCTCCATTTTTCAACTCGTTTCTTGTGAGCTGAACGCAAGTCCAAACTTTTGGTTCAGGACCTATACTGGTTCCCGGTGCGTGGCTGAGACTTTGGTTAATTCTTCTTCCTGCCGGGAAATTAGAGTGACATGTGCCCATCCAAATGCCTAACAGCTACTCTCTCATTGGTTCTCCCTCTTCCCTTTCCTCCTCTGCCAAATGGGCAACCTGTGTGAACCAGGAGCTTAAAGGGGCTGTCTCTCCAAGTTGGGAGATTGATAGTAAAGCTGTTGGAAAGTCAAACCGGAGCACCAGGAGAGGGACTCTTCGTTGAGTTTTAGAAACCTTTCGTATTCACAGTGTGTCCATTCTCTAGGTTTCCCGTACATGTTATAGCTGTAGTAATATTCCCTTCAACCTGGAGAGTTGGGACCCATGGAATGGTTGCCATGCATTATTGCTTTAAAGGGTCTGCATTTGCTCACCCAATCTCACCAATCCTCTCAGTCCCAAGTGTCCAGCCTTATGCCACATCCAGCTGTCATTGTAGATAGGGTCATTCCAGGTTGCATCAGAGACCCTGAAGGAATTGTAAAGAATTTCCCTATTTCTTTGTTCTGTTTTTGAAATTCCTTTTTAGAGTGGGTTTGAGCTGATTCTCGCTGCCATGTTTATGCCAGTCTAGACACACTTGATTCCCTTACGGAGACATATCAATACATAGGTTTTAAGATTCTTACTAGTCAGATCTATTCCTCTGCGGGAAATATGGGGTTTTGAGTCCCTTTCACTGAGGAAGGTGTAGGTCTTGTCTATTCCATAGTTGGTTTTTGGAACGGTACCTGTGCTTATATCAAACTCTGGTTTGATGCATCACCCCACCTCTCCTTCCCCCTTAAGCAGGCATAAGAGTGTTTTCTAAATGTGAGACTCTGTTCTCTTTGCTAACTCAGTTCATGTGTAGCCATGTTTACAGGATCTTCCTAAGTGATATCTTATGATAAGTTTCTTTTCCTGTGTGACTTCTTTCACTTAGAATCATCGTACCTGAATCCACTCATTTTGCTGCTACTGGTCTTATGACATTGATTTCATGGCTGAGGGATATTCCATCGTGCGTAAGTTCCACGATGTTTGGAACCATTTTTATATTTCCTGGGATAGTTCAGATGTACCCACGTTGAGGTTCCTGTAAGCAGTGCAGCCCTCAATTTGGGGGTGGCTCTGTCTTATGGATTTTCAGTTTTCCCAATGTATATTCCCTAGACTGGACGTGCCATTGGCTCTGTAGCTCTGTTGTTTACTTGTTTTAGGGAACACAATGCACTCCTCCAGGGAGGCAGTTGGCAACTTACATCCCGCCCATCAGCATAACAAGGCTCCCTGTTCTCCAGGGCCTGTCTTGCCTTTCTGGTTTTTACACATTTTGTGGATGTCCCTTTTGACCGGTGGGAAGTGATACTTCTTTGTAGTGCAGATTTGCATTGCCCGCTTGCTTGCTTGGCCAAAAAGGGCGTATGCGTTTTCTCCTGAATATATTCAGGAGAAAACGCATACGCCCTTTTTGGCCAAGTGCATCATTGTCGAAGTTGTGCCCCTCTTCCTGTGCTTTACAGGCGATTCCAAAGTACCTCTTGAAATCTGTTTCCTGCTATTCTGCCTCGCTTTCAAGTCCGCCTCGTTGCCTTCCCTCAACAGATTTTTGGACGATAGTTGGCCTTGATTACTCTGCCAGTTTGTGAATTGCTGTGCCCCTGAGCTGCATTTTTCAACTCGCTTTTTGTGAGCTGAACGCAAGTCCAAACTTTTGGTTCAGGACCTATACTGGTTCCCGGTGGGTGGCTGAGACTTTGGTTAATTCTTCTTCCTGCCGGGAAATTAGAGTGACATGTGCCCATCCAAATGCCTAACAGCTACTCTCTCATTGGTTCTCCCTCTTCCCTTTCATCCTCTGCCAGATTGGCAACCTGTGCGAACCAGGAGCTTAAAGGGGCTGTCTCTCCAAGTTGGGAGATTGATAGTAAAGCTGTTGGAAAGTCAAACCGCAGCACCAGGAGAGGGACTCTTCGTTGAGTTTTAGAAACCTTTCGTATTCACAGTGTGTCCATTCTCTAGGTTTCCCGTACATGTTATAGCTGTAGTAATATTCCCTTCAACCTGGAGAGTTGGGACCCATGGAATGGGTGCCATGCATTATTGCTTTAAAGGGTCTGCATTTGCTCACCCAATCTCACCAATCCTCTCAGTCCCAAGTGTCCAGCCTCATGCAACATCCAGCTGTCATTGTAGATAGGGTCATTCCAGGTTGCATCAGAGACCCTGAAGGAATTGTAAAGAATTTCCCTGTTTCTTTGTTCTGTTTTTGAAATTCCTTTTTAGAGTGGGTTTGAGCTGATTCTCGCTGCCATATTTATGCCAGTCTAGACACACTTGATTCCCTTACGGAGACATATCAATACATAGGTTTTAAGATTCTTACTAGTCAGATCTATTCCTCTGCGGGAAATATGGGGTTTTGAGTCCCTTTCACTGAGGAAGGTGTAGGTCTTGTCTATTCCATAGTTGGATTTTGGAACGTTTCCTGTGCTTATATCAAACTCTGGTTTGATGCATCACCCCACCTCTCCATCCCCCTTAAGCAGGCATAAGAGTGTTTTCTAAATGTGAGACTCTGTTCTCTTTGCTAACTCAGTTCATGTGTAGCCATGTTTACAGGATCTTCCTAAGTGATATCTTATGATAAGTTTCTTTTTCTGTGTGACTTCTTTCACTTAGAATCATCGTACCTGAATCCACTCATTTTGCTGCTACTGGTCTTATGACATTGATTTCATGGCTGAGGGATATTCCATCGTACGTAAGTTCCACAATGTTTTGAACCATTTTTATATTTCCTGGGATATTTCAGGTGTACCCAGGTTGAGGTTCTTGTAAGCAGTGCAGCCCTCAATTTGGGGGTGGCTCTGTCTTATGGATTTTCAGTTTTCCCAAGGTATATTCCCTAGACTGGAAGTGCCCTTGGCCCTGTAGCTCTGTTGTTTACTTGTTTTAGGGAACACAATGCACTCCTCCAGTGAGGCAGTTGGCAACTTACATCCCGCCCATCAGCATAACAAGGCTCCCTGTTCTCCAGGGCCTGTCTTGCCTTTCTGGTTTTTACACATTTTGTGGATGTCCCTTTTGACTGTTGGGAAGTGATACTTCTTTGTAGTGCAGATTTGCATTGCCCGCTTGCTTGCTTGGCCAAAAAGGGCGTATGCGTTTTCTCCTGAATATATTCAGGAGAAAACGCATACGCCCTTTTTGGCCAAATGCATCATTGTCGAAGTTGTGCCCCTCTTCCTGTGCTTTACAGGCGATTCTAACGTACCTCTTGAAATCTGTTTCCTGCTATTCTGCCTCGCATTCAAGTCCGCCTCGTTGCCTTCCCTCAATAGATTTTTGGACGATAGTTGGCCTTGATTACTCTGCCAGTTTGTGAATTGCTGTGCCCCTGAGCTCCATTTTTCAACTCGTTTCTTGTGAGCTGAACGCAAGTCCAAACTTTTGGTTCAGGACCTATACTGGTTCCCGGTGGGTGGCTGAGACTTTGGTTAATTCTTCTTCCTGCCGGGAAATTAGAGTGACATGTGCCCATCCAAATGCCTAACAGCTACTCTCTCATTGGTTCTCCCTCTTCCCTTTCCTCCTCTGCCAAATGGGCAACCTGTGTGAACCAGGAGCTTAAAGGGGCTGTCTCTCCAAGTTGGGAGATTGATAGTAAAGCTGTTGGAAAGTCAAACCGGAGCACCAGGAGAGGGACTCTTCGTTGAGTTTTAGAAACCTTTCGTATTCACAGTGTGTCCATTCTCTAGGTTTCCCGTACATGTTATAGCTGTAGTAATATTCCCTTCAACCTGGAGAGTTGGGACCCATGGAATGGTTGCCATGCATTATTGCTTTAAAGGGTCTGCATTTGCTCACCCAATCTCACCAATCCTCTCAGTCCCAAGTGTCCAGCCTTATGCCACATCCAGCTGTCATTGTAGATAGGGTCATTCCAGGTTGCATCAGAGACCCTGAAGGAATTGTAAAGAATTTCCCTATTTCTTTGTTCTGTTTTTGAAATTCCTTTTTAGAGTGGGTTTGAGCTGATTCTCGCTGCCATGTTTATGCCAGTCTAGACACACTTGATTCCCTTACGGAGACATATCAATACATAGGTTTTAAGATACTTACTAGTCAGATCTATTCCTCTGCGGGAAATATGGGGTTTTGAGTCCCTTTCACTGAGGAAGGTGTAGGTATTGTCTATTCCATAGTTGGTTTTTGGAACGGTACCTGTGCTTATATCAAACTCTGGTTTGATGCATCACCCCACCTCTCCTTCCCCCTTAAGCAGGCATAAGAGTGTTTTCTAAATGTGAGACTCTGTTCTCTTTGCTAACTCAGTTCATGTGTAGCCATGTTTACAGGATCTTCCTAAGTGATATCTTATGATAAGTTTCTTTTCCTGTGTGACTTCTTTCACTTAGAATCATCGTACCTGAATCCACTCATTTTGCTGCTACTGGTCTTATGACATTGATTTCATGGCTGAGGGATATTCCATCGTGCGTAAGTTCCACGATGTTTGGAACCATTTTTATATTTCCTGGGATATTTCAGATGTACCCACGTTGAGGTTCCTGTAAGCAGTGCAGCCCTCAATTTGTGGGTGGCTCTGTCTTATGGATTTTCAGTTTTCCCAATGTATATTCCCTAGACTGGACGTGCCATTGGCTCTGTAGCTCTGTTGTTTACTTGTTTTAGGGAACACAATGCACTCCTCCAGGGAGGCAGTTGGCAACTTACATCCCGCCCATCAGCATAACAAGGCTCCCTGTTCTCCAGGGCCTGTCTTGCCTTTCTGGTTTTTACACATTTTGTGGATGTCCCTTTTGACCGTTGGGAAGTGATACTTCTTTGTAGTGCAGATTTGCATTGCCCGCTTGCTTGCTTGGCCAAAAAGGGCGTATGCGTTTTCTCCTGAATATATTCAGGGGAAAACGCATACGCCCTTTTTGGCCAAGTGCATCATTGTCGAAGTTGTGCCCCTCTTCCTGTGCTTTACAGGCGATTCCAAAGTACCTCTTGAAATCTGTTTCCTGCTATTCTGCCTCGCTTTCAAGTCTGCCTCGTTGCCTTCCCACAACAGATTTTTGGACGATAGTTGGCCTTGATTACTCTGCCAGTTTGTGAATTGCTGTGCCCCTGAGCTCCATTTTTCAACTCGCTTTTTGTCAGCTGAACGCAAGTCCAAACATTTGGTTCAGGACCTATACTGGTTCCCGGTGGGTGGCTGAGACTTTGGTTAATTCTTCTTCCTGCCGGGAAATTAGAGTGACATGTGCCCATCCAAATGCCTAACAGCTACTCTCTCATTGGTTCTCCCTCTTCCCTTTCATCCTCTGCCAGATTGGCAACCTGTGCGAACCAGGAGCTTAAAGGGGCTGTCTCTCCAAGTTGGGAGATTGATAGGAAAGCAGTTGGAAAGTCAAACCGCAGCACCAGATTAGGGACACTTCGTTGAGTTTTAGAAACCTTTCCTATTCACAGTGTGTCCATTCTCTAGGTTTCCCGTACATGTTATAGCTGTAGTAATATTCCCTTCAACCTGGAGAGTTGGGACCCATGGAATGGGTGCCATGCATTATTGCTTTAAAGGGTCTGCATTTGCTCACCCAATCTCACCAATCCTCTCAGTCCCAAGTGTCCAGCCTCATGCCACATCCAGCTGTCATTGTAGATAGGGTCATTCCAGGTTTCATCAGAGACCCTGAAGGAATTGTAAAGAATTTCCCTGTTTCTTTGTTTTGTTTTTGAAATTCCTTTTTAGAGTGGGTTTGAGCTGATTCTCGCTGCCATGTTTATGCCAGTCTTGTCACACTTGATTCCCTTACGGAGACATATCAATACATAGGTTTTAAGATTCTTACTAGTCAGATCTATTCCTCTGCGGGAAATATGGGGTTTTGAGTCCCTTTCACTGAGGAAGGTGTAGGTCTTGTCTATTCCATAGTTGGATTTTGGAACGTTTCCTGTGCTTATATCAAACTCTGGTTTGATGCATCACCCCACCTCTCCTTCCCCCTTAAGCAGGCATAAGAGTGTTTTCTAAATGTGAGACTCTGTTCTCTTTGCTAACTCAGTTCATGTGTAGCCATGTTTACAGGATCTTCCTAATTGATATCTTATGATAAGTTTCTTTTTCTGTGTGACTTCTTTCACTTAGAATCATCGTACCTGAATCCACTCATTTTGCTGCTACTGGTCTTATGACATTGATTTCGTGGCTGAGGGATATTCCATCGTACGTAAGTTCCACAATGTTTTGAACCATTTTTATATTTCCTGGGATATTTCAGGTGTACCCAGGTTGAGGTTCTTGTAAGCAGTGCAGCCCTCAATTTGGGGGTGGCTGTGTCTTATGGATCTTCAGTTTTCCCAAGGTATATTCCCTAGACTGGAAGTGCCCTGGGCTCTGTAGCTCTGTTGTTTACTTGTTTTAGGGAACACAATGCACTCCTCCAGGGAGGCAGTTGGCAGCTTACATCCCGCCCATCAGCATAACAAGGCTCCTCCCTGTTTTCCAGGGCCTGTCTTGCCTTTCTGGTTTTTACACATTTTGTGGATGTCCCTTTTGACCGGTGGGAAGTGATACTTCTTTGTAGTGCAGATTTGCATTGCCCGCTTGCTTGCTTGGCCAAAAAGGGCGTATGCGTTTTCTCCTGAATATATTCAGGAGAAAACGCATACGCCCTTTTTGGCCAAGTGCATCATTGTCGAAGTTATGCCCCTCTTCCTGTGCTTTACAGGCGATTCCAACGTACCTCTTGAAATCTGTTTCCTGCTATTCTGCCTCGCTTTCAAGTCCGCCTCGTTGCCTTCCCTCAACAGATTTTTGGACGATAGTTGGCCTTGATTACTCTGCCAGTTTGTGAATTGCTGTGCCCCTGAGCTCCATTTTTCAACTCGTTTTTTGTGAGCTGAACGCAAGTCCAAACATTTGGTTCAGGACCTATACTGGTTCCCGGTGGGTGGCTGAGACTTTGGTGAATTCTTCTTCCTGCCGGGAAATTAGAGTGACATGTGCCCATCCAAATGCCTAACAGCTACTCTCTCATTGGTTCTCCCTCTTCCCTTTCCTCCTCTGCCAAATGGGCAACCTGTGTGAACCAGGAGCTTAAAGGGGCTGTCTCTCCAAGTTGGGAGATTGATAGTAAAGCTGTTGGAAAGTCAAACCGGAGCACCAGGAGAGGGACTCTTCGTTGAGTTTTAGAAACCTTTCGTATTCACAGTGTGTCCATTCTCTAGGTTTCCCGTACATGTTATAGCTGTAGTAATATTCCCTTCAACCTGGAGAGGTGGGACCCATGGAATGGTTGCCATGCATTATTGCTTTAAAGGGTCTGCATTTGCTCACCCAATCTCAACAATCCTCTCAGTCCCAAGTGTCCAGCCTCATGCCACATCCAGCTGTCATCGTAGATAGGGTCATTCCAGGTTGCATCAGAGACCCTGAAGGAATTGTAAAGAATTTCCCTGTTTCTTTGTTCTGTTTTTGAAATTCCTTTTTAGAGTGGGTTTGAGCTGATTCTCGCTGCCATGTTTATGCCAGTCTAGACACACTTGATTCCCTTACGGAGACATATCAATACATAGGTTTTAAGATTCTTACTAGTCAGATCTATTCCTCTGCGGGAAATATGGGGTTTTGAGTCCCTTTCACTGAGGAAGGTGTAGGTCTTGTCTATTCCATAGTTGGATTTTGGAACGTTTCCTGTGCTTATATCAAACTCTGGTTTGATGCATCACCCCACCTCTCCTTCCCCCTTAAGCAGGCATAAGAGTGTTTTCTAAATGTGAGACTCTGTTCTCTTTGCTAACTCAGTTCATGTGTAGCCATGTTTACAGGATCTTCCTAATTGATATCTTATGATAAGTTTCTTTTTCTGTGTGACTTCTTTCACTTAGAATCATCGTACCTGAATCCACTCATTTTGCTGCTACTGGTCTTATGACATTGATTTCGTGGCTGAGGGATATTCCATCGTACGTAAGTTCCACAATGTTTTGAACCATTTTTATATTTCCTGGGATATTTCAGGTGTACCCAGGTTGAGGTTCTTGTAAGCAGTGCAGCCCTCAATTTGGGGGTGGCTCTGTCTTATGGATTTTCAGTTTTCCCAAGGTATATTCCCTAGACTGGAAGTGCCCTTGGCTCTGTAGCTCTGTTGTTTACTTGTTTTAGGGAACACAATGCACTCCTCCAGTGAGGCAGTTGGCAACTTACATCCCGCCCATCAGCATAACAAGGCTCCCTGTTCTCCAGGGCCTGTCTTGCCTTTCTGGTTTTTACACATTTTGTGGATGTCCCTTTTGACCGTTGGGAAGTGATACTTCTTTGTAGTGCAGATTTGCATTGCCCGCTTGCTTGCTTGGCCAAAAAGGGCGTATGCGTTTTCTCCTGAATATATTCAGGAGAAAACGCATACGCCCTTTTTGGCCAAGTGCATCATTGTCGAAGTTGTGCCCCTCTTCCTGTGCTTTACAGGCGATTCTAACGTACCTCTTGAAATCTGTTTCCTGCTATTCTGCCTCGCTTTCAAGTCCGCCTCGTTGCCTTCCCTCAACAGATTTTTGGACGATAGTTGGCCTAGATTACTCTGCCAGTTTGTGAATTGCTGTGCCCCTGAGCTCCATTTTTCAACTCGTTTCTTGTGAGCTGAACGCAAGTCCAAACTTTTGGTTCAGGACCTATACTGGTTCCCGGTGCGTGGCTGAGACTTTGGTTAATTCTTCTTCCTGCCGGGAAATTAGAGTGACATGTGCCCATCCAAATGCCTAACAGCTACTCTCTCATTGGTTCTCCCTCTTCCCTTTCCTCCTCTGCCAAATGGGCAACCTGTGTGAACCAGGAGCTTAAAGGGGCTGTCTCTCCAAGTTGGGAGATTGATAGTAAAGCTGTTGGAAAGTCAAACCGGAGCACCAGGAGAGGGACTCTTCGTTGAGTTTTAGAAACCTTTCGTATTCACAGTGTGTCCATTCTCTAGGTTTCCCGTACATGTTATAGCTGTAGTAATATTCCCTTCAACCTGGAGAGTTGGGACCCATGGAATGGTTGCCATGCATTATTGCTTTAAAGGGTCTGCATTTGCTCACCCAATCTCACCAATCCTCTCAGTCCCAAGTGTCCAGCCTTATGCCACATCCAGCTGTCATTGTAGATAGGGTCATTCCAGGTTGCATCAGAGACCCTGAAGGAATTGTAAAGAATTTCCCTGTTTCTTTGTTTTGTTTTTGAAATTCCTTTTTAGAGTGGGTTTGAGCTGATTCTCGCTGCCATGTTTATGCCATTCTTGTCACACTTGATTCCCTTACGGAGACATATCAATACATAGGTTTTAAGATTCTTACTAGTCAGATCTATTCCTCTGCGGGAAATATGGGGTTTTGAGTCCCTTTCACTGAGGAAGGTGTAGGTCTTGTCTATTCCATAGTTGGTTTTTGGAACGGTACCTGTGCTTATATCAAACTCTGGTTTGATGCATCACCCCACCTCTCCTTCCCCCTTAAGCAGGCATAAGAGTGTTTTCTAAATGTGAGACTCTGTTCTCTTTGCTAACTCAGTTCATGTGTAGCCATGTTTACAGGATCTTCCTAATTGATATCTTATGATAAGTTTCTTTTTCTGTGTGACTTCTTTCACTTAGAATCATCGTACCTGAATCCACTCATTTTGCTGCTACTGGTCTTATGACATTGATTTCGTGGCTGAGGGATATTCCATCGTACGTAAGTTCCACAATGTTTTGAACCATTTTTATATTTCCTGGGATATTTCAGGTGTACCCAGGTTGAGGTTCTTGTAAGCAGTGCAGCCCTCAATTTGGGGGTGGCTGTGTCTTATGGATCTTCAGTTTTCCCAAGGTATATTCCCTAGACTGGAAGTGCCCTGGGCTCTGTAGCTCTGTTGTTTACTTGTTTTAGGGAACACAATGCACTCCTCCAGGGAGGCAGTTGGCAGCTTACATCCCGCCCATCAGCATAACAAGGCTCCTCCCTGTTTTCCAGGGCCTGTCTTGCCTTTCTGGTTTTTACACATTTTGTGGATGTCCCTTTTGACCGGTGGGAAGTGATACTTCTTTGTAGTGCAGATTTGCATTGCCCGCTTGCTTGCTTGGCCAAAAAGGGCGTATGCGTTTTCTCCTGAATATATTCAGGAGAAAACGCATACGCCCTTTTTGGCCAAGTGCATCATTGTCGAAGTTGTGCCCCTCTTCCTGTGCTTTACAGGCGATTCCAACGTACCTCTTGAAATCTGTTTCCTGCTATTCTGCCTCGCTTTCAAGTCCGCCTCGTTGCCTTCCCTCAACAGATTTTTGGACGATAGTTGGCCTTGATTACTCTGCCAGTTTGTGAATTGCTGTGCCCCTGAGCTCCATTTTTCAACTCGTTTTTTGTGAGCTGAACGCAAGTCCAAACATTTGGTTCAGGACCTATACTGGTTCCCGGTGGGTGGCTGAGACTTTGGTGAATTCTTCTTCCTGCCGGGAAATTAGAGTGACATGTGCCCATCCAAATGCCTAACAGCTACTCTCTCATTGGTTCTCCCTCTTCCCTTTCCTCCTCTGCCAAATGGGCAACCTGTGTGAACCAGGAGCTTAAAGGGGCTGTCTCTCCAAGTTGGGAGATTGATAGTAAAGCTGTTGGAAAGTCAAACCGGAGCACCAGGAGAGGGACTCTTCGTTGAGTTTTAGAAACCTTTCGTATTCACAGTGTGTCCATTCTCTAGGTTTCCCGTACATGTTATAGCTGTAGTAATATTCCCTTCAACCTGGAGAGGTGGGACCCATGGAATGGTTGCCATGCATTATTGCTTTAAAGGGTCTGCATTTGCTCACCCAATCTCACCAATCCTCTCAGTCCCAAGTGTCCAGCCTCATGCCACATCCAGCTGTCATCGTAGATAGGGTCATTCCAGGTTGCATCAGAGACCCTGAAGGAATTGTAAAGAATTTCCCTGTTTCTTTGTTCTGTTTTTGAAATTCCTTTTTAGAGTGGGTTTGAGCTGATTCTCGCTGCCATGTTTATGCCAGTCTAGACACACTTGATTCCCTTACGGAGACATATCAATACATAGGTTTTAAGATTCTTACTAGTCAGATCTATTCCTCTGCGGGAAATATGGGGTTTTGAGTCCCTTTCACTGAGGAAGGTGTAGGTCTTGTCTATTCCATAGTTGGATTTTGGAACGTTTCCTGTGCTTATATCAAACTCTGGTTTGATGCATCACCCCACCTCTCCTTCCCCCTTAAGCAGGCATAAGAGTGTTTTCTAAATGTGAGACTCTGTTCTCTTTGCTAACTCAGTTCATGTGTAGCCATGTTTACAGGATCTTCCTAATTGATATCTTATGATAAGTTTCTTTTTCTGTGTGACTTCTTTCACTTAGAATCATCGTACCTGAATCCACTCATTTTGCTGCTACTGGTCTTATGACATTGATTTCGTGGCTGAGGGATATTCCATCGTACGTAAGTTCCACAATGTTTTGAACCATTTTTATATTTCCTGGGATATTTCAGGTGTACCCAGGTTGAGGTTCTTGTAAGCAGTGCAGCCCTCAATTTGGGGGTGGCTCTGTCTTATGGATTTTCAGTTTTCCCAAGGTATATTCCCTAGACTGGAAGTGCCCTTGGCTCTGTAGCTCTGTTGTTTACTTGTTTTAGGGAACACAATGCACTCCTCCAGTGAGGCAGTTGGCAACTTACATCCCGCCCATCAGCATAACAAGGCTCCCTGTTCTCCAGGGCCTGTCTTGCCTTTCTGGTTTTTACACATTTTGTGGATGTCCCTTTTGACCGTTGGGAAGTGATACTTCTTTGTAGTGCAGATTTGCATTGCCCGCTTGCTTGCTTGGCCAAAAAGGGCGTATGCGTTTTCTCCTGAATATATTCAGGAGAAAACGCATACGCCCTTTTTGGCCAAGTGCATCATTGTCGAAGTTGTGCCCCTCTTCCTGTGCTTTACAGGCGATTCTAACGTACCTCTTGAAATCTGTTTCCTGCTATTCTGCCTCGCTTTCAAGTCCGCCTCGTTGCCTTCCCTCAACAGATTTTTGGACGATAGTTGGCCTTGATTACTCTGCCAGTTTGTGAATTGCTGTGCCCCTGAGCTCCATTTTTCAACTCGTTTCTTGTGAGCTGAACGCAAGTCCAAACTTTTGGTTCAGGACCTATACTGGTTCCCGGTGCGTGGCTGAGACTTTGGTTAATTCTTCTTCCTGCCGGGAAATTAGAGTGACATGTGCCCATCCAAATGCCTAACAGCTACTCTCTCATTGGTTCTCCCTCTTCCCTTTCCTCCTCTGCCAAATGGGCAACCTGTGTGAACCAGGAGCTTAAAGGGGCTGTCTCTCCAAGTTGGGAGATTGATAGTAAAGCTGTTGGAAAGTCAAACCGGAGCACCAGGAGAGGGACTCTTCGTTGAGTTTTAGAAACCTTTCGTATTCACAGTGTGTCCATTCTCTAGGTTTCCCGTACATGTTATAGCTGTAGTAATATTCCCTTCAACCTGGAGAGGTGGGACCCATGGAATGGTTGCCATGCATTATTGCTTTAAAGGGTCTGCATTTGCTCACCCAATCTCACCAATCCTCTCAGTCCCAAGTGTCCAGCCTCATGCCACATCCAGCTGTCATCGTAGATAGGGTCATTCCAGGTTGCATCAGAGACCCTGAAGGAATTGTAAAGAATTTCCCTGTTTCTTTGTTCTGTTTTTGAAATTCCTTTTTAGAGTGGGTTTGAGCTGATTCTCGCTGCCATGTTTATGCCAGTCTAGACACACTTGATTCCCTTACGGAGACATATCAATACATAGGTTTTAAGATTCTTACTAGTCAGATCTATTCCTCTGCGGGAAATATGGGGTTTTGAGTCCCTTTCACTGAGGAAGGTGTAGGTCTTGTCTATTCCATAGTTGGTTTTTGGAACAGTACCTGTGCTTATATCAAACTCTGGTTTGATGCATCACCCCACCTCTCCTTCCCCCTTAAGCAGGCATAAGAGTGTTTTCTAAATGTGAGACTCTGTTCTCTTTCCTAACTCAGTTCATGTGTTGCCATGTTTACAGGATCTTCCTAAGTGATATCTTATGATAAGTTTCTTTTTCTGTGTGACTTCTTTCACTTAGAATCATCGTACCTGAATCCACTCATTTTGCTGCTACTGGTCTTATGACATTGATTTCATGGCTGAGGGATATTCCATCGTACGTAAGTTCCACAATGTTTTGAACCATTTTTATATTTCCTGGGATATTTCAGGTGTACCCAGGTTGAGGTTCTTGTAAGCAGTGCAGCCCTCAATTTGGGGGTGGCTCTGTCTTATGGATTTTCAGTTTTCCCAAGGTATATTCCCTAGACTGGAAGTGCCCTTGGCTCTGTAGCTCTGTTGTTTACTTGTTTTAGGGAACACAATGCACTCCTCCAGTGAGGCAGTTGGCAACTTACATCCCGCCCATCAGCATAACAAGGCTCCCTGTTCTCCAGGGCCTGTCTTGCCTTTCTGGTTTTTACACATTTTGTGGATGTCCCTTTTGACCGTTGGGAAGTGATACTTCTTTGTAGTGCAGATTTGCATTGCCCGCTTGCTTGCTTGGCCAAAAAGGGCGTATGCGTTTTCTCCTGAATATATTCAGGAGAAAACGCATACGCCCTTTTTGGCCAAGTGCATCATTGTCGAAGTTGTGCCCCTCTTCCTGTGCTTTACAGGCGATTCTAACGTACCTCTTGAAATCTGTTTCCTGCTATTCTGCCTCGCATTCAAGTCCGCCTCGTTGCCTTCCCTCAACAGATTTTTGGACGATAGTTGGCCTTGATTACTCTGCCAGTTTGTGAATTGCTGTGCCCCTGAGCTCCATTTTTCAACTCGTTTTTTGTGAGCTGAACGCAAGTCCAAACATTTGGTTCAGGACCTATACTGGTTCCCGGTGGGTGGCTGAGACTTTGGTGAATTCTTCTTCCTGCCGGGAAATTAGAGTGACATGTGCCCATCCAAATGCCTAACAGCTACTCTCTCATTGGTTCTCCCTCTTCCCTTTCCTCCTCTGCCAAATGGGCAACCTGTGTGAACCAGGAGCTTAAAGGGGCTGTCTCTCCAAGTTGGGAGATTGATAGTAAAGCTGTTGGAAAGTCAAACCGGAGCACCAGGAGAGGGACTCTTCGTTGAGTTTTAGAAACCTTTCGTATTCACAGTGTGTCCATTCTCTAGGTTTCCCGTACATGTTATAGCTGTAGTAATATTCCCTTCAACCTGGAGAGGTGGGACCCATGGAATGGTTGCCATGCATTATTGCTTTAAAGGGTCTGCATTTGCTCACCCAATCTCACCAATCCTCTCAGTCCCAAGTGTCCAGCCTCATGCCACATCCAGCTGTCATCGTAGATAGGGTCATTCCAGGTTGCATCAGAGACCCTGAAGGAATTGTAAAGAATTTCCCTGTTTCTTTGTTCTGTTTTTGAAATTCCTTTTTAGAGTGGGTTTGAGCTGATTCTCGCTGCCATGTTTATGCCAGTCTAGACACACTTGATTCCCTTATGGAGACATATCAATACATAGGTTTTAAGATTCTTACTAGTCAGATCTATTCCTCTGCGGGAAATATGGGGTTTTGAGTCCCTTTCACTGAGGAAGGTGTAGGTCTTGTCTATTCCATAGTTGGTTTTTGGAACAGTACCTGTGCTTATATCAAACTCTGGTTTGATGCATCACCCCACCTCTCCTTCCCCCTTAAGCAGGCATAAGAGTGTTTTCTAAATGTGAGACTCTGTTCTCTTTCCTAACTCAGTTCATGTGTTGCCATGTTTACAGGATCTTCCTAAGTGATATCTTATGATAAGTTTCTTTTTCTGTGTGACTTCTTTCACTTAGAATCATCGTACCTGAATCCACTCATTTTGCTGCTACTGGTCTTATGACATTGATTTCATGGCTGAGGGATATTCCATCGTACGTAAGTTCCACAATGTTTTGAACCATTTTTATATTTCCTGGGATATTTCAGGTGTACCCAGGTTGAGGTTCTTGTAAGCAGTGCAGCCCTCAATTTGGGGGTGGCTCTGTCTTATGGATTTTCAGTTTTCCCAAGGTATATTCCCTAGACTGGAAGTGCCCTTGGCTCTGTAGCTCTGTTGTTTACTTGTTTTAGGGAACACAATGCACTCCTCCAGTGAGGCAGTTGGCAACTTACATCCCGCCCATCAGCATAACAAGGCTCCCTGTTCTCCAGGGCCTGTCTTGCCTTTCTGGTTTTTACACATTTTGTGGATGTCCCTTTTGACCGTTGGGAAGTGATACTTCTTTGTAGTGCAGATTTGCATTGCCCGCTTGCTTGCTTGGCCAAAAAGGGCGTATGCGTTTTCTCCTGAATATATTCAGGAGAAAACGCATACGCCCTTTTTGGCCAAGTGCATCATTGTCGAAGTTGTGCCCCTCTTCCTGTGCTTTACAGGCGATTCTAACGTACCTCTTGAAATCTGTTTCCTGCTATTCTGCCTCGCATTCAAGTCCGCCTCGTTGCCTTCCCTCAACAGATTTTTGGACGATAGTTGGCCTTGATTACTCTGCCAGTTTGTGAATTGCTGTGCCCCTGAGCTCCATTTTTCAACTCGTTTTTTGTGAGCTGAACGCAAGTCCAAACATTTGGTTCAGGACCTATACTGGTTCCCGGTGGGTGGCTGAGACTTTGGTGAATTCTTCTTCCTGCCGGGAAATTAGAGTGACATGTGCCCATCCAAATGCCTAACAGCTACTCTCTCATTGGTTCTCCCTCTTCCCTTTCCTCCTCTGCCAAATGGGCAACCTGTGTGAACCAGGAGCTTAAAGGGGCTGTCTCTCCAAGTTGGGAGATTGATAGTAAAGCTGTTGGAAAGTCAAACCGGAGCACCAGGAGAGGGACTCTTCGTTGAGTTTTAGAAACCTTTCGTATTCACAGTGTGTCCATTCTCTAGGTTTCCCGTACATGTTATAGCTGTAGTAATATTCCCTTCAACCTGGAGAGGTGGGACCCATGGAATGGTTGCCATGCATTATTGCTTTAAAGGGTCTGCATTTGCTCACCCAATCTCACCAATCCTCTCAGTCCCAAGTGTCCAGCCTCATGCCACATCCAGCTGTCATCGTAGATAGGGTCATTCCAGGTTGCATCAGAGACCCTGAAGGAATTGTAAAGAATTTCCCTGTTTCTTTGTTCTGTTTTTGAAATTCCTTTTTAGAGTGGGTTTGAGCTGATTCTCGCTGCCATGTTTATGCCAGTCTAGACACACTTGATTCCCTTACGGAGACATATCAATACATAGGTTTTAAGATTCTTACTAGTCAGATCTATTCCTCTGCGGGAAATATGGGGTTTTGAGTCCCTTTCACTGAGGAAGGTGTAGGTCTTGTCTATTCCATAGTTGGTTTTTGGAACAGTACCTGTGCTTATATCAAACTCTGGTTTGATGCATCACCCCACCTCTCCTTCCCCCTTAAGCAGGCATAAGAGTGTTTTCTAAATGTGTGACTCTGTTCTCTTTCCTAACTCAGTTCATGTGTTGCCATGTTTACAGGATCTTCCTAAGTGATATCTTATGATAAGTTTCTTTTTCTGTGTGACTTCTTTCACTTAGAATCATCGTACCTGAATCCACTCATTTTGCTGCTACTGGTCTTATGACATTGATTTCATGGCTGAGGGATATTCCATCGTACGTAAGTTCCACAATGTTTTGAACCATTTTTATATTTCCTGGGATATTTCAGGTGTACCCAGGTTGAGGTTCTTGTAAGCAGTGCAGCCCTCAATTTGGGGGTGGCTCTGTCTTATGGATTTTCAGTTTTCCCAAGGTATATTCCCTAGACTGGAAGTGCCCTTGGCCCTGTAGCTCTGTTGTTTACTTGTTTTAGGGAACACAATGCACTCCTCCAGTGAGGCAGTTGGCAACTTACATCCCGCCCATCAGCATAACAAGGCTCCCTGTTCTCCAGGGCCTGTCTTGCCTTTCTGGTTTTTACACATTTTGTGGATGTCCCTTTTGACTGTTGGGAAGTGATACTTCTTTGTAGTGCAGATTTGCATTGCCCGCTTGCTTGCTTGGCCAAAAAGGGCGTATGCGTTTTCTCCTGAATATATTCAGGAGAAAACGCATACGCCCTTTTTGGCCAAGTGCATCATTGTCGAAGTTGTGCCCCTCTTCCTGTGCTTTACAGGCGATTCTAACGTACCTCTTGAAATCTGTTTCCTGCTATTCTGCCTCGCATTCAAGTCCGCCTCGTTGCCTTCCCTCAACAGATTTTTGGACGATAGTTGGCCTTGATTACTCTGCCAGTTTGTGAATTGCTGTGCCCCTGAGCTCCATTTTTCGACTCGTTTTTTGTGAGCTGAACGCAAGTCCAAACTTTTGGTTCAGGACCTATACTGGTTCCCGGTGGGTGGCTGAGACTTTGGTTAATTCTTCTTCCTGCCGGGAAATTAGAGTGACATGTGCCCATCCAAATGCCTAACAGCTACTCTCTCATTGGTTCTCCCTCTTCCCTTTCTTCCTCTGCCAAATGGGCAACCTGTGTGAACCAGGAGCTTAAAGGGGCTGTCTCTCCAAGTTGGGAGATTGATAGTAAAGCTGTTGGAAAGTCAAACCGGAGCACCAGGAGAGGGACTCTTCGTTGAGTTTTAGAAACCTTTCGTATTCACAGTGTGTCCATTCTCTAGGTTTCCCGTACATGTTATAGCTGTAGTAATATTCCCTTCAACCTGGAGAGGTGGGACCCATGGAATGGTTGCCATGCATTATTGCTTTAAAGGGTCTGCATTTGCTCACCCAATCTCACCAATCCTCTCAGTCCCAAGTGTCCAGCCTCATGCCACATCCAGCTGTCATCGTAGATAGGGTCATTCCAGGTTGCATCAGAGACCCTGAAGGAATTGTAAAGAATTTCCCTGTTTCTTTGTTCTGTTTTTGAAATTCCTTTTTAGAGTGGGTTTGAGCTGATTCTCGCTGCCATGTTTATGCCAGTCTAGACACACTTGATTCCCTTACGGAGACATATCAATACATAGGTTTTAAGATTCTTACTAGTCAGATCTATTCCTCTGCGGGAAATATGGGGTTTTGAGTCCCTTTCACTGAGGAAGGTGTAGGTCTTGTCTATTCCATAGTTGGTTTTTGGAACAGTACCTGTGCTTATATCAAACTCTGGTTTGATGCATCACCCCACCTCTCCTTCCCCCTTAAGCAGGCATAAGAGTGTTTTCTAAATGTGAGACTCTGTTCTCTTTCCTAACTCAGTTCATGTGTTGCCATGTTTACAGGATCTTCCTAAGTGATATCTTATGATAAGTTTCTTTTTCTGTGTGACTTCTTTCACTTAGAATCATCGTACCTGAATCCACTCATTTTGCTGCTACTGGTCTTATGACATTGATTTCATGGCTGAGGGATATTCCATCGTACGTAAGTTCCACAATGTTTTGAACCATTTTTATATTTCCTGGGATATTTCAGGTGTACCCAGGTTGAGGTTCTTGTAAGCAGTGCAGCCCTCAATTTGGGGGTGGCTCTGTCTTATGGATTTTCAGTTTTCCCAAGGTATATTCCCTAGACTGGAAGTGCCCTTGGCCCTGTAGCTCTGTTGTTTACTTGTTTTAGGGAACACAATGCACTCCTCCAGTGAGGCAGTTGGCAACTTACATCCCGCCCATCAGCATAACAAGGCTCCCTGTTCTCCAGGGCCTGTCTTGCCTTTCTGGTTTTTACACATTTTGTGGATGTCCCTTTTGACTGTTGGGAAGTGATACTTCTTTGTAGTGCAGATTTGCATTGCCCGCTTGCTTGCTTGGCCAAAAAGGGCGTATGCGTTTTCTCCTGAATATATTCAGGAGAAAACGCATACGCCCTTTTTGGCCAAGTGCATCATTGTCGAAGTTGTGCCCCTCTTCCTGTGCTTTACAGGCGATTCTAACGTACCTCTTGAAATCTGTTTCCTGCTATTCTGCCTCGCATTCAAGTCCGCCTCGTTGCCTTCCCTCAACAGATTTTTGGACGATAGTTGGCCTTGATTACTCTGCCAGTTTGTGAATTGCTGTGCCCCTGAGCTCCATTTTTCGACTCGTTTTTTGTGAGCTGAACGCAAGTCCAAACTTTTGGTTCAGGACCTATACTGGTTCCCGGTGGGTGGCTGAGACTTTGGTTAATTCTTCTTCCTGCCGGGAAATTAGAGTGACATGTGCCCATCCAAATGCCTAACAGCTACTCTCTCATTGGTTCTCCCTCTTCCCTTTCTTCCTCTGCCAAATGGGCAACCTGTGTGAACCAGGAGCTTAAAGGGGCTGTCTCTCCAAGTTGGGAGATTGATAGTAAAGCTGTTGGAAAGTCAAACCGGAGCACCAGGAGAGGGACTCTTCGTTGAGTTTTAGAAACCTTTCGTATTCACAGTGTGTCCATTCTCTAGGTTTCCCGTACATGTTATAGCTGTAGTAATATTCCCTTCAACCTGGAGAGGTGGGACCCATGGAATGGTTGCCATGCATTATTGCTTTAAAGGGTCTGCATTTGCTCACCCAATCTCACCAATCCTCTCAGTCCCAAGTGTCCAGCCTCATGCCACATCCAGCTGTCATCGTAGATAGGGTCATTCCAGGTTGCATCAGAGACCCTGAAGGAATTGTAAAGAATTTCCCTGTTTCTTTGTTCTGTTTTTGAAATTCCTTTTTAGAGTGGGTTTGAGCTGATTCTCGCTGCCATGTTTATGCCAGTCTAGACACACTTGATTCCCTTACGGAGACATATCAATACATAGGTTTTAAGATTCTTACTAGTCAGATCTATTCCTCTGCGGGAAATATGGGGTTTTGAGTCCCTTTCACTGAGGAAGGTGTAGGTCTTGTCTATTCCATAGTTGGTTTTTGGAACAGTACCTGTGCTTATATCAAACTCTGGTTTGATGCATCACCCCACCTCTCCTTCCCCCTTAAGCAGGCATAAGAGTGTTTTCTAAATGTGAGACTCTGTTCTCTTTCCTAACTCAGTTCATGTGTTGCCATGTTTACAGGATCTTCCTAAGTGATATCTTATGATAAGTTTCTTTTTCTGTGTGACTTCTTTCACTTAGAATCATCGTACCTGAATCCACTCATTTTGCTGCTACTGGTCTTATGACATTGATTTCATGGCTGAGGGATATTCCATCGTACGTAAGTTCCACAATGTTTTGAACCATTTTTATATTTCCTGGGATATTTCAGGTGTACCCAGGTTGAGGTTCTTGTAAGCAGTGCAGCCCTCAATTTGGGGGTGGCTCTGTCTTATGGATTTTCAGTTTTCCCAAGGTATATTCCCTAGACTGGAAGTGCCCTTGGCTCTGTAGCTCTGTTGTTTACTTGTTTTAGGGAACACAATGCACTCCTCCAGTGAGGCAGTTGGCAACTTACATCCCGCCCATCAGCATAACAAGGCTCCCTGTTCTCCAGGGCCTGTCTTGCCTTTCTGGTTTTTACACATTTTGTGGATGTCCCTTTTGACCGTTGGGAAGTGATACTTCTTTGTAGTGCAGATTTGCATTGCCCGCTTGCTTGCTTGGCCAAAAAGGGCGTATGCGTTTTCTCCTGAATATATTCAGGAGAAAACGCATACGCCCTTTTTGGCCAAGTGCATCATTGTCGAAGTTGTGCCCCTCTTCCTGTGCTTTACAGGCGATTCTAACGTACCTCTTGAAATCTGTTTCCTGCTATTCTGCCTCGCATTCAAGTCCGCCTCGTTGCCTTCCCTCAACAGATTTTTGGACGATAGTTGGCCTTGATTACTCTGCCAGTTTGTGAATTGCTGTGCCCCTGAGCTCCATTTTTCAACTCGTTTTTTGTGAGCTGAACGCAAGTCCAAACATTTGGTTCAGGACCTATACTGGTTCCCGGTGGGTGGCTGAGACTTTGGTTAATTCTTCTTCCTGCCGGGAAATTAGAGTGACATGTGCCCATCCAAATGCCTAACAGCTACTCTCTCATTGGTTCTCCCTCTTCCCTTTCCTCCTCTGCCAAATGGGCAACCTGTGTGAACCAGGAGCTTAAAGGGGCTGTCTCTCCAAGTTGGGAGATTGATAGTAAAGCTGTTGGAAAGTCAAACCGGAGCACCAGGAGAGGGACTCTTCGTTGAGTTTTAGAAACCTTTCGTATTCACAGTGTGTCCATTCTCTAGGTTTCCCGTACATGTTATAGCTGTAGTAATATTCCCTTCAACCTGGAGAGGTGGGACCCATGGAATGGTTGCCATGCATTATTGCTTTAAAGGGTCTGCATTTGCTCACCCAATCTCACCAATCCTCTCAGTCCCAAGTGTCCAGCCTCATGCCACATCCAGCTGTCATCGTAGATAGGGTCATTCCAGGTTGCATCAGAGACCCTGAAGGAATTGTAAAGAATTTCCCTATTTCTTTGTTCTGTTTTTGAAATTCCTTTTTAGAGTGGGTTTGAGCTGATTCTCGCTGCCATGTTTATGCCAGTCTAGACACACTTGATTCCCTTACGGAGACATATCAATACATAGGTTTTAAGATTCTTACTAGTCAGATCTATTCCTCTGCGGGAAATATGGGGTTTTGAGTCCCTTTCACTGAGGAAGGTGTAGGTCTTGTCTATTCCATAGTTGGTTTTTGGAACAGTACCTGTGCTTATATCAAACTCTGGTTTGATGCATCACCCCACCTCTCCTTCCCCCTTAAGCAGGCATAAGAGTGTTTTCTAAATGTGAGACTCTGTTCTCTTTCCTAACTCAGTTCATGTGTTGCCATGTTTACAGGATCTTCCTAAGTGATATCTTATGATAAGTTTCTTTTTCTGTGTGACTTCTTTCACTTAGAATCATCGTACCTGAATCCACTCATTTTGCTGCTACTGGTCTTATGACATTGATTTCATGGCTGAGGGATATTCCATCGTACGTAAGTTCCACAATGTTTTGAACCATTTTTATATTTCCTGGGATATTTCAGGTGTACCCAGGTTGAGGTTCTTGTAAGCAGTGCAGCCCTCAATTTGGGGGTGGCTCTGTCTTATGGATTTTCAGTTTTCCCAAGGTATATTCCCTAGACTGGAAGTGCCCTTGGCTCTGTAGCTCTGTTGTTTACTTGTTTTAGGGAACACAATGCACTCCTCCAGTGAGGCAGTTGGCAACTTACATCCCGCCCATCAGCATAACAAGGCTCCCTGTTCTCCAGGGCCTGTCTTGCCTTTCTGGTTTTTACACATTTTGTGGATGTCCCTTTTGACCGTTGGGAAGTGATACTTCTTTGTAGTGCAGATTTGCATTGCCCGCTTGCTTGCTTGGCCAAAAAGGGCGTATGCGTTTTCTCCTGAATATATTCAGGAGAAAACGCATACGCCCTTTTTGGCCAAGTGCATCATTGTCGAAGTTGTGCCCCTCTTCCTGTGCTTTACAGGCGATTCTAACGTACCTCTTGAAATCTGTTTCCTGCTATTCTGCCTCGCATTCAAGTCCGCCTCGTTGCCTTCCCTCAACAGATTTTTGGACGATAGTTGGCCTTGATTACTCTGCCAGTTTGTGAATTGCTGTGCCCCTGAGCTCCATTTTTCAACTCGTTTTTTGTGAGCTGAACGCAAGTCCAAACATTTGGTTCATGACCTATACTGGTTCCTGGTGGGTGGCTGAGACTTTGGTTAATTCTTCTTCCTGCCGGGAAATTAGAGTGACATGTGCCCATCCAAATGCCTAACAGCTACTCTCTCATTGGTTCTCCCTCTTCCCTTTCCTCCTCTGCCAAATGGGCAACCTGTGTGAACCAGGAGCTTAAAGGGGCTGTCTCTCCAAGTTGGGAGATTGATAGTAAAGCTGTTGGAAAGTCAAACCGGAGCACCAGGAGAGGGACTCTTCGTTGAGTTTTAGAAACCTTTCGTATTCACAGTGTGTCCATTCTCTAGGTTTCCCGTACATGTTATAGCTGTAGTAATATTCCCTTCAACCTGGAGAGGTGGGACCCATGGAATGGTTGCCATGCATTATTGCTTTAAAGGGTCTGCATTTGCTCACCCAATCTCACCAATCCTCTCAGTCCCAAGTGTCCAGCCTCATGCCACATCCAGCTGTCATCGTAGATAGGGTCATTCCAGGTTGCATCAGAGACCCTGAAGGAATTGTAAAGAATTTCCCTGTTTCTTTGTTCTGTTTTTGAAATTCCTTTTTAGAGTGGGTTTGAGCTGATTCTCGCTGCCATGTTTATGCCAGTCTAGACACACTTGATTCCCTTACGGAGACATATCAATACATAGGTTTTAAGATTCTTACTAGTCAGATCTATTCCTCTGCGGGAAATATGGGGTTTTGAGTCCCTTTCACTGAGGAAGGTGTAGGTCTTGTCTATTCCATAGTTGGTTTTTGGAACAGTACCTGTGCTTATATCAAACTCTGGTTTGATGCATCACCCCACCTCTCCTTCCCCCTTAAGCAGGCATAAGAGTGTTTTCTAAATGTGAGACTCTGTTCTCTTTCCTAACTCAGTTCATGTGTTGCCATGTTTACAGGATCTTCCTAAGTGATATCTTATGATAAGTTTCTTTTTCTGTGTGACTTCTTTCACTTAGAATCATCGTACCTGAATCCACTCATTTTGCTGCTACTGGTCTTATGACATTGATTTCATGGCTGAGGGATATTCCATCGTACGTAAGTTCCACAATGTTTTGAACCATTTTTATATTTCCTGGGATATTTCAGGTGTACCCAGGTTGAGGTTCTTGTAAGCAGTGCAGCCCTCAATTTGGGGGTGGCTCTGTCTTATGGATTTTCAGTTTTCCCAAGGTATATTCCCTAGACTGGAAGTGCCCTTGGCTCTGTAGCTCTGTTGTTTACTTGTTTTAGGGAACACAATGCACTCCTCCAGTGAGGCAGTTGGCAACTTACATCCCGCCCATCAGCATAACAAGGCTCCCTGTTCTCCAGGGCCTGTCTTGCCTTTCTGGTTTTTACACATTTTGTGGATGTCCCTTTTGACCGTTGGGAAGTGATACTTCTTTGTAGTGCAGATTTGCATTGCCCGCTTGCTTGCTTGGCCAAAAAGGGCGTATGCGTTTTCTCCTGAATATATTCAGGAGAAAACGCATACGCCCTTTTTGGCCAAGTGCATCATTGTCGAAGTTGTGCCCCTCTTCCTGTGCTTTACAGGCGATTCTAACGTACCTCTTGAAATCTGTTTCCTGCTATTCTGCCTCGCATTCAAGTCCGCCTCGTTGCCTTCCCTCAACAGATTTTTGGACGATAGTTGGCCTTGATTACTCTGCCAGTTTGTGAATTGCTGTGCCCCTGAGCTCCATTTTTCAACTCGTTTTTTGTGAGCTGAACGCAAGTCCAAACATTTGGTTCAGGACCTATACTGGTTCCCGGTGGGTGGCTGAGACTTTGGTTAATTCTTCTTCCTGCCGGGAAATTAGAGTGACATGTGCCCATCCAAATGCCTAACAGCTACTCTCTCATTGGTTCTCCCTCTTCCCTTTCCTCCTCTGCCAAATGGGCAACCTGTGTGAACCAGGAGCTTAAAGGGGCTGTCTCTCCAAGTTGGGAGATTGATAGTAAAGCTGTTGGAAAGTCAAACTGGAGCACCAGGAGAGGGACTCTTCGTTGAGTTTTAGAAACCTTTCGTATTCACAGTGTGTCCATTCTCTAGGTTTCCCGTACATGTTATAGCTGTAGTAATATTCCCTTCAACCTGGAGAGGTGGGACCCATGGAATGGTTGCCATGCATTATTGCTTTAAAGGGTCTGCATTTGCTCACCCAATCTCACCAATCCTCTCAGTCCCAAGTGTCCAGCCTCATGCCACATCCAGCTGTCATCGTAGATAGGGTCATTCCAGGTTGCATCAGAGACCCTGAAGGAATTGTAAAGAATTTCCCTGTTTCTTTGTTCTGTTTTTGAAATTCCTTTTTAGAGTGGGTTTGAGCTGATTCTCGCTGCCATGTTTATGCCAGTCTAGACACACTTGATTCCCTTACGGAGACATATCAATACATAGGTTTTAAGATTCTTACTAGTCAGATCTATTCCTCTGCGGGAAATATGGGGTTTTGAGTCCCTTTCACTGAGGAAGGTGTAGGTCTTGTCTATTCCATAGTTGGTTTTTGGAACAGTACCTGTGCTTATATCAAACTCTGGTTTGATGCATCACCCCACCTCTCCTTCCCCCTTAAGCAGGCATAAGAGTGTTTTCTAAATGTGAGACTCTGTTCTCTTTCCTAACTCAGTTCATGTGTTGCCATGTTTACAGGATCTTCCTAAGTGATATCTTATGATAAGTTTCTTTTTCTGTGTGACTTCTTTCACTTAGAATCATCGTACCTGAATCCACTCATTTTGCTGCTACTGGTCTTATGACATTGATTTCATGGCTGAGGGATATTCCATCGTACGTAAGTTCCACAATGTTTTGAACCATTTTTATATTTCCTGGGATATTTCAGGTGTACCCAGGTTGAGGTTCTTGTAAGCAGTGCAGCCCTCAATTTGGGGGTGGCTCTGTCTTATGGATTTTCAGTTTTCCCAAGGTATATTCCCTAGACTGGAAGTGCCCTTGGCTCTGTAGCTCTGTTGTTTACTTGTTTTAGGGAACACAATGCACTCCTCCAGTGAGGCAGTTGGCAACTTACATCCCGCCCATCAGCATAACAAGGCTCCCTGTTCTCCAGGGCCTGTCTTGCCTTTCTGGTTTTTACACATTTTGTGGATGTCCCTTTTGACCGTTGGGAAGTGATACTTCTTTGTAGTGCAGATTTGCATTGCCCGCTTGCTTGCTTGGCCAAAAAGGGCGTATGCGTTTTCTCCTGAATATATTCAGGAGAAAACGCATACGCCCTTTTTGGCCAAGTGCATCATTGTCGAAGTTGTGCCCCTCTTCCTGTGCTTTACAGGCGATTCTAACGTACCTCTTGAAATCTGTTTCCTGCTATTCTGCCTCGCATTCAAGTCCGCCTCGTTGCCTTCCCTCAACAGATTTTTGGACGATAGTTGGCCTTGATTACTCTGCCAGTTTGTGAATTGCTGTGCCCCTGAGCTCCATTTTTCAACTCGTTTTTTGTGAGCTGAACGCAAGTCCAAACATTTGGTTCAGGACCTATACTGGTTCCCGGTGGGTGGCTGAGACTTTGGTTAATTCTTCTTCCTGCCGGGAAATTAGAGTGACATGTGCCCATCCAAATGCCTAACAGCTACTCTCTCATTGGTTCTCCCTCTTCCCTTTCCTCCTCTGCCAAATGGGCAACCTGTGTGAACCAGGAGCTTAAAGGGGCTGTCTCTCCAAGTTGGGAGATTGATAGTAAAGCTGTTGGAAAGTCAAACCGGAGCACCAGGAGAGGGACTCTTCGTTGAGTTTTAGAAACCTTTCGTATTCACAGTGTGTCCATTCTCTAGGTTTCCCGTACATGTTATAGCTGTAGTAATATTCCCTTCAACCTGGAGAGGTGGGACCCATGGAATGGTTGCCATGCATTATTGCTTTAAAGGGTCTGCATTTGCTCACCCAATCTCACCAATCCTCTCAGTCCCAAGTGTCCAGCCTCATGCCACATCCAGCTGTCATCGTAGATAGGGTCATTCCAGGTTGCATCAGAGACCCTGAAGGAATTGTAAAGAATTTCCCTGTTTCTTTGTTCTGTTTTTGAAATTCCTTTTTAGAGTGGGTTTGAGCTGATTCTCGCTGCCATGTTTATGCCAGTCTAGACACACTTGATTCCCTTACGGAGACATATCAATACATAGGTTTTAAGATTCTTACTAGTCAGATCTATTCCTCTGCGGGAAATATGGGGTTTTGAGTCCCTTTCACTGAGGAAGGTGTAGGTCTTGTCTATTCCATAGTTGGTTTTTGGAACAGTACCTGTGCTTATATCAAACTCTGGTTTGATGCATCACCCCACCTCTCCTTCCCCCTTAAGCAGGCATAAGAGTGTTTTCTAAATGTGAGACTCTGTTCTCTTTCCTAACTCAGTTCATGTGTTGCCATGTTTACAGGATCTTCCTAAGTGATATCTTATGATAAGTTTCTTTTTCTGTGTGACTTCTTTCACTTAGAATCATCGTACCTGAATCCACTCATTTTGCTGCTACTGGTCTTATGACATTGATTTCATGGCTGAGGGATATTCCATCGTACGTAAGTTCCACAATGTTTTGAACCATTTTTATATTTCCTGGGATATTTCAGGTGTACCCAGGTTGAGGTTCTTGTAAGCAGTGCAGCCCTCAATTTGGGGGTGGCTCTGTCTTATGGATTTTCAGTTTTCCCAAGGTATATTCCCTAGACTGGAAGTGCCCTTGGCTCTGTAGCTCTGTTGTTTACTTGTTTTAGGGAACACAATGCACTCCTCCAGTGAGGCAGTTGGCAACTTACATCCCGCCCATCAGCATAACAAGGCTCCCTGTTCTCCAGGGCCTGTCTTGCCTTTCTGGTTTTTACACATTTTGTGGATGTCCCTTTTGACCGTTGGGAAGTGATACTTCTTTGTAGTGCAGATTTGCATTGCCCGCTTGCTTGCTTGGCCAAAAAGGGCGTATGCGTTTTCTCCTGAATATATTCAGGAGAAAACGCATACGCCCTTTTTGGCCAAGTGCATCATTGTCGAAGTTGTGCCCCTCTTCCTGTGCTTTACAGGCGATTCTAACGTACCTCTTGAAATCTGTTTCCTGCTATTCTGCCTCGCATTCAAGTCCGCCTCGTTGCCTTCCCTCAACAGATTTTTGGACGATAGTTGGCCTTGATTACTCTGCCAGTTTGTGAATTGCTGTGCCCCTGAGCTCCATTTTTCAACTCGTTTTTTGTGAGCTGAACGCAAGTCCAAACATTTGGTTCAGGACCTATACTGGTTCCCGGTGGGTGGCTGAGACTTTGGTTAATTCTTCTTCCTGCCGGGAAATTAGAGTGACATGTGCCCATCCAAATGCCTAACAGCTACTCTCTCATTGGTTCTCCCTCTTCCCTTTCCTCCTCTGCCAAATGGGCAACCTGTGTGAACCAGGAGCTTAAAGGGGCTGTCTCTCCAAGTTGGGAGATTGATAGTAAAGCTGTTGGAAAGTCAAACCGGAGCACCAGGAGAGGGACTCTTCGTTGAGTTTTAGAAACCTTTCGTATTCACAGTGTGTCCATTCTCTAGGTTTCCCGTACATGTTATAGCTGTAGTAATATTCCCTTCAACCTGGAGAGGTGGGACCCATGGAATGGTTGCCATGCATTATTGCTTTAAAGGGTCTGCATTTGCTCACCCAATCTCACCAATCCTCTCAGTCCCAAGTGTCCAGCCTCATGCCACATCCAGCTGTCATCGTAGATAGGGTCATTCCAGGTTGCATCAGAGACCCTGAAGGAATTGTAAAGAATTTCCCTGTTTCTTTGTTCTGTTTTTGAAATTCCTTTTTAGAGTGGGTTTGAGCTGATTCTCGCTGCCATGTTTATGCCAGTCTAGACACACTTGATTCCCTTACGGAGACATATCAATACATAGGTTTTAAGATTCTTACTAGTCAGATCTATTCCTCTGCGGGAAATATGGGGTTTTGAGTCCCTTTCACTGAGGAAGGTGTAGGTCTTGTCTATTCCATAGTTGGTTTTTGGAACAGTACCTGTGCTTATATCAAACTCTGGTTTGATGCATCACCCCACCTCTCCTTCCCCCTTAAGCAGGCATAAGAGTGTTTTCTAAATGTGAGACTCTGTTCTCTTTCCTAACTCAGTTCATGTGTTGCCATGTTTACAGGATCTTCCTAAGTGATATCTTATGATAAGTTTCTTTTTCTGTGTGACTTCTTTCACTTAGAATCATCGTACCTGAATCCACTCATTTTGCTGCTACTGGTCTTATGACATTGATTTCATGGCTGAGGGATATTCCATCATACGTAAGTTCCACAATGTTTTGAACCATTTTTATATTTCCTGGGATATTTCAGGTGTACCCAGGTTGAGGTTCTTGTAAGCAGTGCAGCCCTCAATTTGGGGGTGGCTCTGTCTTATGGATTTTCAGTTTTCCCAAGGTATATTCCCTAGACTGGAAGTGCCCTTGGCTCTGTAGCTCTGTTGTTTACTTGTTTTAGGGAACACAATGCACTCCTCCAGTGAGGCAGTTGGCAACTTACATCCCGCCCATCAGCATAACAAGGCTCCCTCTTCTCCAGGGCCTGTCTTGCCTTTCTGGTTTTTACACATTTTGTGGATGTCCCTTTTGACCGTTGGGAAGTGATACTTCTTTGTAGTGCAGATTTGCATTGCCCGCTTGCTTGCTTGGCCAAAAAGGGCGTATGCGTTTTCTCCTGAATATATTCAGGAGAAAACGCATACGCCCTTTTTGGCCAAGTGCATCATTGTCGAAGTTGTGCCCCTCTTCCTGTGCTTTACAGGCGATTCTAACGTACCTCTTGAAATCTGTTTCCTGCTATTCTGCCTCGCATTCAAGTCCGCCTCGTTGCCTTCCCTCAACAGATTTTTGGACGATAGTTGGCCTTGATTACTCTGCCAGTTTGTGAATTGCTGTGCCCCTGAGCTCCATTTTTCAACTCGTTTCTTGTGAGCTGAACGCAAGTCCAAACTTTTGGTTCAGGACCTATACTGGTTCCCGGTGCGTGGCTGAGACTTTGGTTAATTCTTCTTCCTGCCGGGAAATTAGAGTGACATGTGCCCATCCAAATGCCTAACAGCTACTCTCTCATTGGTTCTCCCTCTTCCCTTTCCTCCTCTGCCAAATGGGCAACCTGTGTGAACCAGGAGCTTAAAGGGGCTGTCTCTCCAAGTTGGGAGATTGATAGTAAAGCTGTTGGAAAGTCAAACCGGAGCACCAGGAGAGGGACTCTTCGTTGAGTTTTAGAAACCTTTCGTATTCACAGTGTGTCCATTCTCTAGGTTTCCCGTACATGTTATAGCTGTAGTAATATTCCCTACAACCTGGAGAGTTGGGACCCATGGAATGGTTGCCATGCATTATTGCTTTAAAGGGTCTGCATTTGCTCACCCAATCTCACCAATCCTCTCAGTCCCAAGTGTCCAGCCTTATGCCACATTCAGCTGTCATTGTAGATAGGGTCATTCCAGGTTGCATCAGAGACCCTGAAGGAATTGTAAAGAATTTCCCTGTTTCTTTGTTTTGTTTTTGAAATTCCTTTTTAGAGTGGGTTTGAGCTGATTCTCGCTGCCCTGTTTATGCCAGTCTTGTCACACTTGATTCCCTTACGGAGACATATCAATACATAGGTTTTAAGATTCTTACTAGTCAGATCTATTCCTCTGCGGGAAATATGGGGTTTTGAGTCCCTTTCACTGAGGAAGGTGTAGGTCTTGTCTATTCCATAGTTGGATTTTGGAACGTTTCCTGTGCTTATATCAAACTCTGGTTTGATGCATCACCCCACCTCTCCATCCCCCTTAAGCAGGCATAAGAGTGTTTTCTAAATGTGAGACTCTGTTCTCTTTGCTAACTCAGTTCATGTGTAGCCATGTTTACAGGATCTTCCTAATTGATATCTTATGATAAGTTTCTTTTTCTGTGTGACTTCTTTCACTTAGAATCATCGTACCTGAATCCACTCATTTTGCTGCTACTGGTCTTATGACATTGATTTCATGGCTGAGGGATATTCCATCGTACGTAAGTTCCACAATGTTTTGAACCATTTTTATATTTCCTGGGATATTTCAGGTGTACCCAGGTTGAGGTTCTTGTAAGCAGTGCAGCCCTCAATTTGGGGGTGGCTCTGTCTTATGGATTTTCAGTTTTCCCAAGGTATATTCCCTAGACTGGAAGTGCCCTTGGCCCTGTAGCTCTGTTGTTTACTTGTTTTAGGGAACACAATGCACTCCTCCAGTGAGGCAGTTGGCAACTTACATCCCGCCCATCAGCATAACAAGGCTCCCTGTTCTCCAGGGCCTGTCTTGCCTTTCTGGTTTTTACACATTTTGTGGATGTCCCTTTTGACCGTTGGGAAGTGATACTTCTTTGTAGTGCAGATTTGCATTGCCCGCTTGCTTGCTTGGCCAAAAAGGGCGTATGCGTTTTCTCCTGAATATATTCAGGAGAAAACGCATACACCCTTTTTGGCCAAGTGCATCATTGTCGAAGTTGTGCCCCTCTTCCTGTGCTTTACAGGCGATTCTAACGTACCTCTTGAAATCTGTTTCCTGCTATTCTGCCTCGCATTCAAGTCCGCCTCGTTGCCTTCCCTCAACAGATTTTTGGAAGATAGTTGGCCTTGATTACTCTGCCAGTTTGTGAATTGCTGTGCCCCTGAGCTCCATTTTTCAACTCGTTTTTTGTGAGCTGAACGCAAGTCCAAACATTTGGTTCAGGACCTATACTTGTTCCCGGTGGGTGGCTGAGACTTTGGTTAATTCTTCTTCCTGCCGGGAAATTAGAGTGACATGTGCCCATCCAAATGCCTAACAGCTACTCTCTCATTGGTTCTCCCTCTTCCCTTTCCTCCTCTGCCAAATGGGCAACCTGTGTGAACCAGGAGCTTAAAGGGGCTGTCTCTCCAAGTTGGGAGATTGATAGTAAAGCTGTTGGAAAGTCAAACCGGAGCACCAGGAGAGGGACTCTTCGTTGAGTTTTAGAAACCTTTCGTATTCACAGTGTGTCCATTCTCTAGGTTTCCCGTACATGTTATAGCTGTAGTAATATTCCCTTCAACCTGGAGAGTTGGGACCCATGGAATGGTTGCCATGCATTATTGCTTTAAAGGGTCTGCATTTGCTCACCCAATCTCACCAATCCTCTCAGTCCCAAGTGTCCAGCCTTATGCCACATCCAGCTGTCATTGTAGATAGGGTCATTCCAGGTTGCATCAGAGACCCTGAAGGAATTGTAAAGAATTTCCCTGTTTCTTTGTTTTGTTTTTGAAATTCCTTTTTAGAGTGGGTTTGAGCTGATTCTCGCTGCCCTGTTTATGCCAGTCTTGTCACACTTGATTCCCTTACGGAGACATATCAATACATAGGTTTTAAGATTCTTACTAGTCAGATCTATTCCTCTGCGGGAAATATGGGGTTTTGAGTCCCTTTCACTGAGGAAGGTGTAGGTCTTGTCTATTCCATAGTTGGATTTTGGAACGTTTCCTGTGCTTATATCAAACTCTGGTTTGATGCATCACCCCACCTCTCCATCCCCCTTAAGCAGGCATAAGAGTGTTTTCTAAATGTGAGACTCTGTTCTCTTTGCTAACTCAGTTCATGTGTAGCCATGTTTACAGGATCTTCCTAATTGATATCTTATGATAAGTTTCTTTTTCTGTGTGACTTCTTTCACTTAGAATCATCGTACCTGAATCCACTCATTTTGCTGCTACTGGTCTTATGACATTGATTTCATGGCTGAGGGATATTCCATCGTACGTAAGTTCCACAATGTTTTGAACCATTTTTATATTTCCTGGGATATTTCAGGTGTACCCAGGTTGAGGTTCTTGTAAGCAGTGCAGCCCTCAATTTGGGGGTGGCTCTGTCTTATGGATTTTCAGTTTTCCCAAGGTATATTCCCTAGACTGGAAGTGCCCTTGGCCCTGTAGCTCTGTTGTTTACTTGTTTTAGGGAACACAATGCACTCCTCCAGTGAGGCAGTTGGCAACTTACATCCCGCCCATCAGCATAACAAGGCTCCCTGTTCTCCAGGGCCTGTCTTGCCTTTCTGGTTTTTACACATTTTGTGGATGTCCCTTTTGACCGTTGGGAAGTGATACTTCTTTGTAGTGCAGATTTGCATTGCCCGCTTGCTTGCTTGGCCAAAAAGGGCGTATGCGTTTTCTCCTGAATATATTCAGGAGAAAACGCATACACCCTTTTTGGCCAAGTGCATCATTGTCGAAGTTGTGCCCCTCTTCCTGTGCTTTACAGGCGATTCTAACGTACCTCTTGAAATCTGTTTCCTGCTATTCTGCCTCGCATTCAAGTCCGCCTCGTTGCCTTCCCTCAACAGATTTTTGGAAGATAGTTGGCCTTGATTACTCTGCCAGTTTGTGAATTGCTGTGCCCCTGAGCTCCATTTTTCAACTCGTTTTTTGTGAGCTGAACGCAAGTCCAAACATTTTGTTCAGGACCTATACTGGTTCCCGGTGGGTGGCTGAGACTTTGGTTAATTCTTCTTCCTGCCGGGAAATTAGAGTGACATGTGCCCATCCAAATGCCTAACAGCTACTCTCTCATTGGTTCTCCCTCTTCCCTTTCCTCCTCTGCCAAATGGGCAACCTGTGTGAACCAGGAGCTTAAAGGGGCTGTCTCTCCAAGTTGGGAGATTGATAGTAAAGCTGTTGGAAAGTCAAACCGGAGCACCAGGAGAGGGACTCTTCGTTGAGTTTTAGAAACCTTTCGTATTCACAGTGTGTCCATTCTCTAGGTTTCCCGTACATGTTATAGCTGTAGTAATATTCCCTTCAACCTGGAGAGTTGGGACCCATGGAATGGTTGCCATGCATTATTGCTTTAAAGGGTCTGCATTTGCTCACCCAATCTCACCAATCCTCTCAGTCCCAAGTGTCCAGCCTCATGCCACATCCAGCTGTCATCGTAGATAGGGTCATTCCAGGTTGCATCAGAGACCCTGAAGGAATTGTAAAGAATTTCCCTGTTTCTTTGTTCTGTTTTTGAAATTCCTTTTTAGAGTGGGTTTGAGCTGATTCTCGCTGCCATGTTTATGCCAGTCTAGACACACTTGATTCCCTTACGGAGACATATCAATACATAGGTTTTAAGATTCTTACTAGTCAGATCTATTCCTCTGCGGGAAATATGGGGTTTTGAGTCCCTTTCACTGAGGAAGGTGTAGGTCTTGTCTATTCCATAGTTGGATTTTGGAAAGTTTCCTGTGCTTATATCAAACTCTGGTTTGATGCATCACCCCACCTCTCCATCCCCCTTAAGCAGGCATAAGAGTGTTTTCTAAATGTGAGACTCTGTTCTCTTTCCTAACTCAGTTCATGTGTAGCCATGTTTACAGGATCTTCCTAATTGATATCTTATGATAAGTTTCTTTTTCTGTGTGACTTCTTTCACTTAGAATCATCGTACCTGAATCCACTCATTTTGCTGCTACTGGTCTTATGACATTGATTTCATGGCTGAGGGATATTCCATCGTACGTAAGTTCCACAATGTTTTGAACCATTTTTATATTTCCTGGGATATTTCAGGTGTACCCAGGTTGAGGTTCTTGTAAGCAGTGCAGCCCTCAATTTGGGGGTGGCTCTGTCTTATGGATTTTCAGTTTTCCCAAGGTATATTCCCTAGACTGGAAGTGCCCTTGGCCCTGTAGCTCTGTTGTTTACTTGTTTTAGGGAACACAATGCACTCCTCCAGTGAGGCAGTTGGCAACTTACATCCCGCCCATCAGCATAACAAGGCTCCCTGTTCTCCAGGGCCTGTCTTGCCTTTCTGGTTTTTACACATTTTGTGGATGTCCCTTTTGACTGTTGGGAAGTACTACTTCTTTGTAGTGCAGATTTGCATTGCCCGCTTGCTTGCTTGGCCAAAAAGGGCGTATGCGTTTTCTCCTGAATATATTCAGGAGAAAACGCATACGCCCTTTTTGGCCAAGTGCATCATTGTCGAAGTTGTGCCCCTCTTCCTGTGCTTTACAGGCGATTCTAACGTACCTCTTGAAATCTGTTTCCTGCTATTCTGCCTCGCATTCAAGTCCGCCTCGTTGCCTTCCCTCAACAGATTTTTGGACGATAGTTGGCCTTGATTACTCTGCCAGTTTGTGAATTGCTGTGCCCCTGAGCTCCATTTTTCGACTCGTTTTTTGTGAGCTGAACGCAAGTCCAAACTTTTGGTTCAGGACCTATACTGGTTCCCGGTGGGTGGCTGAGACTTTGGTTAATTATTCTTCCTGCCGGGAAATTAGAGTGACATGTGCCCATCCAAATGCCTAACAGCTACTCTCTCATTGGTTCTCCCTCTTCCCTTTCCTCCTCTGCCAAATGGGCAACCTGTGTGAACCAGGAGCTTAAAGGGGCTGTCTCTCCAAGTTGGGAGATTGATAGTAAAGCTGTTGGAAAGTCAAACCGGAGCACCAGGAGAGGGACTCTTCGTTGAGTTTTAGAAACCTTTCGTATTCACAGTGTGTCCATTCTCTAGGTTTCCCGTACATGTTATAGCTGTAGTAATATTCCCTTCAACCTGGAGAGTTGGGAATCATGGAATGGTTGCCATGCATTATTGCTTTAAAGGGTCTGCATTTGCTCACCCAATCTCACCAATCCTCTCAGTCCCAAGTGTCCAGCCTCATGCCACATCCAGCTGTCATCGTAGATAGGGTCATTCCAGGTTGCATCAGAGACCCTGAAGGAATTGTAAAGAATTTCCCTGTTTCTTTGTTCTGTTTTTGAAATTCCTTTTTAGAGTGGGTTTGAGCTGATTCTCGCTGCCATGTTTATGCCAGTCTAGACACACTTGATTCCCTTACGGAGACATATCAATACATAGGTTTTAAGATTCTTACTAGTCAGATCTATTCCTCTGCGGGAAATATGGGGTTTTGAGTCCCTTTCACTGAGGAAGGTGTAGGTCTTGTCTATTCCATAGTTGGTTTTTGGAACAGTACCTGTGCTTATATCAAACTCTGGTTTGATGCATCACCCCACCTCTCCTTCCCCCTTAAGCAGGCATAAGAGTGTTTTCTAAATGTGAGACTCTGTTCTCTTTCCTAACTCAGTTCATGTGTTGCCATGTTTACAGGATCTTCCTAAGTGATATCTTATGATAAGTTTCTTTTTCTGTGTGACTTCTTTCACTTAGAATCATCGTACCTGAATCCACTCATTTTGCTGCTACTGGTCTTATGACATTGATTTCATGGCTGAGGGATATTCCATCGTACGTAAGTTCCACAATGTTTTGAACCATTTTTATATTTCCTGGGATATTTCAGGTGTACCCAGGTTGAGGTTCTTGTAAGCAGTGCAGCCCTCAATTTGGGGGTGGCTCTGTCTTATGGATTTTCAGTTTTCCCAAGGTATATTCCCTAGACTGGAAGTGCCCTTGGCTCTGTAGCTCTGTTGTTTACTTGTTTTAGGGAACACAATGCACTCCTCCAGTGAGGCAGTTGGCAACTTACATCCCGCCCATCAGCATAACAAGGCTCCCTGTTCTCCAGGGCCTGTCTTGCCTTTCTGGTTTTTACACATTTTGTGGATGTCCCTTTTGACCGTTGGGAAGTGATACTTCTTTGTAGTGCAGATTTGCATTGCCCGCTTGCTTGCTTGGCCAAAAAGGGCGTATGCGTTTTCTCCTGAATATATTCAGGAGAAAACGCATACGCCCTTTTTGGCCAAGTGCATCATTGTCGAAGTTGTGCCCCTCTTCCTGTGCTTTACAGGCGATTCTAACGTACCTCTTGAAATCTGTTTCCTGCTATTCTGCCTCGCATTCAAGTCCGCCTCGTTGCCTTCCCTCAACAGATTTTTGGACGATAGTTGGCCTTGATTACTCTGCCAGTTTGTGAATTGCTGTGCCCCTGAGCTCCATTTTTCAACTCGTTTTTTGTGAGCTGAACGCAAGTCCAAACATTTGGTTCAGGACCTATACTGGTTCCCGGTGGGTGGCTGAGACTTTGGTTAATTCTTCTTCCTGCCGGGAAATTAGAGTGACATGTGCCCATCCAAATGCCTAACAGCTACTCTCTCATTGGTTCTCCCTCTTCCCTTTCCTCCTCTGCCAAATGGGCAACCTGTGTGAACCAGGAGCTTAAAGGGGCTGTCTCTCCAAGTTGGGAGATTGATAGTAAAGCTGTTGGAAAGTCAAACCGGAGCACCAGGAGAGGGACTCTTCGTTGAGTTTTAGAAACCTTTCGTATTCACAGTGTGTCCATTCTCTAGGTTTCCCGTACATGTTATAGCTGTAGTAATATTCCCTTCAACCTGGAGAGGTGGGACCCATGGAATGGTTGCCATGCATTATTGCTTTAAAGGGTCTGCATTTGCTCACCCAATCTCACCAATCCTCTCAGTCCCAAGTGTCCAGCCTCATGCCACATCCAGCTGTCATCGTAGATAGGGTCATTCCAGGTTGCATCAGAGACCCTGAAGGAATTGTAAAGAATTTCCCTGTTTCTTTGTTCTGTTTTTGAAATTCCTTTTTAGAGTGGGTTTGAGCTGATTCTCGCTGCCATGTTTATGCCAGTCTAGACACACTTGATTCCCTTACGGAGACATATCAATACATAGGTTTTAAGATTCTTACTAGTCAGATCTATTCCTCTGCGGGAAATATGGGGTTTTGAGTCCCTTTCACTGAGGAAGGTGTAGGTCTTGTCTATTCCATAGTTGGTTTTTGGAACAGTACCTGTGCTTATATCAAACTCTGGTTTGATGCATCACCCCACCTCTCCTTCCCCCTTAAGCAGGCATAAGAGTGTTTTCTAAATGTGAGACTCTGTTCTCTTTCCTAACTCAGTTCATGTGTTGCCATGTTTACAGGATCTTCCTAAGTGATATCTTATGATAAGTTTCTTTTTCTGTGTGACTTCTTTCACTTAGAATCATCGTACCTGAATCCACTCATTTTGCTGCTACTGGTCTTATGACATTGATTTCATGGCTGAGGGATATTCCATCGTACGTAAGTTCCACAATGTTTTGAACCATTTTTATATTTCCTGGGATATTTCAGGTGTACCCAGGTTGAGGTTCTTGTAAGCAGTGCAGCCCTCAATTTGGGGGTGGCTCTGTCTTATGGATTTTCAGTTTTCCCAAGGTATATTCCCTAGACTGGAAGTGCCCTTGGCTCTGTAGCTCTGTTGTTTACTTGTTTTAGGGAACACAATGCACTCCTCCAGTGAGGCAGTTGGCAACTTACATCCCGCCCATCAGCATAACAAGGCTCCCTGTTCTCCAGGGCCTGTCTTGCCTTTCTGGTTTTTACACATTTTGTGGATGTCCCTTTTGACCGGTGGGAAGTGATACTTCTTTGTAGTGCAGATTTGCATTGCCCGCTTGCTTGCTTGGCCAAAAAGGGCGTATGCGTTTTCTCCTGAATATATTCAGGAGAAAACGCATATGCCCTTTTTGGCCAAGTGCATCATTGTCGAAGTTGTGCCCCTCTTCCTGTGCTTTACAGGCGATTCTAACGTACCTCTTGAAATCTGTTTCCTGCTATTCTGCCTCGCATTCATGTCCGCCTCGTTGCCTTCCCTCAACAGATTTTTGGACGATAGTTGGCCTTGATTACTCTGCCAGTTTGTGAATTGCTGTGCCCCTGAGCTCCATTTTTCAACTCGTTTTTTGTGAGCTGAACGCAAGTCCAAACATTTGGTTCAGGACCTATACTGGTTCCCGGTGGGTGGCTGAGACTTTGGTTAATTATTCTTCCTGCCGGGAAATTAGAGTGACATGTGCCCATCCAAATGCCTAACAGCTACTCTCTCATTGGTTCTCCCTCTTCCCTTTCCTCCTCTGCCAAATGGGCAACCTGTGTGAACCAGGAGCTTAAAGGGGCTGTCTCTCCAAGTTGGGAGATTGATAGTAAAGCTGTTGGAAAGTCAAACCGGAGCACCAGGAGAGGGACTCTTCGTTGAGTTTTAGAAACCTTTCGTATTCACAGTGTGTCCATTCTCTAGGTTTCCCGTACATGTTATAGCTGTAGTAATATTCCCTTCAACCTGGAGAGGTGGGACCCATGGAATGGTTGCCATGCATTATTGCTTTAAAGGGTCTGCATTTGCTCACCCAATCTCACCAATCCTCTCAGTCCCAAGTGTCCAGCCTCATGCCACATCCAGCTGTCATCGTAGATAGGGTCATTCCAGGTTGCATCAGAGACCCTGAAGGAATTGTAAAGAATTTCCCTGTTTCTTTGTTCTGTTTTTGAAATTCCTTTTTAGAGTGGGTTTGAGCTGATTCTCGCTGCCATGTTTATGCCAGTCTAGACACACTTGATTCCCTTACGGAGACATATCAATACATAGGTTTTAAGATTCTTACTAGTCAGATCTATTCCTCTGCGGGAAATATGGGGTTTTGAGTCCCTTTCACTGAGGAAGGTGTAGGTCTTGTCTATTCCATAGTTGGTTTTTGGAACAGTACTTGTGCTTATATCAAACTCTGGTTTGATGCATCACCCCACCTCTCCTTCCCCCTTAAGCAGGCATAAGAGTGTTTTCTAAATGTGAGACTCTGTTCTCTTTCCTAACTCAGTTCATGTGTTGCCATGTTTACAGGATCTTCCTAAGTGATATCTTATGATAAGTTTCTTTTTCTGTGTGACTTCTTTCACTTAGAATCATCGTACCTGAATCCACTCATTTTGCTGCTACTGGTCTTATGACATTGATTTCATGGCTGAGGGATATTCCATCGTACGTAAGTTCCACAATGTTTTGAACCATTTTTATATTTCCTGGGATATTTCAGGTGTACCCAGGTTGAGGTTCTTGTAAGCAGTGCAGCCCTCAATTTGGGGGTGGCTCTGTCTTATGGATTTTCAGTTTTCCCAAGGTATATTCCCTAGACTGGAAGTGCCCTTGGCTCTGTAGCTCTGTTGTTTACTTGTTTTAGGGAACACAATGCACTCCTCCAGTGAGGCAGTTGGCAACTTACATCCCGCCCATCAGCATAACAAGGCTCCCTGTTCTCCAGGGCCTGTCTTGCCTTTCTGGTTTTTACACATTTTGTGGATGTCCCTTTTGACCGGTGGGAAGTGATACTTCTTTGTAGTGCAGATTTGCATTGCCCGCTTGCTTGCTTGGCCAAAAAGGGCGTATGCGTTTTCTCCTGAATATATTCAGGAGAAAACGCATACGCCCTTTTTGGCCAAGTGCATCATTGTCGAAGTTGTGCCCCTCTTCCTGTGCTTTACAGGCGATTCTAACGTACCTCTTGAAATCTGTTTCCTGCTATTCTGCCTCGCATTCAAGTCCGCCTCGTTGCCTTCCCTCAACAGATTTTTGGACGATAGTTGGCCTTGATTACTCTGCCAGTTTGTGAATTGCTGTGCCCCTGAGCTCCATTTTTCAACTCGTTTTTTGTGAGCTGAACGCAAGTCCAAACATTTGGTTCAGGACCTATACTGGTTCCCGGTGGGTGGCTGAGACTTTGGTTAATTATTCTTCCTGCCGGGAAATTAGAGTGACATGTGCCCATCCAAATGCCTAACAGCTACTCTCTCATTGGTTCTCCCTCTTCCCTTTCCTCCTCTGCCAAATGGGCAACCTGTGTGAACCAGGAGCTTAAAGGGGCTGTCTCTCCAAGTTGGGAGATTGATAGTAAAGCTGTTGGAAAGTCAAACCGGAGCACCAGGAGAGGGACTCTTCGTTGAGTTTTAGAAACCTTTCGTATTCACAGTGTGTCCATTCTCTAGGTTTCCCGTACATGTTATAGCTGTAGTAATATTCCCTTCAACCTGGAGAGTTGGGAATCATGGAATGGTTGCCATGCATTATTGCTTTAAAGGGTCTGCATTTGCTCACCCAATCTCACCAATCCTCTCAGTCCCAAGTGTCCAGCCTCATGCCACATCCAGCTGTCATCGTAGATAGGGTCATTCCAGGTTGCATCAGAGACCCTGAAGGAATTGTAAAGAATTTCCCTGTTTCTTTGTTCTGTTTTTGAAATTCCTTTTTAGAGTGGGTTTGAGCTGATTCTCGCTGCCATGTTTATGCCAGTCTAGACACACTTGATTCCCTTACGGAGACATATCAATACATAGGTTTTAAGATTCTTACTAGTCAGATCTATTCCTCTGCGGGAAATATGGGGTTTTGAGTCCCTTTCACTGAGGAAGGTGTAGGTCTTGTCTATTCCATAGTTGGTTTTTGGAACAGTACCTGTGCTTATATCAAACTCTGGTTTGATGCATCACCCCACCTCTCCTTCCCCCTTAAGCAGGCATAAGAGTGTTTTCTAAATGTGAGACTCTGTTCTCTTTCCTAACTCAGTTCATGTGTTGCCATGTTTACAGGATCTTCCTAAGTGATATCTTATGATAAGTTTCTTTTTCTGTGTGACTTCTTTCACTTAGAATCATCGTACCTGAATCCACTCATTTTGCTGCTACTGGTCTTATGACATTGATTTCATGGCTGAGGGATATTCCATCGTACGTAAGTTCCACAATGTTTTGAACCATTTTTATATTTCCTGGGATATTTCAGGTGTACCCAGGTTGAGGTTCTTGTAAGCAGTGCAGCCCTCAATTTGGGGGTGGCTCTGTCTTATGGATTTTCAGTTTTCCCAAGGTATATTCCCTAGACTGGAAGTGCCCTTGGCTCTGTAGCTCTGTTGTTTACTTGTTTTAGGGAACACAATGCACTCCTCCAGTGAGGCAGTTGGCAACTTACATCCCGCCCATCAGCATAACAAGGCTCCCTGTTCTCCAGGGCCTGTCTTGCCTTTCTGGTTTTTACACATTTTGTGGATGTCCCTTTTGACCGGTGGGAAGTGATACTTCTTTGTAGTGCAGATTTGCATTGCCCGCTTGCTTGCTTGGCCAAAAAGGGCGTATGCGTTTTCTCCTGAATATATTCAGGAGAAAACGCATACGCCCTTTTTGGCCAAGTGCATCATTGTCGAAGTTGTGCCCCTCTTCCTGTGCTTTACAGGCGATTCTAACGTACCTCTTGAAATCTGTTTCCTGCTATTCTGCCTCGCATTCAAGTCCGCCTCGTTGCCTTCCCTCAACAGATTTTTGGACGATAGTTGGCCTTGATTACTCTGCCAGTTTGTGAATTGCTGTGCCCCTGAGCTCCATTTTTCAACTCGTTTTTTGTGAGCTGAACGCAAGTCCAAACATTTGGTTCAGGACCTATACTGGTTCCCGGTGGGTGGCTGAGACTTTGGTTAATTATTCTTCCTGCCGGGAAATTAGAGTGACATGTGCCCATCCAAATGCCTAACAGCTACTCTCTCATTGGTTCTCCCTCTTCCCTTTCCTCCTCTGCCAAATGGGCAACCTGTGTGAACCAGGAGCTTAAAGGGGCTGTCTCTCCAAGTTGGGAGATTGATAGTAAAGCTGTTGGAAAGTCAAACCGGAGCACCAGGAGAGGGACTCTTCGTTGAGTTTTAGAAACCTTTCGTATTCACAGTGTGTCCATTCTCTAGGTTTCCCGTACATGTTATAGCTGTAGTAATATTCCCTTCAACCTGGAGAGGTGGGACCCATGGAATGGTTGCCATGCATTATTGCTTTAAAGGGTCTGCATTTGCTCACCCAATCTCACCAATCCTCTCAGTCCCAAGTGTCCAGCCTCATGCCACATCCAGCTGTCATCGTAGATAGGGTCATTCCAGGTTGCATCAGAGACCCTGAAGGAATTGTAAAGAATTTCCCTGTTTCTTTGTTCTGTTTTTGAAATTCCTTTTTAGAGTGGGTTTGAGCTGATTCTCGCTGCCATGTTTATGCCAGTCTAGACACACTTGATTCCCTTACGGAGACATATCAATACATAGGTTTTAAGATTCTTACTAGTCAGATCTATTCCTCTGCGGGAAATATGGGGTTTTGAGTCCCTTTCACTGAGGAAGGTGTAGGTCTTGTCTATTCCATAGTTGGTTTTTGGAACAGTACTTGTGCTTATATCAAACTCTGGTTTGATGCATCACCCCACCTCTCCTTCACCCTTAAGCAGGCATAAGAGTGTTTTCTAAATGTGAGACTCTGTTCTCTTTCCTAACTCAGTTCATGTGTTGCCATGTTTACAGGATCTTCCTAAGTGATATCTTATGATAAGTTTCTTTTTCTGTGTGACTTCTTTCACTTAGAATCATCGTACCTGAATCCACTCATTTTGCTGCTACTGGTCTTATGACATTGATTTCATGGCTGAGGGATATTCCATCGTACGTAAGTTCCACAATGTTTTGAACCATTTTTATATTTCCTGGGATATTTCAGGTGTACCCAGGTTGAGGTTCTTGTAAGCAGTGCAGCCCTCAATTTGGGGGTGGCTCTGTCTTATGGATTTTCAGTTTTCCCAAGGTATATTCCCTAGACTGGAAGTGCCCTTGGCTCTGTAGCTCTGTTGTTTACTTGTTTTAGGGAACACAATGCACTCCTCCAGTGAGGCAGTTGGCAACTTACATCCCGCCCATCAGCATAACAAGGCTCCCTGTTCTCCAGGGCCTGTCTTGCCTTTCTGGTTTTTACACATTTTGTGGATGTCCCTTTTGACCGGTGGGAAGTGATACTTCTTTGTAGTGCAGATTTGCATTGCCCGCTTGCTTGCTTGGCCAAAAAGGGCGTATGCGTTTTCTCCTGAATATATTCAGGAGAAAACGCATACGCCCTTTTTGGCCAAGTGCATCATTGTCGAAGTTGTGCCCCTCTTCCTGTGCTTTACAGGCGATTCTAACGTACCTCTTGAAATCTGTTTCCTGCTATTCTGCCTCGCATTCAAGTCCGCCTCGTTGCCTTCCCTCAACAGATTTTTGGACGATAGTTGGCCTTGATTACTCTGCCAGTTTGTGAATTGCTGTGCCCCTGAGCTCCATTTTTCAACTCGTTTTTTGTGAGCTGAACGCAAGTCCAAACATTTGGTTCAGGACCTATACTGGTTCCCGGTGGGTGGCTGAGACTTTGGTTAATTATTCTTCCTGCCGGGAAATTAGAGTGACATGTGCCCATCCAAATGCCTAACAGCTACTCTCTCATTGGTTCTCCGTCTTCCCTTTCCTCCTCTGCCAAATGGGCAACCTGTGTGAACCAGGAGCTTAAAGGGGCTGTCTCTCCAAGTTGGGAGATTGATAGTAAAGCTGTTGGAAAGTCAAACCGGAGCACCAGGAGAGGGACTCTTCGTTGAGTTTTAGAAACCTTTCGTATTCACAGTGTGTCCATTCTCTAGGTTTCCCGTACATGTTATAGCTGTAGTAATATTCCCTTCAACCTGGAGAGGTGGGACCCATGGAATGGTTGCCATGCATTATTGCTTTAAAGGGTCTGCATTTGCTCACCCAATCTCACCAATCCTCTCAGTCCCAAGTGTCCAGCCTCATGCCACATCCAGCTGTCATCGTAGATAGGGTCATTCCAGGTTGCATCAGAGACCCTGAAGGAATTGTAAAGAATTTCCCTGTTTCTTTGTTCTGTTTTTGAAATTCCTTTTTAGAGTGGGTTTGAGCTGATTCTCGCTGCCATGTTTATGCCAGTCTAGACACACTTGATTCCCTTACGGAGACATATCAATACATAGGTTTTAAGATTCTTACTAGTCAGATCTATTCCTCTGCGGGAAATATGGGGTTTTGAGTCCCTTTCACTGAGGAAGGTGTAGGTCTTGTCTATTCCATAGTTGGTTTTTGGAACAGTACCTGTGCTTATATCAAACTCTGGTTTGATGCATCACCCCACCTCTCCTTCCCCCTTAAGCAGGCATAAGAGTGTTTTCTAAATGTGAGACTCTGTTCTCTTTCCTAACTCAGTTCATGTGTTGCCATGTTTACAGGATCTTCCTAAGTGATATCTTATGATAAGTTTCTTTTTCTGTGTGACTTCTTTCACTTAGAATCATCGTACCTGAATCCACTCATTTTGCTGCTACTGGTCTTATGACATTGATTTCATGGCTGAGGGATATTCCATCGTACGTAAGTTCCACAATGTTTTGAACCATTTTTATATTTCCTGGGATATTTCAGGTGTACCCAGGTTGAGGTTCTTGTAAGCAGTGCAGCCCTCAATTTGGGGGTGGCTCTGTCTTATGGATTTTCAGTTTTCCCAAGGTATATTCCCTAGACTGGAAGTGCCCTTGGCTCTGTAGCTCTGTTGTTTACTTGTTTTAGGGAACACAATGCACTCCTCCAGTGAGGCAGTTGGCAACTTACATCCCGCCCATCAGCATAACAAGGCTCCCTGTTCTCCAGGGCCTGTCTTGCCTTTCTGGTTTTTACACATTTTGTGGATGTCCCTTTTGACCGGTGGGAAGTGATACTTCTTTGTAGTGCAGATTTGCATTGCCCGCTTGCTTGCTTGGCCAAAAAGGGCGTATGCGTTTTCTCCTGAATATATTCAGGAGAAAACGCATATGCCCTTTTTGGCCAAGTGCATCATTGTCGAAGTTGTGCCCCTCTTCCTGTGCTTTACAGGCGATTCTAACGTACCTCTTGAAATCTGTTTCCTGCTATTCTGCCTCGCATTCATGTCCGCCTCGTTGCCTTCCCTCAACAGATTTTTGGACGATAGTTGGCCTTGATTACTCTGCCAGTTTGTGAATTGCTGTGCCCCTGAGCTCCATTTTTCAACTCGTTTTTTGTGAGCTGAACGCAAGTCCAAACATTTGGTTCAGGACCTATACTGGTTCCCGGTGGGTGGCTGAGACTTTGGTTAATTATTCTTCCTGCCGGGAAATTAGAGTGACATGTGCCCATCCAAATGCCTAACAGCTACTCTCTCATTGGTTCTCCCTCTTCCCTTTCCTCCTCTGCCAAATGGGCAACCTGTGTGAACCAGGAGCTTAAAGGGGCTGTCTCTCCAAGTTGGGAGATTGATAGTAAAGCTGTTGGAAAGTCAAACCGGAGCACCAGGAGAGGGACTCTTCGTTGAGTTTTAGAAACCTTTCGTATTCACAGTGTGTCCATTCTCTAGGTTTCCCGTACATGTTATAGCTGTAGTAATATTCCCTTCAACCTGGAGAGGTGGGACCCATGGAATGGTTGCCATGCATTATTGCTTTAAAGGGTCTGCATTTGCTCACCCAATCTCACCAATCCTCTCAGTCCCAAGTGTCCAGCCTCATGCCACATCCAGCTGTCATCGTAGATAGGGTCATTCCAGGTTGCATCAGAGACCCTGAAGGAATTGTAAAGAATTTCCCTGTTTCTTTGTTCTGTTTTTGAAATTCCTTTTTAGAGTGGGTTTGAGCTGATTCTCGCTGCCATGTTTATGCCAGTCTAGACACACTTGATTCCCTTACGGAGACATATCAATACATAGGTTTTAAGATTCTTACTAGTCAGATCTATTCCTCTGCGGGAAATATGGGGTTTTGAGTCCCTTTCACTGAGGAAGGTGTAGGTCTTGTCTATTCCATAGTTGGTTTTTGGAACAGTACTTGTGCTTATATCAAACTCTGGTTTGATGCATCACCCCACCTCTCCTTCCCCCTTAAGCAGGCATAAGAGTGTTTTCTAAATGTGAGACTCTGTTCTCTTTCCTAACTCAGTTCATGTGTTGCCATGTTTACAGGATCTTCCTAAGTGATATCTTATGATAAGTTTCTTTTTCTGTGTGACTTCTTTCACTTAGAATCATCGTACCTGAATCCACTCATTTTGCTGCTACTGGTCTTATGACATTGATTTCATGGCTGAGGGATATTCCATCGTACGTAAGTTCCACAATGTTTTGAACCATTTTTATATTTCCTGGGATATTTCAGGTGTACCCAGGTTGAGGTTCTTGTAAGCAGTGCAGCCCTCAATTTGGGGGTGGCTCTGTCTTATGGATTTTCAGTTTTCCCAAGGTATATTCCCTAGACTGGAAGTGCCCTTGGCTCTGTAGCTCTGTTGTTTACTTGTTTTAGGGAACACAATGCACTCCTCCAGTGAGGCAGTTGGCAACTTACATCCCGCCCATCAGCATAACAAGGCTCCCTGTTCTCCAGGGCCTGTCTTGCCTTTCTGGTTTTTACACATTTTGTGGATGTCCCTTTTGACCGGTGGGAAGTGATACTTCTTTGTAGTGCAGATTTGCATTGCCCGCTTGCTTGCTTGGCCAAAAAGGGCGTATGCGTTTTCTCCTGAATATATTCAGGAGAAAACGCATACGCCCTTTTTGGCCAAGTGCATCATTGTCGAAGTTGTGCCCCTCTTCCTGTGCTTTACAGGCGATTCTAACGTACCTCTTGAAATCTGTTTCCTGCTATTCTGCCTCGCATTCAAGTCCGCCTCGTTGCCTTCCCTCAACAGATTTTTGGACGATAGTTGGCCTTGATTACTCTGCCAGTTTGTGAATTGCTGTGCCCCTGAGCTCCATTTTTCAACTCGTTGTTTGTGAGCTGAACGCAAGTCCAAACATTTGGTTCAGGACCTATACTGGTTCCCAGTGGGTGGCTGAGACTTTGGTGAATTCTTCTTCCTGCCGGGAAATTAGAGTGACATGTGCCCATCCAAATGCCTAACAGCTACTCTCTCATTGGTTCTCCCTCTTCCCTTTCCTCCTCTGCCAAATGGGCAACCTGTGTGAACCAGGAGCTTAAAGGGGCTGTCTCTCCAAGTTGGGAGATTGATAGTAAAGCTGTTGGAAAGTCAAACCGGAGCACCAGGAGAGGGACTCTTCGTTGAGTTTTAGAAACCTTTCGTATTCACAGTGTGTCCATTCTCTAGGTTTCCCGTACATGTTATAGCTGTAGTAATATTCCCTTCAACCTGGAGAGGTGGGACCCATGGAATGGTTGCCATGCATTATTGCTTTAAAGGGTCTGCATTTGCTCACCCAATCTCACCAATCCTCTCAGTCCCAAGTGTCCAGCCTCATGCCGCATCCAGCTGTCATCGTGGATAGGGTCATTCCAGGTTGCATCAGAGACCCTGAAGGAATTGTAAAGAATTTCCCTGTTTCTTTGTTCTGTTTTTGAAATTCCTTTTTAGAGTGGGTTTGAGCTGATTCTCGCTGCCATGTTTATGCCAGTCTAGACACACTTGATTCCCTTACGGAGACATATCAATACATAGGTTTTAAGATTCTTACTAGTCAGATCTATTCCTCTGCGGGAAATATGGGGTTTTGAGTCCCTTTCACTGAGGAAGGTGTAGGTCTTGTCTATTCCATAGTTGGTTTTTGGAACAGTACCTGTGCTTATATCAAACTCTGGTTTGATGCATCACCCCACCTCTCCTTCCCCCTTAAGCAGGCATAAGAGTGTTTTCTAAATGTGAGACTCTGTTCTCTTTCCTAACTCAGTTCATGTGTAGCCATGTTTACAGGATCTTCCTAAGTGATATCTTATGATAAGTTTCTTTTTCTGTGTGACTTCTTTCACTTAGAATCATCGTACCTGAATCCACTCATTTTGCTGCTACTGGTCTTATGACATTGATTTCATGGCTGAGGGATATTCCATCGTTCGTAAGTTCCACAATGTTTTGAACCATTTTTATATTTCCTGGGATATTTCAGGTGTACCCAGGTTGAGGTTCTTGTAAGCAGTGCAGCCCTCAATTTGGGGGTGGCTCTGTCTTATGGATTTTCAGTTTTCCCAAGGTATATTCCCTAGACTGGAAGTGCCCTTGGCTCTGTAGCTCTGTTGTTTACTTGTTTTAGGGAGCACAGTGCACTCCTCCAGTGAGGCAGTTGGCAACTTACATCCTGCCCATCAGCATAACAAGGCTCCCATTTCGCCACGGCCTGTCTTGCCTTTCTGGTTTTTACACATTTTGTGGATGTCCCTTTTGACCCGTGGGAAGTGATACTTCTTTGTAGTGCAGATTTGCATTGCCCGCTTGCTTGCTTGGCCAAAAGGGCGTATGCGTGTTCTCCTGAATATATTCAGGAGAAAACGCATACGCCCTTTTTGGCCAAGTGCATCATTGTCGAAGTTGTGCCCCTCTTCCTGTGCTTTACAGGCGATTCTAACGTACCTCTTGAAATCTGTTTCCTGCTATTCTGCCTCGCTTTCAAGTCCGCCTCGTTGCCTTCCCTCAACAGATTTTTGGACGATAGTTGGCCTAGATTACTCTGCCAGTTTGTGAATTGCTGTGCCCCTGAGCTCCATTTTTCAACTCGTTTCTTGTGAGCTGAACGCAAGTCCAAACTTTTGGTTCAGGACCTATACTGGTTCCCGGTGCGTGGCTGAGACTTTGGTTAATTCTTCTTCCTGCCGGGAAATTAGAGTGACATGTGCCCATCCAAATGCCTAACAGCTACTCTCTCATTGGTTCTCCCTCTTCCCTTTCCTCCTCTGCCAAATGGGCAACCTGTGTGAACCAGGAGCTTAAAGGGGCTGTCTCTCCAAGTTGGGAGATTGATAGTAAAGCTGTTGGAAAGTCAAACCGGAGCACCAGGAGAGGGACTCTTCGTTGAGTTTTAGAAACCTTTCGTATTCACAGTGTGTCCATTCTCTAGGTTTCCCGTACATGTTATAGCTGTAGTAATATTCCCTTCAACCTGGAGAGTTGGGAATCATGGAATGGTTGCCATGCATTATTGCTATAAAGGGTCTGCCTTTGCTCAACCAATCTCTCCAATCCTCTCAGTCCCAAGTGTCCAGCCTCATGCCACATCCAGCTGTCATCGTAGATAGGGTCATTCCAGGTTGCATCAGAGACCCTGAAGGAATTGTAAAGAATTTCCCTGTTTCTTTGTTCTGTTTTTGAAATTCCTTTTTAGAGTGGGTTTGAGCTGATTCTCGCTGCCATGTTTATGCCAGTCTAGACACACTTGATTCCCTTACGGAGACATATCAATACATAGGTTTTAAGATTCTTACTAGTCAGATCTATTCCTCTGCGGGAAATATGGGGTTTTGAGTCCCTTTCACTGAGGAAGGTGTAGGTCTTGTCTATTCCATAGTTGGTTTTTGGAACAGTACCTGTGCTTATATCAAACTCTGGTTTGATGCATCACCCCACCTCTCCTTCCCCCTTAAGCAGGCATAAGAGTGTTTTCTAAATGTGAGACTCTGTTCTCTTTCCTAACTCAGTTCATGTGTTGCCATGTTTACAGGATCTTCCTAAGTGATATCTTATGATAAGTTTCTTTTTCTGTGTGACTTCTTTCACTTAGAATCATCGTACCTGAATCCACTCATTTTGCTGCTACTGGTCTTATGACATTGATTTCATGGCTGAGGGATATTCCATCGTACGTAAGTTCCACAATGTTTTGAACCATTTTTATATTTCCTGGGATATTTCAGGTGTACCCAGGTTGAGGTTCTTGTAAGCAGTGCAGCCCTCAATTTGGGGGTGGCTCTGTCTTATGGATTTTCAGTTTTCCCAAGGTATATTCCCTAGACTGGAAGTGCCCTTGGCTCTGTAGCTCTGTTGTTTACTTGTTTTAGGGAGCACAGTGCACTCCTCCAGTGAGGCAGTTGGCAACTTACATCCTGCCCATCAGCATAACAAGGCTCCCATTTCGCCACGGCCTGTCTTGCCTTTCTGGTTTTTACACATTTTGTGGATGTCCCTTTTGACCCGTGGGAAGTGATACTTCTTTGTAGTGCAGATTTGCATTGCCCGCTTGCTTGCTTGGCCAAAAGGGCGTATGCGTGTTCTCCTGAATATATTCAGGAGAAAACGCATACGCCCTTTTTGGCCAAGTGCATCATTGTCGAAGTTGTGCCCCTCTTCCTGTGCTTTACAGGCGATTCTAACGTACCTCTTGAAATCTGTTTCCTGCTATTCTGCCTCGCTTTCAAGTCCGCCTCGTTGCCTTCCCTCAACAGATTTTTGGACGATAGTTGGCCTAGATTACTCTGCCAGTTTGTGAATTGCTGTGCCCCTGAGCTCCATTTTTCAACTCGTTTCTTGTGAGCTGAACGCAAGTCCAAACTTTTGGTTCAGGACCTATACTGGTTCCCGGTGCGTGGCTGAGACTTTGGTTAATTCTTCTTCCTGCCGGGAAATTAGAGTGACATGTGCCCATCCAAATGCCTAACAGCTACTCTCTCATTGGTTCTCCCTCTTCCCTTTCCTCCTCTGCCAAATGGGCAACCTGTGTGAACCAGGAGCTTAAAGGGGCTGTCTCTCCAAGTTGGGAGATTGATAGTAAAGCTGTTGGAAAGTCAAACCGGAGCACCAGGAGAGGGACTCTTCGTTGAGTTTTAGAAACCTTTCGTATTCACAGTGTGTCCATTCTCTAGGTTTCCCGTACATGTTATAGCTGTAGTAATATTCCCTTCAACCTGGAGAGTTGGGAATCATGGAATGGTTGCCATGCATTATTGCTATAAAGGGTCTGCCTTTGCTCAACCAATCTCTCCAATCCTCTCAGTCCCAAGTGTCCAGCCTCATGCCACATCCAGCTGTCATCGTAGATAGGGTCATTCCAGGTTGCATCAGAGACCCTGAAGGAATTGTAAAGAATTTCCCTGTTTCTTTGTTCTGTTTTTGAAATTCCTTTTTAGAGTGGGTTTGAGCTGATTCTCGCTGCCATGTTTATGCCAGTCTAGACACACTTGATTCCCTTACGGAGACATATCAATACATAGGTTTTAAGATTCTTACTAGTCAGATCTATTCCTCTGCGGGAAATATGGGGTTTTGAGTCCCTTTCACTGAGGAAGGTGTAGGTCTTGTCTATTCCATAGTTGGTTTTTGGAACAGTACCTGTGCTTATATCAAACTCTGGTTTGATGCATCACCCCACCTCTCCTTCCCCCTTAAGCAGGCATAAGAGTGTTTTCTAAATGTGAGACTCTGTTCTCTTTCCTAACTCAGTTCATGTGTTGCCATGTTTACAGGATCTTCCTAAGTGATATCTTATGATAAGTTTCTTTTTCTGTGTGACTTCTTTCACTTAGAATCATCGTACCTGAATCCACTCATTTTGCTGCTACTGGTCTTATGACATTGATTTCATGGCTGAGGGATATTCCATCGTACGTAAGTTCCACAATGTTTTGAACCATTTTTATATTTCCTGGGATATTTCAGGTGTACCCAGGTTGAGGTTCTTGTAAGCAGTGCAGCCCTCAATTTGGGGGTGGCTCTGTCTTATGGATTTTCAGTTTTCCCAAGGTATATTCCCTAGACTGGAAGTGCCCTTGGCTCTGTAGCTCTGTTGTTTACTTGTTTTAGGGAACACAATGCACTCCTCCAGTGAGGCAGTTGGCAACTTACATCCCGCCCATCAGCATAACAAGGCTCCCTGTTCTCCAGGGCCTGTCTTGCCTTTCTGGTTTTTACACATTTTGTGGATGTCCCTTTTGACCGTTGGGAAGTGATACTTCTTTGTAGTGCAGATTTGCATTGCCCGCTTGCTTGCTTGGCCAAAAAGGGCGTATGCGTTTTCTCCTGAATATATTCAGGAGAAAACGCATACGCCCTTTTTGGCCAAGTGCATCATTGTCGAAGTTGTGCCCCTCTTCCTGTGCTTTACAGGCGATTCTAACGTACCTCTTGAAATCTGTTTCCTGCTATTCTGCCTCGCATTCAAGTCCGCCTCGTTGCCTTCCCTCAACAGATTTTTGGACGATAGTTGGCCTTGATTACTCTGCCAGTTTGTGAATTGCTGTGCCCCTGAGCTCCATTTTTCAACTCGTTTTTTGTGAGCTGAACGCAAGTCCAAACATTTGGTTCAGGACCTATACTGGTTCCCGGTGGGTGGCTGAGACTTTGGTTAATTATTCTTCCTGCCGGGAAATTAGAGTGACATGTGCCCATCCAAATGCCTAACAGCTACTCTCTCATTGGTTCTCCCTCTTCCCTTTCCTCCTCTGCCAAATGGGCAACCTGTGTGAACCAGGAGCTTAAAGGGGCTGTCTCTCCAAGTTGGGAGATTGATAGTAAAGCTGTTGGAAAGTCAAACCGGAGCACCAGGAGAGGGACTCTTCGTTGAGTTTTAGAAACCTTTCGTATTCACAGTGTGTCCATTCTCTAGGTTTCCCGTACATGTTATAGCTGTAGTAATATTCCCTTCAACCTGGAGAGGTGGGACCCATGGAATGGTTGCCATGCATTATTGCTTTAAAGGGTCTGCATTTGCTCACCCAATCTCACCAATCCTCTCAGTCCCAAGTGTCCAGCCTCATGCCACATCCAGCTGTCATCGTAGATAGGGTCATTCCAGGTTGCATCAGAGACCCTGAAGGAATTGTAAAGAATTTCCCTGTTTCTTTGTTCTGTTTTTGAAATTCCTTTTTAGAGTGGGTTTGAGCTGATTCTCGCTGCCATGTTTATGCCAGTCTAGACACACTTGATTCCCTTACGGAGACATATCAATACATAGGTTTTAAGATTCTTACTAGTCAGATCTATTCCTCTGCGGGAAATATGGGGTTTTGAGTCCCTTTCACTGAGGAAGGTGTAGGTCTTGTCTATTCCATAGTTGGTTTTTGGAACAGTACTTGTGCTTATATCAAACTCTGGTTTGATGCATCACCCCACCTCTCCTTCCCCCTTAAGCAGGCATAAGAGTGTTTTCTAAATGTGAGACTCTGTTCTCTTTCCTAACTCAGTTCATGTGTTGCCATGTTTACAGGATCTTCCTAAGTGATATCTTATGATAAGTTTCTTTTTCTGTGTGACTTCTTTCACTTAGAATCATCGTACCTGAATCCACTCATTTTGCTGCTACTGGTCTTATGACATTGATTTCATGGCTGAGGGATATTCCATCGTACGTAAGTTCCACAATGTTTTGAACCATTTTTATATTTCCTGGGATATTTCAGGTGTACCCAGGTTGAGGTTCTTGTAAGCAGTGCAGCCCTCAATTTGGGGGTGGCTCTGTCTTATGGATTTTCAGTTTTCCCAAGGTATATTCCCTAGACTGGAAGTGCCCTTGGCTCTGTAGCTCTGTTGTTTACTTGTTTTAGGGAACACAATGCACTCCTCCAGTGAGGCAGTTGGCAACTTACATCCCGCCCATCAGCATAACAAGGCTCCCTGTTCTCCAGGGCCTGTCTTGCCTTTCTGGTTTTTACACATTTTGTGGATGTCCCTTTTGACCCGTGGGAAGTGATACTTCTTTGTAGTGCAGATTTGCATTGCCCGCTTGCTTGCTTGGCCAAAAAGGGCGTATGCGTTTTCTCCTGAATATATTCAGGAGAAAACGCATACGCCCTTTTTGGCCAAGTGCATCATTGTCGAAGTTGTGCCCCTCTTCCTGTGCTTTACAGGCGATTCTAACGTACCTCTTGAAATCTGTTTCCTGCTATTCTGCCTCGCATTCAAGTCCGCCTCGTTGCCTTCCCTCAACAGATTTTTGGACGATAGTTGGCCTTGATTACTCTGCCAGTTTGTGAATTGCTGTGCCCCTGAGCTCCATTTTTCAACTCGTTGTTTGTGAGCTGAACGCAAGTCCAAACATTTGGTTCAGGACCTATACTGGTTCCCAGTGGGTGGCTGAGACTTTGGTGAATTCTTCTTCCTGCCGGGAAATTAGAGTGACATGTGCCCATCCAAATGCCTAACAGCTACTCTCTCATTGGTTCTCCCTCTTCCCTTTCCTCCTCTGCCAAATGGGCAACCTGTGTGAACCAGGAGCTTAAAGGGGCTGTCTCTCCAAGTTGGGAGATTGATAGTAAAGCTGTTGGAAAGTCAAACCGGAGCACCAGGAGAGGGACTCTTCGTTGAGTTTTAGAAACCTTTCGTATTCACAGTGTGTCCATTCTCTAGGTTTCCCGTACATGTTATAGCTGTAGTAATATTCCCTTCAACCTGGAGAGGTGGGACCCATGGAATGGTTGCCATGCATTATTGCTTTAAAGGGTCTGCATTTGCTCACCCAATCTCACCAATCCTCTCAGTCCCAAGTGTCCAGCCTCATGCCGCATCCAGCTGTCATCGTAGATAGGGTCATTCCAGGTTGCATCAGAGACCCTGAAGGAATTGTAAAGAATTTCCCTGTTTCTTTGTTCTGTTTTTGAAATTCCTTTTTAGAGTGGGTTTGAGCTGATTCTCGCTGCCATGTTTATGCCAGTCTAGACACACTTGATTCCCTTACGGAGACATATCAATACATAGGTTTTAAGATTCTTACTAGTCAGATCTATTCCTCTGCGGGAAATATGGGGTTTTGAGTCCCTTTCACTGAGGAAGGTGTAGGTCTTGTCTATTCCATAGTTGGTTTTTGGAACAGTACCTGTGCTTATATCAAACTCTGGTTTGATGCATCACCCCACCTCTCCTTCCCCCTTAAGCAGGCATAAGAGTGTTTTCTAAATGTGAGACTCTGTTCTCTTTCCTAACTCAGTTCATGTGTAGCCATGTTTACAGGATCTTCCTAAGTGATATCTTATGATAAGTTTCTTTTTCTGTGTGACTTCTTTCACTTAGAATCATCGTACCTGAATCCACTCATTTTGCTGCTACTGGTCTTATGACATTGATTTCATGGCTGAGGGATATTCCATCGTACGTAAGTTCCACAATGTTTTGAACCATTTTTATATTTCCTGGGATATTTCAGGTGTACCCAGGTTGAGGTTCTTGTAAGCAGTGCAGCCCTCAATTTGGGGGTGGCTCTGTCTTATGGATTTTCAGTTTTCCCAAGGTATATTCCCTAGACTGGAAGTGCCCTTGGCTCTGTAGCTCTGTTGTTTACTTGTTTTAGGGAACACAATGCACTCCTCCAGTGAGGCAGTTGGCAACTTACATCCCGCCCATCAGCATAACAAGGCTCCCTGTTCTCCAGGGCCTGTCTTGCCTTTCTGGTTTTTACACATTTTGTGGATGTCCCTTTTGACCGTTGGGAAGTGATACTTCTTTGTAGTGCAGATTTGCATTGCCCGCTTGCTTGCTTGGCCAAAAAGGGCGTATGCGTTTTCTCCTGAATATATTCAGGAGAAAACGCATACGCCCTTTTTGGCCAAGTGCATCATTGTCGAAGTTGTGCCCCTCTTCCTGTGCTTTACAGGCGATTCTAACGTACCTCTTGAAATCTGTTTCCTGCTATTCTGCCTCGCATTCAAGTCCGCCTCGTTGCCTTCCCTCAACAGATTTTTGGACGATAGTTGGCCTTGATTACTCTGCCAGTTTGTGAATTGCTGTGCCCCTGAGCTCCATTTTTCAACTCGTTTTTTGTGAGCTGAACGCAAGTCCAAACATTTGGTTCAGGACCTATACTGGTTCCCGGTGGGTGGCTGAGACTTTGGTTAATTCTTCTTCCTGCCGGGAAATTAGAGTGACATGTGCCCATCCAAATGCCTAACAGCTACTCTCTCATTGGTTCTCCCTCTTCCCTTTCCTCCTCTGCCAAATGGGCAACCTGTGTGAACCAGGAGCTTAAAGGGGCTGTCTCTCCAAGTTGGGAGATTGATAGTAAAGCTGTTGGAAAGTCAAACCGGAGCACCAGGAGAGGGACTCTTCGTTGAGTTTTAGAAACCTTTCGTATTCACAGTGTGTCCATTCTCTAGGTTTCCCGTACATGTTATAGCTGTAGTAATATTCCCTTCAACCTGGAGAGGTGGGACCCATGGAATGGTTGCCATGCATTATTGCTTTAAAGGGTCTGCATTTGCTCACCCAATCTCACCAATCCTCTCAGTCCCAAGTGTCCAGCCTCATGCCGCATCCAGCTGTCATCGTAGATAGGGTCATTCCAGGTTGCATCAGAGACCCTGAAGGAATTGTAAAGAATTTCCCTGTTTCTTTGTTCTGTTTTTGAAATTCCTTTTTAGAGTGGGTTTGAGCTGATTCTCGCTGCCATGTTTATGCCAGTCTAGACACACTTGATTCCCTTACGGAGACATATCAATACATAGGTTTTAAGATTCTTACTAGTCAGATCTATTCCTCTGCGGGAAATATGGGGTTTTGAGTCCCTTTCACTGAGGAAGGTGTAGGTCTTGTCTATTCCATAGTTGGTTTTTGGAACAGTACCTGTGCTTATATCAAACTCTGGTTTGATGCATCACCCCACCTCTCCTTCCCCCTTAAGCAGGCATAAGAGTGTTTTCTAAATGTGAGACTCTGTTCTCTTTCCTAACTCAGTTCATGTGTAGCCATGTTTACAGGATCTTCCTAAGTGATATCTTATGATAAGTTTCTTTTTCTGTGTGACTTCTTTCACTTAGAATCATCGTACCTGAATCCACTCATTTTGCTGCTACTGGTCTTATGACATTGATTTCATGGCTGAGGGATATTCCATCGTACGTAAGTTCCACAATGTTTTGAACCATTTTTATATTTCCTGGGATATTTCCGGTGTACCCAGGTTGAGGTTCTTGTAAGCAGTGCAGCCCTCAATTTGGGGGTGGCTCTGTCTTATGGATTTTCAGTTTTCCCAAGGTATATTCCCTAGACTGGAAGTGCCCTTGGCTCTGTAGCTCTGTTGTTTACTTGTTTTAGGGAACACAATGCACTCCTCCAGTGAGGCAGTTGGCAACTTACATCCCGCCCATCAGCATAACAAGGCTCCCTGTTCTCCAGGGCCTGTCTTGCCTTTCTGGTTTTTACACATTTTGTGGATGTCCCTTTTGACCGTTGGGAAGTGATACTTCTTTGTAGTGCAGATTTGCATTGCCCGCTTGCTTGCTTGGCCAAAAAGGGCGTATGCGTTTTCTCCTGAATATATTCAGGAGAAAACGCATACGCCCTTTTTGGCCAAGTGCATCATTGTCGAAGTTGTGCCCCTCTTCCTGTGCTTTACAGGCGATTCTAACGTACCTCTTGAAATCTGTTTCCTGCTATTCTGCCTCGCATTCAAGTCCGCCTCGTTGCCTTCCCTCAACAGATTTTTGGACGATAGTTGGCCTTGATTACTCTGCCAGTTTGTGAATTGCTGTGCCCCTGAGCTCCATTTTTCAACTCGTTTTTTGTGAGCTGAACGCAAGTCCAAACATTTGGTTCAGGACCTATACTGGTTCCCGGTGGGTGGCTGAGACTTTGGTTAATTCTTCTTCCTGCCGGGAAATTAGAGTGACATGTGCCCATCCAAATGCCTAACAGCTACTCTCTCATTGGTTCTCCCTCTTCCCTTTCCTCCTCTGCCAAATGGGCAACCTGTGTGAACCAGGAGCTTAAAGGGGCTGTCTCTCCAAGTTGGGAGATTGATAGTAAAGCTGTTGGAAAGTCAAACCGGAGCACCAGGAGAGGGACTCTTCGTTGAGTTTTAGAAACCTTTCGTATTCACAGTGTGTCCATTCTCTAGGTTTCCCGTACATGTTATAGCTGTAGTAATATTCCCTTCAACCTGGAGAGGTGGGACCCATGGAATGGTTGCCATGCATTATTGCTTTAAAGGGTCTGCATTTGCTCACCCAATCTCACCAATCCTCTCAGTCCCAAGTGTCCAGCCTCATGCCGCATCCAGCTGTCATCGTAGATAGGGTCATTCCAGGTTGCATCAGAGACCCTGAAGGAATTGTAAAGAATTTCCCTGTTTCTTTGTTCTGTTTTTGAAATTCCTTTTTAGAGTGGGTTTGAGCTGATTCTCGCTGCCATGTTTATGCCAGTCTAGACACACTTGATTCCCTTACGGAGACATATCAATACATAGGTTTTAAGATTCTTACTAGTCAGATCTATTCCTCTGTGGGAAATATGGGGTTTTGAGTCCCTTTCACTGAGGAAGGTGTAGGTCTTGTCTATTCCATAGTTGGTTTTTGGAACAGTACCTGTGCTTATATCAAACTCTGGTTTGATGCATCACCCCACCTCTCCTTCCCCCTTAAGCAGGCATAAGAGTGTTTTCTAAATGTGAGACTCTGTTCTCTTTCCTAACTCAGTTCATGTGTAGCCATGTTTACAGGATCTTCCTAAGTGATATCTTATGATAAGATTCTTTTTCTGTGTGACTTCTTTCACTTAGAATCATCGTACCTGAATCCACTCATTTTGCTGCTACTGGTCTTATGACATTGATTTCATGGCTGAGGGATATTCCATCGTATGTAATTTCCACAATTTTTTGAACCATTTTTATATTTCCTGGGATATTTCCGGTGTACCCAGGTTGAGGTTCTTGTAAGCAGTGCAGCCCTCAATTTGGGGGTGGCTCTGTCTTAAGGATTTTCAGTTTTCCCAAGGTATATTCCCTAGACTGGAAGTGCCCTTGGCTCTGTAGCTCTGTTGTTTACTTGTTTTAGGGGGCACAATGCACTCCTCCAGTGAGGCAGTTGGCAACTTATATCCTGCCCATCAGCATAACAAGGCTCCCATTTCGCCACGGCCTGTCTTGCCTTTCTGGTTTTTACACATTTTGTGGATGTCCCTTTTGACCCGTGGGAAGTGATACTTCTTTGTAGTGCAGATTTGCATTGCCCGCTTGCTTGCTTGGCCAAAAAGGGCGTATGCGTTTTCTCCTGTATATATTCAGGAGAAAACGCATACGCCCTTTTTGGCCAAGTGCATCATTGTCGAAGTTGTGCCCCTCTTCCTGTGCTTTACAGGCGATTCTAACGTACCTCTTGAAATCTGTTTCCTGCTATTCTGCCTCGCATTCAAGTCCGCCTCGTTGCCTTCCCTCAACAGATTTTTGGACGATAGTTGGCCTTGATTACTCTGCCAGTTTGTGAATTGCTGTGCCCCTGAGCTCCATTTTTCAACTCGTTTTTTGTGAGCTGAACGCAAGTCCAAACATTTGGTTCAGGACCTATACTGGTTCCCGGTGGGTGGCTGAGACTTTGGTTAATTCTTCTCCTGCCGGGAAATTAGAGTGACATGTGCCCATCCAAATGCCTAACAGCTACTCTCTCATTGGTTCTCCCTCTTCCCTTTCCTCCTCTGCCAAATGGGCAACCTGTGTGAACCAGGAGCTTAAAGGGGCTGTCTCTCCAAGTTGGGAGATTGATAGTAAAGCTGTTGGAAAGTCAAACCGGAGCACCAGGAGAGGGACTCTTCGTTGAGTTTTAGAAACCTTTCGTATTCACAGTGTGTCCATTCTCTAGGTTTCCCGTACATGTTATAGCTGTAGTAATATTCCCTTCAACCTGGAGAGGTGGGACCCATGGAATGGTTGCCATGCATTATTGCTTTAAAGGGTCTGCATTTGCTCACCCAATCTCACCAATCCTCTCAGTCCCAAGTGTCCAGCCTCATGCCACATCCAGCTGTCATCGTAGATAGGGTCATTCCAGGTTGCATCAGAGACCCTGAAGGAATTGTAAAGAATTTCCCTGTTTCTTTGTTCTGTTTTTGAAATTCCTTTTTAGAGTGGGTTTGAGCTGATTCTCGCTGCCATGTTTATGCCAGTCTAGACACACTTGATTCCCTTACGGAGACATATCAATACATAGGTTTTAAGATTCTTAATAGTCAGATCTATTCCTCTGCGGGAAATATGGGGTTTTGAGTCCCTTTCACTGAGGAAGGTGTAGGTCTTGTCTATTCCATAGTTGGTTTTTGGAACAGTACCTGTGCTTATATCAAACTCTGGTTTGATGCATCACCCCACCTCTCCTTCCCCCTTAAGCAGGCATAAGAGTGTTTTCTAAATGTGAGACTCTGTTCTCTTTCCTAACTCAGTTCATGTGTAGCCATGTTTACAGGATCTTCCTAAGTGATATCTTATGATAAGTTTCTTTTTCTGTGTGACTTCTTTCACTTAGAATCATCGTACCTGAATCCACTCATTTTGCTGCTACTGGTCTTATGACATTGATTTCATGGCTGAGGGATATTCCTTCGTACGTAAGTTCCACAATGTTTTGAACCATTTTTATATTTCCTGGGATATTTCAGGTGTACCCAGGTTGAGGTTCTTGTAAGCAGTGCAGCCCTCAATTTGGGGGTGGCTCTGTCTTATGGATTTTCAGTTTTCCCAAGGTATATTCCCTAGACTGGAAGTGCCCTTGGCTCTGTAGCTCTGTTGTTTACTTGTTTTAGGGAACACAATGCACTCCTCCAGTGAGGCAGTTGGCAACTTACATCCCGCCCATCAGCATAACAAGGCTCCCTGTTCTCCAGGGCCTGTCTTGCCTTTCTGGTTTTTACACATTTTGTGGATGTCCCTTTTGACCGTTGGGAAGTGATACTTCTTTGTAGTGCAGATTTGCATTGCCCGCTTGCTTGCTTGGCCAAAAAGGGCGTATGCGTTTTCTCCTGAATATATTCAGGAGAAAACGCATACGCCCTTTTTGGCCAAGTGCATCATTGTCGAAGTTGTGCCCCTCTTCCTGTGCTTTACAGGCGATTCTAACGTACCTCTTGAAATCTGTTTCCTGCTATTCTGCCTCGCATTCAAGTCCGCCTCGTTGCCTTCCCTCAACAGATTTTTGGACGATAGTTGGCCTTGATTACTCTGCCAGTTTGTGAATTGCTGTGCCCCTGAGCTCCATTTTTCAACTCGTTTTTTGTGAGCTGAACGCAAGTCCAAACATTTGGTTCAGGACCTATACTGGTTCCCGGTGGGTGGCTGAGACTTTGGTTAATTCTTCTTCCTGCCGGGAAATTAGAGTGACATGTGCCCATCCAAATGCCTAACAGCTACTCTCTCATTGGTTCTCCCTCTTCCCTTTCCTCCTCTGCCAAATGGGCAACCTGTGTGAACCAGGAGCTTAAAGGGGCTGTCTCTCCAAGTTGGGAGATTGATAGTAAAGCTGTTGGAAAGTCAAACCGGAGCACCAGGAGAGGGACTCTTCGTTGAGTTTTAGAAACCTTTCGTATTCACAGTGTGTCCATTCTCTAGGTTTCCCGTACATGTTATAGCTGTAGTAATATTCCCTTCAACCTGGAGAGGTGGGACCCATGGAATGGTTGCCATGCATTATTGCTTTAAAGGGTCTGCATTTGCTCACCCAATCTCACCAATCCTCTCAGTCCCAAGTGTCCAGCCTCATGCCGCATCCAGCTGTCATCGTAGATAGGGTCATTCCAGGTTGCATCAGAGACCCTGAAGGAATTGTAAAGAATTTCCCTGTTTCTTTGTTCTGTTTTTGAAATTCCTTTTTAGAGTGGGTTTGAGCTGATTCTCGCTGCCATGTTTATGCCAGTCTAGACACACTTGATTCCCTTACGGAGACATATCAATACATAGGTTTTAAGATTCTTACTAGTCAGATCTATTCCTCTGTGGGAAATATGGGGTTTTGAGTCCCTTTCACTGAGGAAGGTGTAGGTCTTGTCTATTCCATAGTTGGTTTTTGGAACAGTACCTGTGCTTATATCAAACTCTGGTTTGATGCATCACCCCACCTCTCCTTCCCCCTTAAGCAGGCATAAGAGTGTTTTCTAAATGTGAGACTCTGTTCTCTTTCCTAACTCAGTTCATGTGTAGCCATGTTTACAGGATCTTCCTAAGTGATATCTTATGATAAGATTCTTTTTCTGTGTGACTTCTTTCACTTAGAATCATCGTACCTGAATCCACTCATTTTGCTGCTACTGGTCTTATGACATTGATTTCATGGCTGAGGGATATTCCATCGTATGTAATTTCCACAATTTTTTGAACCATTTTTATATTTCCTGGGATATTTCCGGTGTACCCAGGTTGAGGTTCTTGTAAGCAGTGCAGCCCTCAATTTGGGGGTGGCTCTGTCTTAAGGATTTTCAGTTTTCCCAAGGTATATTCCCTAGACTGGAAGTGCCCTTGGCTCTGTAGCTCTGTTGTTTACTTGTTTTAGGGGGCACAATGCACTCCTCCAGTGAGGCAGTTGGCAACTTATATCCTGCCCATCAGCATAACAAGGCTCCCATTTCGCCACGGCCTGTCTTGCCTTTCTGGTTTTTACACATTTTGTGGATGTCCCTTTTGACCCGTGGGAAGTGATACTTCTTTGTAGTGCAGATTTGCATTGCCCGCTTGCTTGCTTGGCCAAAAAGGGCGTATGCGTTTTCTCCTGTATATATTCAGGAGAAAACGCATACGCCCTTTATGGCCAAGTGCATCATTGTCGAAGTTGTGCCCCTCTTCCTGTGCTTTACAGGCGATTCTAACGTACCTCTTGAAATCTGTTTCCTGCTATTCTGCCTCGCATTCAAGTCCGCCTCGTTGCCTTCCCTCAACAGATTTTTGGACGATAGTTGGCCTTGATTACTCTGCCAGTTTGTGAATTGCTGTGCCCCTGAGCTCCATTTTTCAACTCGTTTTTTGTGAGCTGAACGCAAGTCCAAACATTTGGTTCAGGACCTATACTGGTTCCTGGTGGGTGGCTGAGACTTTGGTTAATTCTTCTCCTGCCGGGAAATTAGAGTGACATGTGCCCATCCAAATGCCTAACAGCTACTCTCTCATTGGTTCTCCCTCTTCCCTTTCCTCCTCTGCCAAATGGGCAACCTGTGTGAACCAGGAGCTTAAAGGGGCTGTCTCTCCAAGTTGGGAGATTGATAGTAAAGCTGTTGGAAAGTCAAACCGGAGCACCAGGAGAGGGACTCTTCGTTGAGTTTTAGAAACCTTTCGTATTCACAGTGTGTCCATTCTCTAGGTTTCCCGTACATGTTATAGCTGTAGTAATATTCCCTTCAACCTGGAGAGGTGGGACCCATGGAATGGTTGCCATGCATTATTGCTTTAAAGGGTCTGCATTTGCTCACCCAATCTCACCAATCCTCTCAGTCCCAAGTGTCCAGCCTCATGCCACATCCAGCTGTCATCGTAGATAGGGTCATTCCAGGTTGCATCAGAGACCCTGAAGGAATTGTAAAGAATTTCCCTGTTTCTTTGTTCTGTTTTTGAAATTCCTTTTTAGAGTGGGTTTGAGCTGATTCTCGCTGCCATGTTTATGCCAGTCTAGACACACTTGATTCCCTTACGGAGACATATCAATACATAGGTTTTAAGATTCTTAATAGTCAGATCTATTCCTCTGCGGGAAATATGGGGTTTTGAGTCCCTTTCACTGAGGAAGGTGTAGGTCTTGTCTATTCCATAGTTGGTTTTTGGAACAGTACCTGTGCTTATATCAAACTCTGGTTTGATGCATCACCCCACCTCTCCTTCCCCCTTAAGCAGGCATAAGAGTGTTTTCTAAATGTGAGACTCTGTTCTCTTTCCTAACTCAGTTCATGTGTAGCCATGTTTACAGGATCTTCCTAAGTGATATCTTATGATAAGTTTCTTTTTCTGTGTGACTTCTTTCACTTAGAATCATCGTACCTGAATCCACTCATTTTGCTGCTACTGGTCTTATGACATTGATTTCATGGCTGAGGGATATTCCTTCGTACGTAAGTTCCACAATGTTTTGAACCATTTTTATATTTCCTGGGATATTTCAGGTGTACCCAGGTTGAGGTTCTTGTAAGCAGTGCAGCCCTCAATTTGGGGGTGGCTCTGTCTTATGGATTTTCAGTTTTCCCAAGGTATATTCCCTAGACTGGAAGTGCCCTTGGCTCTGTAGCTCTGTTGTTTACTTGTTTTAGGGAACACAATGCACTCCTCCAGTGAGGCAGTTGGCAACTTACATCCCGCCCATCAGCATAACAAGGCTCCCTGTTCTCCAGGGCCTGTCTTGCCTTTCTGGTTTTTACACATTTTGTGGATGTCCCTTTTGACCGTTGGGAAATGATACTTCTTTGTAGTGCAGATTTGCATTGCCCGCTTGGTTGCTTCGCCAAAAAGGGCGTATGCGTTTTCTCCTGAATATATTCAGGAGAAAACGCATACGCCCTTTTTGGCCAAGTGCATCATTGTCGAAGTTGTGCCCCTCTTCCTGTGCTTTACAGGCGATTCTAACGTACCTCTTGAAATCTGTTTCCTGCTATTCTGCCTCGCATTCAAGTCCGCCTCGTTGCCTTCCCTCAACAGATTTTTGGACGATAGTTGGCCTTGATTACTCTGCCAGTTTGTGAATTGCTGTGCCCCTGAGCTCCATTTTTCAACTCGTTTTTTGTGAGCTGAACGCAAGTCCAAACATTTGGTTCAGGACCTATACTGGTTCCCGGTGGGTGGCTGAGACTTTGGTTAATTCTTCTTCCTGCCGGGAAATTAGAGTGACATGTGCCCATCCAAATGCCTAACAGCTACTCTCTCATTGGTTCTCCCTCTTCCCTTTCCTCCTCGGGCAAATTGGCAACCTGTGTGAACCAGGAGCTTAAAGGGGCTGTCTCTCCAAGTTGGGAGATTGATAGGAAAGCAGTTGGAAAATCAAACCGGAGCACCAGGAGAGGGACTCTTCGTTGAGTTTTAGAAACCTTTTGTATTCACAGTGTGTCCATTCTCTAGGTTTCCCGTACATGTTATAGCTTTAGAAATATTCCCTACAACCTGGAGAGTTGGGACCCATGGAATGGGTGCCATGCATTATTGCTTTAAAGGGTCTGCATTTGCTCACCCAATCTCACCAATCCTCTCAGTCCCAAGTGGCCAGCCTCATGCCGCATCCAGCTGTCATCGTAGATAGGGTCATTCCAGGTTGCATCAGAGACCCTGAAGGAATTGTAAAGAATTTCCCTATTTCTTTGTTTTGTTTTTGAAATTCCTTTTTATCGTGGGTTTGAGCTGATTCTCGCTGCCCTGTTTATGCCAGTCTAGACACACTTGATTCCCTTACGGAGACATATCAATACATAGGTTTTAAGATTCTTACTAGTCAGATCTATTACTCTGTGGGAAATATGGGGTTTTGAGTCCCTTTCACTGAGGAAGGTGTAGGTCTTGTCTATTCCATAGTTGGTTTTTGGAATGGTACCTGTGCTTATATCAAACTCTGGTTTGATGCATCACCCCACCTCTCCTTCCCCCTTAAGCAGGCATAAGAGTGTTTTCTAAATGTGAGACTCTGTTCTCTTTCCTAACTCAGTTCATGTGTAGCCATGTTTACAGGATCTTCCTAAGTGATATCTTATGATAAGCTTCTTTTTCTGTGTGACTTCTTTCACTTAGAATCATCGTACCTGAATCCACTCATTTTGCTGCTACTGGTCTTATGACATTGATTTCATGGCTGAGGGATATTCCATCGTACGTAAGTTCCACAATGTTTTGAACCATTTTTATATTTCCTGGGATATTTCAGGTGTACCCAGGTTGAGGTTCTTGTAAGCAGTGCAGCCCTCAATTTGGGGGTGGCTCTGTCTTATGGATTTTCAGTTTTCCCAAGGTATATTCCCTAGACTGGAAGTGCCCTTGGCTCTGTAGCTCTGTTGTTTACTTGTTTTAGGGAACACAATGCACTCCTCCAGTGAGGCAGTTGGCAACTTACATCCCGCCCATCAGCATAACAAGGCTCCCTGTTCTCCAGGGCCTGTCTTGTCTTTCTGGTTTTTACACATTTTGTGGATATCCCTTTTGACCCGTGGGAAGTGATACTTCTTTGTAGTGCAGATTTGCATTGCCCGCTTGCTTGCTTGGCCAAAAACGGCATATGCGTTTTCTCCTGAATATATTTAGGAGAAAACACATACGCCCTTTTTGGCCAAGTGCATCATTGTCGAAGTTGTGCCCCTCTTACTGTGCTTTACATGCGACGACCACCCTGGCTGGCCTGCAGGCACCAAGTTGGCCTGCGTGCTGTCGCTGGTGTGGCTCCACGGTCCTTCCTCTAGGCTTTCAAGCCCTTGTACATATTCAGGTGTTTTACCTGGAAAGGGTGGGAACAGTTCAGCAGCAGCTGGCCTGGGGCTCAGCTCACGTTTACTCACAGATGCCTCGGCACGGTCCCCCAGCTTTGCAATGAGGACGCTCCTTGCGTGGGGGGTGGGTTGATGGCTGTATGGGAGATGGTTCTCCACCTCTGACCAATTTCAGAATTGTTTACCACTGTAGCAAGTGCCCTGATAGGGTTTTCCTCTGTATAACTCGTGGGTTCAGGTTTTTTTTTCTTTTATGGTTCAAGTTAGATTTTATTCCTCTTTTATGTATTTATAGATATAAGCATGGAAATAAGTCATTACTATAAATACATCTGTGTGACGGGGAGGATTTTTTCTGATTTATTTTTAAATTTTATTTTTTAAAATTTTGAAATTTAATTTTCTTTATTTTTTTATACAGCACATTATTATTAGTTATGTATTTTATGCGTATACATGTATACAGGTCAATCCCAAACTCCCAACTCATCCCACCACCACCACCCCATGGCTTCCCACACTTGGTGTCCATATGTTTTTTCTCTACCTCTGTGTCTCTATTTCTTCCCTGCAAACCAGTTCATCTGTACCATCTTTAGGCTCCACATATATGCATTAATATACAATATTTGTTTTCCTCTTTCTGACTTACTTCATTCTGTATTACAGTCTCTCGATCCATCGATGTCTCTACAAATGACCCAGTTTCATTCCTTTTTATGGCGAGTAATATTCCATTTCATATATGTACCACATCTTTATCCATTCATCTGTCTGTGGGCATTTAGGTTGCTTCCATTACCTGGCTATTGTAAATAGTGCTGCAATGAACATTGTGGTGAATGTGTCTTTTTGAAATACGGTTTTCTCTGGGTATATGTCCAGAAGTGGGATTGCTGGATCAGATGGTAATTCTATTTCTAGTTTTTTTAAGGAAACTCCATACTGTTCTCCATAGTGACTGTATCAATTTACATTCCCACCAATAGTGGAAGAGGGCTCCTTTTGTCCACACCCTCCCCAGAATTGGTTGTTTGTAGATTTTCTGATGATGCCGATTCTAACAGGTGTGAGGTGATACCTCATTGTAATTTTCATTGGCATTTCTCTAATAATTAGTGTTGTTGAGCAGCTTTTCATGTGCGTCTTGGCCATCTCTGTGCCTTCTTTGAAGAAACGTCTCTTTAGATCCTCTGCCCATTTTTGTATTGGGATGTTTGTTTTTTTAATATTAAGCTTCATGTGTTGTTTATATATATTGGAGATTAAACCTCTGTCCATTGATTCGTCTGCAACGATTTTGGCCCATTCTGAGGGATGCCTTTTTCCATTCCCGTGTTTTTTAACAAAAAAGGAAAGAAAGGAAAAGAAGCAGAACACTAATGTGCGTAAAATATGCCTTTTGAAACGGTCGTTTTGAAATATGGACGTGCTTTGAATTTTTTGGTCGATATGTGACCCCAGGATTTGTTTTCAGAGCAGGTGTCATTTACAGCCCTGCAATGATTTTGAATATCAACTGACCATTAGCGTTGGGATTAAACTGCTGTTGTGTGAAACGGCCACAAGGTGGCAGCAGTTCACCCTTACCAAATCTGGTTACTAGGGCAAGAGAGCCTCAGTGGAAGTGGTGTTCTAGTTTGGAGTTTAGAATGGAATGTGCCAGGAGAAAGCCCCTCACGTTTGTCTCACTACTTCTTGTTCGTGTTTTTAATTTAATTTTTTATTTTTTATTACAGCAAGTTTGATTACAATGTTTGGCTTGTTGTAGGTGTGGAAGATGTGGTTCTTTTACACATATACAGATGACTGTTCTTCCTGGGATCCTTTTCCGATGTACGTTATGACAGAATGTTGAGTAGTCCTCTCTTGGTATTCTGTAGGTCTTTGGTGATTATATATGTCACCTGTGTTTGTATATGTCTGTTAACCCCGATATCGTAATGAAACCAATCCTCACAACTTTCCATTGGTGAACCATAAGTTTGTTTAATGAATCTGTGATTGCCCTTCTCCGTGGAAATATCTGCCCTGGTATCCATTTTTAGGTAACACCTATAAGTGATATGATTTGATATGTGTTTCACTTTCTGACTTACTACAAGGCACGTGATTACTTCTAGACTCATCTACGGTGCTGCAAATGGCATTGTGTCCTTTTTTCCCTTGACTTCTCTTCTGCCTTAGCGGGGTCCATTTTCAAAAATGTGATTCCCTGAGGGTTGAAGATTAGCTGACCTGGGCAGCCTTACCCTGCCGGCCCGCCCTCCCCAGGTGTGCCTCGTTGAGGTCAATATAAACAGAGCTCCAGGCAGCAATAGCCCCTGAAGCTGTGCCTGACTCCATATTCTCTGCCCCGTCAGCAGTCTCGGGGCTGTGCTGGTGGGAGGGAGTGAGGGGCCACAGCTTTGTGGTTGGCCCGGTGTGAGTGGGGTTCTGCTGGCCTTTCTGCAGGAGTTGCCAGGCTGCCCCCTGTAAAGAAGAGGTTGTGTCACCCATACATTCCGCTGGAATTTCTCTCCGGACAGAGGTGAGGAAGGAAAAAAGCAGTGGGGGCCGGGACAGGAGGGGTATCTCAGGCAGGGCAATGGAAAGCTTCTGGAAGAGCGCCCGGGGCCAGGACCACCCTGGCTGGCCTGCAGGCACCAAGTTGGCCTGCGTGCTGTCGCTGGTGTGGCTCCACGGTCCTTCCTCTAGGCTTTCAAGCCTTTGTACCTATTCAGGTGTTTTACCTGGAAAGGGTGGGAAAAGTTCAGCAGCAGGTGGCCTGGGGCTCAGCTCACGTTTACTCACAGATGCCTCGGCACGGTCCCCCAGCTTTGCAATGAGGACGCTCCTTGCGTGGGGGGTGGGTTGCTGGCTGTATGGGAGATGATTCCCCACCTCTGACCAATTTCAGAATTGTTTACCGCTGGAGCAAGTGACCTGATAGGGTTTTTCCTCTGTATAACTCGTGGGTTCAGGTTTTTTTTTTTTCTTTTATGGTTCAAGTTAGATTTTATTCCTCTTTTATGTATTTATACATATAAGCATGGAAATAATTCATTCCTATAAATACATCTGTCTGACGAGAAGAATTTTTTCTGTTTTATTTTTAAATTTTATATTTTAAAATTTTGAAATTTAATTTTATTTATGTTTTTAAACAGCACATTATTATTAGTTATGTATTTTATGAATATACATGTATACAGGTCAGTCCCAATCTCTCAACTCATCCCACCACCACCACCCCATGGCTTCCCACACTTGGTGTCCATACGTTTGTTCTCTACCTCTGTGTCTCTATTTCTTCCCTGCACACCAGTTCATCTGTACCATTTTTATGCTCCACATATATGCATTAATATACAATATTTGTTTTCCTCTTTCTGACTTACTTCATTCTGTATGACAGTCTCTCGATCCATCGATGTCTCTACAAATGAACCAGTTTCATTCCTTTTAATGGCCGAGTAATATTCCATTTTATATATGTACCACATCTTTATCCATTCATCTGTCTGTGGGCATTTAGGTTGCTTCCATTACCTGGCTATTGTAAATAGTGCTGCAACGAACACTGTGGTGAATATGCCTTTTTGAAATACGGTTTTCTCTGGGTATATGCCCAGAAGTGGGATTGCTGGATCAGATGGTAATTCGATTTCTAATATTTTTAAGGAAACTCCATACTGTTCTCCATAGTGACTGTATCAGTTTACATTCCCACCAATAGTGGAAGAGGGCTCCTTTTGTCCACAACCTCCCCAGAATTGGTTGTTTGTAGATTTTCTGATGATGCCGATTCTAACAGGTGTGAGGTGATACCTCATTGTAGTTTTGATTTGCATTTCTCTAATAATTAGTGCTGTTGAGCAGCTTTTCATGTGCGTCTTGGCCATCTCTGTGTCTCCTTTGAAGAAACGTCTCTTTAGATCTTCTGCCCATTTTTTTGGGGTTGTTTGTTTTTTTTAATATTAAGCTGCATGAGCTGTTTATATATATTGGAGATTAAACCTCTGTCCATTGATTCGTTTGCAACGATTTTCGCCCATTCTGAGGGATGCCTTTTTCCATTCCCGTGATTTTTAACAAAAAAGGAAAGAAAGGAAAAGAAGCAGAACACTAATGTGCGTAAAATACGCCTATTGAAATGGTCGTTTTGAAATATGGACGTCCTTTGAATTTTTTGGTCGATATGTGACCCAAGGATTTGTTTTCAGGGCAGGTGTCATTTACAGGCCTGCAATGATTTTGAATATCAACTGACCATAAGCATTGGGATTAATCTGCTGTTGTGTGAAACGGACACAAGGTGGCAGCAGTTCACCCTTACCAAATCTGGTTACTAGGGCAAGAGAGCCTCAGTGGAAGTGGTGTTCTAGATTGGAGTTTAGAATGGAATGTGCCAGGAGAAAGCCCCTCACTTTGTCTCACTACTTCTTGTTCGTGTTTTTAAATTAATTTTTTATTTTTTATTACAGCAAGTTTGATTACAATGTTTGGCTTGTTGTAGGTGTGGAAGATGTGGTTCTTTTACACATATACAGATGTCTGTTCTTCCTGGGATCCTTTTCCCATGTACGTTATGACAGAATGTTGAGTAGTCCTCTCTTGGTATTCTGTAGGTCTTTGGTGATTATATATGTCACCTGTGTTTGTATATGTCTGTTAACCCCGATATCGTAATGAAACCAATCCTCACACCTTTCCATTGGTGAACCATAAGTTTGTTTAATGAATCTGTGATTGCCCTTCTCCGTGGAAATATCTGCCCTGGTATCCATTTTTAGGTAACACCTATAAGTGATATGATATGATATGTGTCTTCCACTTTCTGACTTACTACAAGTCACGTGATTACTTCTAGACTCATCTACGGTGCTGCAAATGGCATTGTGTCCTTTTTTCCCTTGGCTTCTCTTCTGCCTTAGCGGTGTTCATTTTCAACAATGTGATTCCCTGAGGGTTGTGGATTAGCTGACCTGGGCAGCCTTACCCTGCCGGCCCGCACTCCCCAGGTGTGCCTCGTTGAGGTCAATATAAACAGCGCTCCAGGCAGCAATAGCCCCTGAAGCTGTGCCTGACTCCATATTCTGTGCCCCGTCAGCAGTCTCGGGGCTGTGCTGGTGGGAGGGAGTGAGGGGCCACAGCTTTGTGGGTGGCCCGGTGTGAGTGGGGTTCTGCTGGCCTTTCTGCAGGAGTTGCCAGGCTGCCTCCTGTAAAGAAGAGGTTGTGTCACCCATACTTTCCGCTGGAATTTCTCTTCGGACAGAGGTGAGGAAGGAAAAAAGCAGTGGGGGCCGGGACAGGAGGGGTATCTCAGGCAGGGCAATGGAAAGCTTCTGGAAGAGCGCCCGGGGCCAGGACCACCGTGGCTGGCCTGCAGGCACCAAGTTGGCCTGCGTGCTGTCGCTGGTGTGGCTCCACGGTCCTTCCTCTAGGCTTTCAAGCCCTTGTATATATTTAGGTGTTTTACCTGGAAAGGGTGGGAACAGTTCAGCAGCAGCTGGCCTGGGGCTCAGCTCACGTTTACTCACAGATGCCTCCGCATGGTCCCCCAGCTTTTCAATGAGGACGCTCCTTGAGTGAGTGGTGGGTTGATGGCTGTATGGGAGATGGTTCCCCACCTCTGACCAATTTCAGAATTGTTTACCACTGGAGCAAGTGCCTTGATAGGGTTTTCCTCTGTATAACTCGTGGGTTCAGGTTTTTTTTTTCTTTTATGGTTCAAGTTAGATTTTATTCCCCTTTTATGTATTTATAGATATAAGCATGGAAATAATTCACTCCTATAAATACACCTGTGTGACGGGAAGAACTTTTTTCTGTTTTATTTTTAATTTTATTTTTTCAAATTTTGAAATTTAATTTTATTTATTTTTTTATACACCACGTTATTATTAGTTATGTATTTTATGCATATACATGTATACAGGTCAATCCCAATCTCCCAACTCATTCCACCACCACCACACCATGGCTTCCCACACTTGGTGTCCATACGTTTGTTCTCTACCTCTGTGTCTCTATTTCTTCCCTGAAAACCAGTTCATCTGTACCATTTTTAGGCTCCACATATATGCATTAATATACAATATTTGTTTTCCTCTTTCTGACTTACTTCATTCTGTATGACAGTCTCTCGATCCATCGATGTCTCTACAAATGACCCAGTTTCATTCCTTTTTATGGCCGAGTCATATTCCATTTTATATATGTACCACATCTTTATCCACTCATCTGTCTGTGGGCATTTAGGTTGCTTCCATTACCTGGCTATTGTAAATAGTGTTGCAACGAACATTGTGGTGAATGTGCCTTTTTGAAATACGGTTTTCTCTGGGTATATGCCCAGAAGTGGGATTGCTGGATCAGATGGTAATTCTATTTCTAGTTTTTTTAAGGAAACTCCATACTGTTCTCCATAGTGACTGTATCAATTTACATTCCCACCAATAGTGGAAGAGGGCTCCTTTTGTCCACACCCTCCCCAGAATTGGTTGTTTGTAGATTTTCTGATGATGCCGATTCTAACAGGTGTGAGGTGATACCTCATTGTAGTTTTGATTTGCATTTCTCTAATAATTAGTGCTGTTGAGCAGCTTTTCATGTGCGTCTTGGCCATCTCTGTGTCTCCTTTGAAGAAACGTCTCTTTAGATCTTCTGCCCATTTATTTTGGGTTGTTTGTTTTTTTTAATATTAAGCTGCATGAGCTGTTTATATATATTGGAGATTAAACCTCTGTCCATTGATTCGTCTGCAACGATTTTCGCCCATTCTGAGGGATGCTTTTTTCCATTCCCGTGTTTTTTAACAAAAAAGGAAAGAAAGGAAAAGAAGCAGAACACTAATGTGCCTAAAATATGCCTTTTGAAACGGTCGTTTTGAAATATGGACGTCCTTTGAATATTTTGGTCGATAAGTGACCCCAGGATTTGTTTTCAGGGCAGGTGTCATTTACAGGCCTGCAATGATTTTGAATATCAACTGACCATTAGCGTTGGGATTAAAGGTGCTGTTGTGTGAAACGGCCACAATGTGGCAGCAGTTCTCCCTTACCAAATCTGGTTACTAGGGCAAGAGAGCCTCAGTGGAAGTGGTGTTCTAGATTGGAGTTTAGAATGGAATGTGCCAGGAGAAAGCCCCTCACGTTTGTCTCACTACTTCTTGTTCGTGTTTTTAAATTAATTTTTTATTTTTTATTACAACAAGTTTGATTAAAATGTTTGGCTTGTTGTAGGTGTGGAAGATGTGGTTCTTTTACACATATACACATGTCTGTTCTTCCTGGGATCCTTTTCCCATGTACGTTATGACAGAATGTTGAGTAGTCCTCTCTTGGTATTCTGTAGGTCTTTGGTGATTATATATGTCACCTGTGTTTGTATATGTCTGTTAACCCCGATATCGTAATGAAACCAATCCTCACACCTTTCCATTGGTGAACCATAAGTTTGTTTAATGAATCTGTGATTGCCCTTCTCCGTGGAAATATCTGCCCTGGTATCCATTTTTAGGTAACACCTATAAGTGATATGATATGATATGAGTCTTTCACTTTCTGACTTACTACAAGTCACGTGATTACTTCTAGACTCATCTACGGTGCTGCAAATGGCATTGTGTCCTTTTGTCCCTTGGCTTCTCTTCTGCCTTAGCGGGGTCCATTTTCAACAATGTGATTCCCTGAGGGTTGTGGATTAGCTGACCTGGGCAGCCTTAAACTGCCAGCCCGCCCTCCCCAGGTGTGCCTCGTTGAGGTCAATATAAACAGCGCTCCAGGCAGCAATAGCCCCTGAAGCTGTGCCTGACTCCATATTCTCTGCCCCGTCAGCAGTCTCGGGGCTGTGCTGGTGGGAGGGAGTGAGGGGCCACAGCTTTGTGGGTGGCCCGGTGTGAGTGGGGTTCTGCTGGCCTTTCTGCAGGAGTTGCCAGGCTGCCGCCTGTAAAGAAGAGGTTGTGTCACCCATACCTTCCGCTGGAATATCTCTCCAGACAGAGGTGAGGAAGGAAAAAAGCAGTGGGGGCCGGGACAGGAGGGGTATCTCAGGCAGGGCAATGGAAAGCTTCTGGAAGAGCGCCCGGGGCCAGGACCACCCTGGCTGGCCTGCAGGCACCAAGTTGGCCTGCGTGCTGTCGCTGGTGTGGCTCTACGGTCCTTCCTCTAGGCTTTCAAGCCCTTGTACATATTCAGGTGTTTTACCTGGAAAGGGTGGGAACAGTTCAGCAGTAGCTGGCCCGGGGCTCAGCTCACGTTTACTCACAGATGCCTCGGCATGGTCCCCCAGCTTTGCAATGAGGACGCTCCTTGGGTGGGGGGTGGGTTGATGGCTGTATGGGAGATGGTTCCCCACCTCTGACCAATTTCAGAATTGTTTACCAATGGAGCAAGTGCCCTGCTAGGGTTTTCCTGTGTATAACTTGTGGGTTCAGGTTTTTTTTTTTTTCTTTTATGGTTCAAGTTAGATTTTATTCCTCTTTTATGTATTTATAGATATAAGCATGGAAATAATTCATTCCTATAAATACATCTGTCTGACGAGAAGAATTTTTTCTGTTTTATTTTTAAATTTTATATTTTAAAATTTTGAAATTTAATTTTATTTATGTTTTTAAACAGCACATTATTATTAGTTATGTATTTTATGAATATACATGTATACAGGTCAGTCCCAATCTCTCAACTCATCCCACCACCACCACCCCATGGCTTCCCACACTTGGTGTCCATACGTTGGTTCTCTACCTCTGTGTCTCTATTTCTTCCCTGCAAACCAGTTCATCTGTACCATTTTTATGCTCCACATATATGCATTAATATACAATATTTGTTTTCCTCTTTCTGACTTACTTCATTCTGTATGACAGTCTCTCGATCCATCGATGTCTCTACAAATGAACCAGTTTCATTCCTTTTAATGGCCGAGTAATATTCCATTTTATATATGTACCACATCTTTATCCATTCATCTGTCTGTGGGCATTTAGGTTGCTTCCATTACCTGGCTATTGTAAATAGTGCTGCAACGAACACTGTGGTGAATATGCCTTTTTGAAATACGGTTTTCTCTGGGTATATGCCCAGAAGTGGGATTGCTGGATCAGATGGTAATTCGATTTCTAATATTTTTAAGGAAACTCCATACTGTTCTCCATAGTGACTGTATCAGTTTACATTCCCACCAATAGTGGAAGAGGGCTCCTTTTGTCCACAACCTCCCCAGAATTGGTTGTTTGTAGATTTTCTGATGATGCCGATTCTAACAGGTGTGAGGTGATACCTCATTGTAGTTTTGATTTGCATTTCTCTAATAATTAGTGCTGTTGAGCAGCTTTTCATGTGCGTCTTGGCCATCTCTGTGTCTCCTTTGAAGAAACGTCTCTTTAGATCTTCTGCCCATTTTTTTGGGGTTGTTTGTTTTTTTTAATATTAAGCTGCATGAGCTGTTTATATATATTGGAGATTAAACCTCTGTCCATTGATTCGTTTGCAACGATTTTCGCCCATTCTGAGGGATGCCTTTATCCATTCCCGTGATTTTTAACAAAAAAGGAAAGAAAGGAAAAGAAGCAGAACACTAATGTGCGTAAAATACGCCTATTGAAATGGTCGTTTTGAAATATGGACGTCCTTTGAATTTTTTGGTCGATATGTGACCCAAGGATTTGTTTTCAGGGCAGGTGTCATTTACAGGCCTGCAATGATTTTGAATATCAACTGACCATAAGCATTGGGATTAATCTGCTGTTGTGTGAAACGGACACAAGGTGGCAGCAGTTCACCCTTACCAAATCTGGTTACTAGGGCAAGAGAGCCTCAGTGGAAGTGGTGTTCTAGATTGGAGTTTAGAATGGAATGTGCCAGGAGAAAGCCCCTCACTTTGTCTCACTACTTCTTGTTCGTGTTTTTAAATTAATTTTTTATTTTTTATTACAGCAAGTTTGATTACAATGTTTGGCTTGTTGTAGGTGTGGAAGATGTGGTTCTTTTACACATATACAGATGTCTGTTCTTCCTGGGATCCTTTTCCCATGTACGTTATGACAGAATGTTGAGTAGTCCTCTCTTGGTATTCTGTAGGTCTTTGGTGATTATATATGTCACCTGTGTTTGTATATGTCTGTTAACCCCGATATCGTAATGAAACCAATCCTCACACCTTTCCATTGGTGAACCATAAGTTTGTTTAATGAATCTGTGATTGCCCTTCTCCGTGGAAATATCTGCCCTGGTATCCATTTTTAGGTAACACCTATAAGTGATATGATATGATATGTGTCTTCCACTTTCTGACTTACTACAAGTCACGTGATTACTTCTAGACTCATCTACGGTGCTGCAAATGGCATTGTGTCCTTTTTTCCCTTGGCTTCTCTTCTGCCTTAGCGGGGTTCATTTTCAACAATGTGATTCCCTGAGGGTTGTGGATTAGCTGACCTGGGCAGCCTTACCCTGCCGGCCCGCACTCCCCAGGTGTGCCTCGTTGAGGTCAATATAAACAGCGCTCCAGGCAGCAATAGCCCCTGAAGCTGTGCCTGACTCCATATTCTGTGCCCCGTCAGCAGTCTCGGGGCTGTGCTGGTGGGAGGGAGTGAGGGGCCACAGCTTTGTGGGTGGCCCGGTGTGAGTGGCGTTCTGCTGGCCTTTCTGCAGGAGTTGCCAGGCTGCCGCCTGTAAAGAAGAGGTTGTGTCACCCATACTTTCCGCTGGAATTTCTCTTCGGACAGAGGTGAGGAAGGAAAAAAGCAGTGGGGGCCGGGACAGGAGGGGTATCTCAGGCAGGGCAATGGAAAGCTTCTGGAAGAGCGCCCGGGGCCAGGACCATCGTGGCTGGCCTGCAGGCACCAAGTTGGCCTGCGTGCTGTCGCTGGTGTGGCTCCACGGTCCTTCCTCTAGGCTTTCAAGCCCTTGTATATATTTAGGTGTTTTACCTGGAAAGGGTGGGAACAGTTCAGCAGCAGCTGGCCTGGGGCTCAGCTCACGTTTACTCACAGATGCCTCCGCATGGTCCCCCAGCTTTTCAATGAGGACGCTCCTTGAGTGAGGGGTGGGTTGATGGCTGTATGGGAGATGGTTCCCCACCTCTGACCAATTTCAGAATTGTTTACCACTGGAGCAAGTGCCCTGATAGGGTTTTCCTCTGTATAACTCGTGGGTTCAGGTTTTTTTTTTCTTTTATGGTTCAAGTTAGATTTTATTCCCCTTTTATGTATTTATAGATATAAGCATGGAAATAATTCACTCCTATAAATACATCTGTGTGACGGGAAGAACTTTTTTCTGTTTTATTTTTAATTTTATTTTTTCAAATTTTGAAATTTAATTTTATTTATTTTTTTATACACCACGTTATTATTAGTTATGTATTTTATGCATATACATGTATACAGGTCAATCCCAATCTCCCAACTCATTCCACCACCACCACACCATGGCTTCCCACACTTGGTGTCCATACGTTTGTTCTCTACCTCTGTGTCTCTATTTCTTCCCTGAAAACCAGTTCATCTGTACCATTTTTAGGCTCCACATATATGCATTAATATACAATATTTGTTTTCCTCTTTCTGACTTACTTCATTCTGTATGACACTCTCTCGATCCATCGATGTCTCTACAAATGACCCAGTTTCATTCCTTTTTATGGCCGAGTCATATTCCATTTTATATATGTACCACATCTTTATCCACTCATCTGTCTGTGGGCATTTAGGTTGCTTCCATTACCTGGCTATTGTAAATAGTGTTGCAACGAACATTGTGGTGAATGTGCCTTTTTGAAATACGGTTTTCTCTGGGTATATGCCCAGAAGTGGGATTGCTGGATCAGATGGTAATTCTATTTCTAGTTTTTTTAAGGAAACTCCATACTGTTCTCCATAGTGACTGTATCAATTTACATTCCCACCAATAGTGGAAGAGGGCTCCTTTTGTCCACACCCTCCCCAGAATTGGTTGTTTGTAGATTTTCTGATGATGCCGATTCTAACAGGTGTGAGGTGATACCTCATTGTAGTTTTGATTTGCATTTCTCTAATAATTAGTGCTGTTGAGCAGCTTTTCATGTGCGTCTTGGCCATCTCTGTGTCTCCTTTGAAGAAACGTCTCTTTAGATCTTCTGCCCATTTATTTTGGGTTGTTTGTTTTTTTTAATATTAAGCTGCATGAGCTGTTTATATATATTGGAGATTAAACCTCTGTCCATTGATTCGTCTGCAACGATTTTCGCCCATTCTGAGGGATGCTTTTTTCCATTCCCGTGTTTTTTAACAAAAAAGGAAAGAAAGGAAAAGAAGCAGAACACTAATGTGCCTAAAATATGCCTTTTGAAACGGTCGTTTTGAAATATGGACGTCCTTTGAATATTTTGGTCGATAAGTGACCCCAGGATTTGTTTTCAGGGCAGGTGTCATTTACAGGCCTGCAATGATTTTGAATATCAACTGACCATTAGCGTTGGGATTAAAGGTGCTGTTGTGTGAAACGGCCACAAGGTGGCAGCAGTTCACCCTTACCAAATCTGGTTACTAGGGCAAGAGAGCCTCAGTGGAAGTGGTGTTCTAGATTGGAGTTTAGAATGGAATGTGCCAGGAGAAAGCCCCTCACGTTTGTCTCACTACTTCTTGTTCGTGTTTTTAAATTAATTTTTTATTTTTTATTACAACAAGTTTGATTAAAATGTTTGGCTTGTTGTAGGTGTGGAAGATGTGGTTCTTTAACACATATACACATGTCTGTTCTTCCTGGGATCCTTTTCCCATGTACGTTATGACAGAATGTTGAGTAGTCCTCTCTTGGTATTCTGTAGGTCTTTGGTGATTATATATGTCACCTGTGTTTGTATATGTCTGTTAACCCCGATATCGTAATGAAACCAATCCTCACACCTTTCCATTGGTGAACCATAAGTTTGTTTAATGAATCTGTGATTGCCCTTCTCCGTGGAAATATCTGCCCTGGTATCCATTTTTAGGTAACACCTATAAGTGATATGATATGATATGAGTCTTTCACTTTCTGACTTACTACAAGTCACGTGATTACTTCTAGACTCATCTACGGTGCTGCAAATGGCATTGTGTCATTTTGTCCCTTGGCTTCTCTTCTGCCTTAGCGGGGTCCATTTTCAACAATGTGATTCCCTGAGGGTTGTGGATTAGCTGACCTGGGCAGCCTTAAACTGCCAGCCCGCCCTCCCCAGGTGTGCCTCGTTGAGGTCAATATAAACAGCGCTCCAGGCAGCAATAGCCCCTGAAGCTGTGCCTGACTCCATATTCTCTGCCCCGTCAGCAGTCTCGGGGCTGTGCTGGTGGGAGGGAGTGAGGGGCCACAGCTTTGTGGGTGGCCCGGTGTGAGTGGGGTTCTGCTGGCCTTTCTGCAGGAGTTGCCAGGCTGCCGCCTGTAAAGAAGAGGTTGTGTCACCCATACCTTCCGCTGGAATATCTCTCCAGACAGAGGTGAGGAAGGAAAAAAGCAATGGGGCCCGGGACAGGAGGGGTATCTCAGGCAGGGCAATGGAAAGCTTCTGGAAGAGCGCCCGGGGCCAGGACCACCCTGGCTGGCCTGCAGGCACCAAGTTGGCCTGCGTGCTGTCGCTGGTGTGGCTCTACGGTCCTTCCTCTAGGCTTTCAAGCCCTTGTACATATTCAGGTGTTTTACCTGGAAAGGGTGGGAACAGTTCAGCAGTAGCTGGCCCGGGGCTCAGCTCACGTTTACTCACAGATGCCTCGGCATGGTCCCCCAGCTTTGCAATGAGGACGCTCCTTGGGTGGGGGGTGGGTTGATGGCTGTATGGGAGATGGTTCCCCACCTCTGACAAATTTCAGAATTGTTTACCAATGGAGCAAGTGCCCTGCTAGGGTTTTCCTGTGTATAACTTGTGGGTTCAGGTTTTTTTTTTTTTCTTTTATGGTTCAAGTTAGATTTTATTCCTCTTTTATGTATTTATAGATATAAGCATGGAAATAATTCATTCCTATAAATACATCTGTGTGACGAGAAGAATTTTTTCTGTTTTATTTTTAAATTTTATATTTTAAAATTTTGAAATTTAATTTTATTTATGTTTTTAAACAGCACATTATTATTAGTTATGTATTTTATGAATATACATGTATACAGGTCAGTCCCAATCTCTCAACTCATCCCACCACCACCACCCCATGGCTTCCCACACTTGGTGTCCATACGTTGGTTCTCTACCTCTGTGTCTCTATTTCTTCCCTGCAAACCAGTTCATCTGTACCATTTTTATGCTCCACATATATGCATTAATATACAATATTTGTTTTCCTCTTTCTGACTTACTTCATTCTGTATGACAGTCTCTCGATCCATCGATGTCTCTACAAATGAACCAGTTTCATTCCTTTTAATGGCCGAGTAATATTCCATTTTATATATGTACCACATCTTTATCCATTCATCTGTCTGTGGGCATTTAGGTTGCTTCCATTACCTGGCTATTGTAAATAGTGCTGCAACGAACACTGTGGTGAATATGCCTTTTTGAAATACGGTTTTCTCTGGGTATATGCCCAGAAGTGGGATTGCTGGATCAGATGGTAATTCGATTTCTAATATTTTTAAGGAAACTCCATACTGTTCTCCATAGTGACTGTATCAGTTTACATTCCCACCAATAGTGGAAGAGGGCTCCTTTTGTCCACAACCTCCCCAGAATTGGTTGTTTGTAGATTTTCTGATGATGCCGATTCTAACAGGTGTGAGGTGATACCTCATTGTAGTTTTGATTTGCATTTCTCTAATAATTAGTGCTGTTGAGCAGCTTTTCATGTGCGTCTTGGCCATCTCTGTGTCTCCTTTGAAGAAACGTCTCTTTAGATCTTCTGCCCATTTTTTTTGGGTTGTTTGTTTTTTTTAATATTAAGCTGCATGAGCTGTTTATATATATTGGAGATTAAACCTCTGTCCATTGATTCGTTTGCAACGATTTTCGGCCATTCTGAGGGATGCCTTTTTCCATTCCCGTGTTTTTTAACAAAAAAGGAAAGAAAGGAAAAGAAGCAGAACACTAATGTGCGTAAAATACGCCTATTGAAATGGTCGTTTTGAAATATGGACGTCCTTTGAATTTTTTGGTCGATATGTGACCCCAGGATTTGTTTTCAGGGCAGGTGTCATTTACAGGCCTGCAATGATTTTGAATATCAACTGACCATAAGCATTGGGATTAATCTGCTGTTGTGTGAAACGGACACAAGGTGGCAGCAGTTCACCCTTACCAAATCTGGTTACTAGGGCAAGAGAGCCTCAGTGGAAGTGGTGTTCTAGATTGGAGTTTAGAATGGAATGTGCCAGGAGAAAGCCCCTCACTTTGTCTCACTACTTCTTGTTCGTGTTTTTAAATTAATTTTTTATTTTTTATTACAGCAAGTTTGATTACAATGTTTGGCTTGTTGTAGGTGTGGAAGATGTGGTTCTTTTACACATATACAGATGTCTGTTCTTCCTGGGATCCTTTTCCCATGTACGTTATGACAGAATGTTGAGTAGTCCTCTCTTGGTATTCTGTAGGTCTTTGGTGATTATATATGTCACCTGTGTTTGTATATGTCTGTTAACCCCGATATCGTAATGAAACCAATCCTCACACCTTTCCATTGGTGAACCATAAGTTTGTTTAATGAATCTGTGATTGCCCTTCTCCGTGGAAATATCTGCCCTGGTATCCATTTTTAGGTAACACCTATAAGTGATATGATATGATATGTGTCTTCCACTTTCTGACTTACTACAAGTCACGTGATTACTTCTAGACTCATCTACGGTGCTGCAAATGGCATTGTGTCCTTTTTTCCCTTGGCTTCTCTTCTGCCTTAGCGGTGTTCATTTTCAACAATGTGATTCCCTGAGGGTTGTGGATTAGCTGACCTGGGCAGCCTTACCCTGCCGGCCCGCACTCCCCAGGTGTGCCTCGTTGAGGTCAATATAAACAGCGCTCCAGGCAGCAATAGCCCCTGAAGCTGTGCCTGACTCCATATTCTGTGCCCCGTCAGCAGTCTCGGGGTTGTGCTGGTGGGAGGGAGTGAGGGGCCACAGCTTTGTGGGTGGCCCGGTGTGAGTGGGGTTCTGCTGGCCTTTCTGCAGGAGTTGCCAGGCTGCCTCCTGTAAAGAAGAGGTTGTGTCACCCATACTTTCCGCTGGAATTTCTCTTCGGACAGAGGTGAGGAAGGAAAAAAGCAGTGGGGGCCGGGACAGGAGGGGTATCTCAGGCAGGGCAATGGAAAGCTTCTGGAAGAGCACCCGGGGCCAGGACCACCGTGGCTGGCCTGCAGGCACCAAGTTGGCCTGCGTGCTGTCGCTGGTGTGGCTCCATGGTCCTTCCTCTAGGCTTTCAAGCCCTTGTATATATTTAGGTGTTTTACCTGGAAAGGGTGGGAACAGTTCAGCAGCAGCTGGCCTGGGGCTCAGCTCACGTTTACTCACAGATGCCTCCGCATGGTCCCCCAGCTTTTCAATGAGGACGCTCCTTGAGTGAGGGGTGGGTTGATGGCTGTATGGGAGATGGTTCCACACCTCTGACCAATTTCAGAATTGTTTACCACTGGAGCAAGTGCCCTGATAGGGTTTTCCTCTGTATAACTCGTGGGTTCAGGTTTTTTTTTTCTTTTATGGTTCAAGTTAGATTTTATTCCCCTTTTATGTATTTATAGATATAAGCATGGAAATAATTCACTCCTATAAATACATCTGTGTGACGGGAAGAACTTTTTTCTGTTTTATTTTTAATTTTATTTTTTCAAATTTTGAAATTTAATTTTATTTATTTTTTTATACACCACGTTATTATTAGTTATGTATTTTATGCATATACATGTATACAGGTCAATCCCAATCTCCCAACTCGTTCCACCACCACCACACCATGGCTTCCCACACTTGGTGTCCATACGTTTGTTCTCTACCTCTGTGTCTCTATTTCTTCCCTGAAAACCAGTTCATCTGTACCATTTTTAGGCTCCACATATATGCATTAATATACAATATTTGTTTTCCTCTTTCTGACTTACTTCATTCTGTATGACACTCTCTCGATCCATCGATGTCTCTACAAATGACCCAGTTTCATTCCTTTTTATGGCCGAGTCATATTCCATTTTATATATGTACCACATCTTTATCCACTCATCTGTCTGTGGGCATTTAGGTTGCTTCCATTACCTGGCTATTGTAAATAGTGTTGCAACGAACATTGTGGTGAATGTGCCTTTTTGAAATACGGTTTTCTCTGGGTATATGCCCAGAAGTGGGATTGCTGGATCAGATGGTAATTCTATTTCTAGTTTTTTTAAGGAAACTCCATACTGTTCTCCATAGTGACTGTATCAATTTACATTCCCACCAATAGTGGAAGAGGGCTCCTTTTGTCCACACCCTCCCCAGAATTGGTTGTTTGTAGATTTTCTGATGATGCCGATTCTAACAGGTGTGAGGTGATACCTCATTGTAGTTTTGATTTGCATTTCTCTAATAATTAGTGCTGTTGAGCAGCTTTTCATGTGCGTCTTGGCCATCTCTGTGTCTCCTTTGAAGAAACGTCTCTTTAGATCTTCTGCCCATTTTTTTTGGGTTGTTTGTTTTTTTAATATTAAGCTGCATGAGCTGTTTATATATATTGGAGATTAAACCTCTGTCCATTGATTCGTCTGCAACGATTTTCGCCCATTCTGAGGGATGCTTTTTTCCATTCCCGTGTTTTTTAACAAAAAAGGAAAGAAAGGAAAAGAAGCAGAACACTAATGTGCCTAAAATATGCCTTTTGAAACGGTCGTTTTGAAATATGGACGTCCTTTGAATATTTTGGTCGATATGTGACCCCAGGATTTGTTTTCAGGGCAGGTGTCATTTACAGGCCTGCAATGATTTTGAATATCAACTGACCATTAGCGTTGGGATTAAAGGTGCTGTTGTGTGAAACGGCCACAAGGTGGCAGCAGTTCACCCTTACCAAATCTGGTTACTAGGGCAAGAGAGCCTCAGTGGAAGTGGTGTTCTAGATTGGAGTTTAGAATGGAATGTGCCAGGAGAAAGCCCCTCACGTTTGTCTCACTACTTCTTGTTCGTGTTTTTAAATTATTTTTTTATTTTTTATTACAACAATTTTGATTAAAATGTTTGGCTTGTTGTAGGTGTGGAAGATGTGGTTCTTTTACACATATACACATGTCTGTTCTTCCTGGGATCCTTTTCCCATGTACGTTATGACAGAATGTTGAGTAGTCCTCTCTTGGTATTCTGTAGGTCTTTGGTGATTATATATGTCACCTGTGTTTGTATATGTCTGTTAACCCCGATATCGTAATGAAACCAATCCTCACACCTTTCCATTGGTGAACCATAAGTTTGTTTAATGAATCTGTGATTGCCCTTCTCCGTGGAAATATCTGCCCTGGTATCCATTTTTAGGTAACACCTATAAGTGATATGATATGATATGTGTCTTCCACTTTCTGACTTACTACAAGTCACGTGATTACTTCTAGACTCATCTACGGTGCTGCAAATGGCATTGTGTCCTTTTGTCCCTTGGCTTCTCTTCTGCCTTAGCGGGGTCCATTTTCAACAATGTGATTCCCTGAGGGTTGTGGATTAGCTGACCTGGGCAGCCTTAAACTGCCAGCCCGCCCTCCCCAGGTGTGCCTCGTTGAGGTCAATATAAACAGCGCTCCAGGCATCAATAGCCCCTGAAGCTGTGCCTGACTCCATATTCTCTGCCCCGTCAGCAGTCTCGGGGCTGTGCTGGTGGGAGGGAGTGAGGGGCCACAGCTTTGTGGGTGGCCCGGTGTGAGTGGGGTTCTGCTGGCCTTTCTGCAGGAGTTGCCAGGCTGCCGCCTGTAAAGAAGAGGTTGTGTCACCCATACCTTCCGCTGGAATTTCTCTCCAGACAGAGGCGAGGAAGGAAAAAAGCAGTGGGGGCCGGGACAGGAGGGGTATCTCAGGCAGGGCAATGGAAAGCTTCTGGAAGAGCGCCCGGGGCCAGGACCACCCTGGCTGGCCTGCAGGCACAAAGTTGGCCTGCGTGCTGTCGCTGGTGTGGCTCTACGGTCCTTCCTCTAGGCTTTCAAGCCCTTGTACATATTCAGGTGTTTTACCTGGAAAGGGTGGGAACAGTTCAGCAGTAGCTGGCCCGGGGCTCAGCTCACGTTTACTCACAGATGCCTCGGCACGGTCCCCCAGCTTTGCAATGAGGACGCTCCTTGGGTGGGTGGTGGGTTGATGGCTGTATGGGAGATGGTTCCCCACCTCTGACCAATTTCAGAATTGTTTACCAATGGAGCAAGTGCCCTGATAGGGTTTTCCTCTGTATAACACGTGGGTTCAGGTTTTTTTTTCTTTTTATGTTCAAGTTACATTTTATTCCTCTTTTATGTATTTATAGATATAAGCATGGAAATAATTCATTCCTATAAATACATCTGTGTGACGGGAAGAACTTTTTTCTGTTTTATTTTTAAATTTTTTAAAATTTTGAAATTTAATTTTATTTATTTTTTTTATACACCACGTTATTATTAGTTATGTATTTTATGCGTATACATGTATACAGGTCAATCCCAATATCCCAACTCATTCCACCACCACCACCCCATGGCTTCCCTCACTTGGTGTCCATACGTTTGTTCTCTACCTCTGTGTCTCTATTTCTTCCCTGCAAACCAGTTCATCTGTACCATTTTTAGGCTCCACATATATGCATTAATATACAATATTTGTTTTCCTCTTTCTGACTTACTTCATTCTGTATCACAGTCTCTCGATCCATCGATGTCTCTACAAATGACCCAGTTTCATTCCTTTTTATGGCCGAGTAATATTCCATTTCATATATGTACCACATCTTTATCCATTCATCTGTCTGTGGGCATTTAGGTTGCTTCCATTACCTGGCTATTGTAAATAGTGCTGCAATGAACATTGTGGTGAATGTGCCTTTTTGATTTACGGTTTCCTCTGGGGATATGCCCAGAAGTGGGATTGCTGGATCAGATGGTAATTCTATTTCTAGTTTTTTTAAGGAATCTCCATAATGTACTCCATAGTCACTGTATCAACTTACATTCCCACCAATAGTGGAAGAGGGCTCCTTTTGTCCACACCCTCCCCAGAATTGGTTGTTTGTAGATTTTCTGATGATGCCGATTCTTACAGGTGTGAGGTGAAACCTCATTGTAGTTTTGATTTGCATTTCTCTAATAATTAGTGCTGTTGAGCAGCTTTTCATGTGCGTCTTGGCCATCTCTGTGTCTCCTTTGAAGAAACGTCTCTTTAGATCTTCTGCCCATTTTTTTTTGGGTTGTTTGTTTTTTTAATATTAAGCTGCATGAGCTGTTTATATATATTGGAGATTAAACCTGTCTCCATTGATTCGTCTGCAACGATTTTCGCCCATTCTGAGGGATGCTTTTTTCCATTCCCGTTTTTTTTAACAAAAAAGGAAAGAAAGGAAAAAAGCAGAACACTAATGTGCCTAAAATATGCCTTTTGAAACGGTCGTTTTGAAATATGGACGTCCTTTGAATATTTTGGTCGATATGTGACCCCAGGATTTGTTTTCAGGGCAGGTGTCATTTACAGGCCTGCAATGATTTTGAATATCAACTGACCATTAGCGTTGGGATTAAAGCTGCTGTTGTGTGAAACGGCCACAAGGTGGCAGCAGTTCACCCTTACCAAATCTGGTTACTAGGGCAAGAGAGCCTCAGTGGAAGTGATGTTCTAGATTGGAGTTTAGAATGGAATGTGCCAGGAGAAAGCCCCTCACGTTTGTCTCACTACTTCTTGTTCGTGTTTTTAATTTAATTTTTTATTTTTTATTACAACAAGTTTGATTACAATGTTTGGCTTGTTGTAGGTGTGGAAGATGTGGTTCTTTTACACATATAGACATGTCTGTACTTCCTGGGATCCTTTTCCCATGTACGTTATGACAGAATGTTGAGTAGTCCTCTCTTGGTATTCTGTAGGTCTTTGGTGATTATATATGTCACCTGTGTTTGTATATGTCTGTTAACCCCGATATCGTAATGAAACCAATCCTCACACCTTTCCATTGGTGAACCATAAGTCTGTTTAATGAATCTGTGATTGCCCTTCTCCGTGGAAATATCTTCCCTGGTATCCATTTTTAGGTAACACCTATAAGTGATATGATATGATATGTGTCTTCCACTTTCTGACTTACTACAAGTCACGTGATTACTTCTAGACTCATCTACGGTGCTGCAAATGGCATTGTGTCCTTTTTTCCCTTGGCTTCTCTTCTGCCTTAGCGGGGTCCATTTTCAACAATGTGATTCCCTGAGGGTTGTGGATTAGCTGACCTGGGCAGCCTTACCCTGCCGGCCCGCCCTCCCCAGGTGTGCCTCGTTGAGGTCAATATAAACAGAGCTCCAGGCAGCAATAGCCCCTGAAGCTGTGCCTGACTCCATATTCTCTGCCCCGTCAGCAGTCTCGGGGCTGTGCTGGTGGGAGGGAGTGAGGGGCCACAGCTTTGTGGGTGGCCCGGTGTGAGTGGGGTTCTGCTGGCCTTTCTGCAGGAGTTGCCAGGCTGCCGCCTGTAAAGAAGAGTTTGTGTCACCCATACCTTCCGCTGGAATTTCTCTCCGGACAGAGGTGAGGAAGGAAAAAAGCAGTGGGGTCCGGGACAGGAGGGGTATCTCAGGCAGGGCAATGGAAAGCTTCTGGAAGAGCGCCTGGGGACAGGACCACCCTGGCTGGCCTGCAGGCACCAAGTTGGCCTGCGTGCTGTCGCTGGTGTGGCTCCACGGTCCTTCCACTAGGCTTTCAAGCCCTTGTACATATTCAGGTGTTTTACCTGGAAAGGGTGGGAACAGTTCAGCAGCAGCTGGCCTGGGGCTCAGCTCACGTTTACTCACAGATGCCTAGGCACGATCCCCAAGCTTTGCAATGAAGACGCTCCTTGCGTGGGGGGTGGGTTGATGGCTGTATGGGAGATGCTTCCCCACCTCTGACCAATTTCATAATTGTTTACCACTGGAGCAAGTGCCCTGTTAGGGTTTTCCTCTGTATAACTCGTGGGTTCAGGTTTTTTTTTCTTTTATGGTTCAAGTTAGATTTTATTCCTCTTTTATGTATTTATAGATATAAGCATGGAAATAATTCATTCCTATAAATACATCTGTGTGACGGGAAGAACTTTTTTCTGTTTTATTTTTCAATTTTATTTTTTAAAATTTTGAATTTTAATTTTATTTATTTTTTTTATACAGCACATTATTATTAGTTATGTATTTTATGCATATACATGTACTCAGGTCAATCCCAAACTCCCAACTCATCCCACCACCACCACCCCATGGCTTCCCACACTTGGTGTCCATAAGTTTGTTCTCTACCTCTGTGTCTCTATCTCTTCCCTGCAAACCAGTTCATCTGTACCATTTTTAGGCTCCACATATATGCATTAATATACAATATTTGTTTTCCTCTTTCTGACTTACTTCATTCTGTATGACAGTCTCTCGATCCATCGATGTCTCTACAAATGACCCAGTTTCATTCCTTTTTATGGCCGAGTAATATTCCATTTCATATATGTACCACATCTTTATCCATTCATCTGTCTGTGGGCATTTAGGTTGCTTCCATTACCTGGCTATTGTAAATAGTGCTGCAATGAACATTGTGGTGAATGTGCCTTTTTGATTTCCGGTTTCCTCTGGGGATATGCCCAGAAGTGGGATTGCTGGATCAGATGGTAATTCTATTTCTAGTTTTTTTAAGGAAACTCCATAATGTACTCCATAGTCACTGTATCAATTTACATTCCCACCAATAGTGGAAGAGGGCTCCTTTTGTCCACACCCTCCCCAGAATTGGTTGTTTGTAGATTTTCTGATGATGCCGATTCTTACAGGTGTGAGGTGAAACCTCATTGTAGTTTTGATTTGTATTTCTCTAATAATTAGTGCTGTTGAGCAGCTTTTCATGTGTGTCTTAGCCATCTCAGTGTCTCCTTTGAAGAAACGTCTCTTTAGATCTTCTGCCCATTTTTTTGGGTTATTTGTTTTTTTAATATTAAGCTGCATGAGCTGTTTATATATATTGGAGATTAAACCTCTGTCCATTGATTCGTCTGCAATGATTTTCGCCCATTCTGAGGGAAGCTTTTTTCCATTCCCGCTTTTTTTAACAAAAAAAGGAAAGAAAGGAAAAAAAGCAGAAAACTAATGTGCGTAAAATATGCCTTTTGAAACGGTCGTTTTGAAATATGGACGTCCTTTGAATATTTTGGTCGATATGTGACCCCAGGATTTGTTTTCAGGGCAGGTGTCATTTACAGGCCTGCAATGATTTTGAATATCAACTGACCATTAGCGTTGGGATTAAAGCTGCTGTTGTGTGAAACGGCCACAAGGTGGCAGCAGTTCACCCTTACCAAATCTGGTTACTAGGGCAAGAGAGCCTCAGTGGAAGTGGTGTTCTAGATTGGAGTTTAGAATGGAATGTGCCAGGAGAAAGCCCCTCACGTTTGTCTCACTACTTCTTGTTCGTGTTTTTAAATTAATTTTTTATTTTTTATTACAGCAAGTTTGATTACAATGTTTGGCTTGTTGTAGGTGTGGAAGATGTGGTTCTTTTACACATATACAGATGTATGTTCTTCCTGGGATCCTTTTCCCATGTACGTTATGACAGAATGTTGAGTAGTCCTCTCTTGGTATTCTGTAGGTCTTTGGTGATTATATATGTCACCTGTGTTTGTATATGTCTGTTAACCCCGATATCGTAATGAAACCAATCCTCACACCTTTCCATTGGTGAACCATAAGTTTGTTTAATGAATCTGTGATTGCCCTTCTCCGTGGAAATATCTGCCCTGGTATCCATTTTTAGGTAACACGTATAACTGATATGATATGATATGTGTCTTTCACTTTCTGAATTACTACAAGTCACGTGATTACTTCTAGAATCATCTACGGTGCTGCAAATGGCATTGTGTCCTTTTTTCCCTTGGCTTCTCTTCTGCCTTAGCGAGGTCCATTTTCAACAATGTGATTCCTTGAGGATTGTGGATTAGCTGACCTGGGCAGCCTTACCCTGCCGGCACGCCCTCCCCAGGTGTGCCTCGTTGAGGTCAATATAAAGAGCGCTCCAGGCAGCAATAGCCCCTGAAGCTGTGCCTGACTCCATATTCTCTGCCCAGTCAGCAGTCTCGGGGCTGTGCTGGTGGGAGGGAGTGAGGGGCCACAGCTTTGTGGGTGGCCCGGTGTGAGTGGGGTTCTGCTGGCCTTTCTGCAGGAGTTTCCAGGCTGCCGCCTGTAAAGAATAGGTTGTGTCACACATACCTTCCGCTGGAATTTCTCTCCGGACAGAGGTGAGGAAGGAAAAAAGCAGTGGGGGCCGGGACAGGAGGGATTTCTCAGGCAGGGCAATGGAAAGCTTCTGGAAGAGCGCCCGGGGTCAGGACCACCCTGGCTGGCCTGCAGGCACCAAGTTGGCCTGCGTGCTGTCACTGGTGTGGCTCCACGGTCCTTCCTCTAGGCTTTCAAGCCCTTGTACATATTCAGGTGTTTTACCTGGAAAGGGTGGGAACAGTTCAGCAGCAGCTGGCCTGGGGCTCAGCTCACGTTTACTCACAGATGCCTCGGCACGGTCCCCCAGCTTTGCAATGAGGACGCTCCTTGCATGGAGGGGGGCTTGCTGGCTGTATGGGAGATGGTTCCCCACCTCTGACCAATTTCAGAATTGTTTTCCGCTGGAGCAAGTGCCATGATAGGGTTTTCCTCTGTATAACTCGTGGGTACACTTTTTTTTTCTTTTATCATTCAAGTTAGATTTTATTCCTCTTTTATGTATTTATAGATATAAGCATGGAAATAATTCATTCCTATAAATACATCTGTGTGAAGGGAAGAACTTTTTTCTGTTTTATTTTTAAATTTTATTTTTTAAAATTTTGAAATTTAATTTTATTTATATTTTTAAAGAGCACGTTATTATTAGTTATGTATTTTATGCATATACATGTATATAGGTCAATCCCAATCTCCCATCTCATCCCACCAACACCACCCCATGGCTTCCCACACTTGTTGTCCATACGTTTGTTCTCTACCTCTGTGTCTCTATTTCTTCCCTGCAAAGCAGTTCATCTGTACCATTTTTTAGGCTCCACTTATATGCATTAATATACAATATTTGTTTTCCTCTTTCTGACTTACTTCATTCTGTATGACAGTCTCTCCATCCATCGATGTCTCTACAAATGACTCAGTTTCATTCCTTTTTATGGCCGAGTAATATTCCATTTTATATATGTACCACATCTTTATCCATTCATCTGTCTGTGGGCATATTGGTTGCTTCCATTACTTGGCTAATGTAAATAGTGTTGCAACGAACATTGTGGTGAATGTGCCTTTTTGATTTACGGTTTTTCTGGGTATATGCCCAGAAGTAGGACTGCTGGATCAGATGGTAATTCTATTTCTAGTTTTTTTAAGGAAACTCCATGCTGTTCTCCATAGTGACTGTATCAATTTACATTCCCACCAATAGTGGAAGAGGGCTCCTTTTGTCCACACCCTCCTCGAATTGTTTGTTTGTAGATTTTCTGATGATGCCGATTCTAACAGGTGTGAGGTGATACCTCATTGTAGTTTTGATTTGCATTTCTCTAATAATTATTGCTGTTGAGCAGCTTTTCATGTGCGTCTTGGCCATCTCTGTGTCTCCTTTGAAGAAACGTCTCTTTAGATCTTCTGCCCATTTTTGTATTCGGTTGTTTGTTTTTTAATATTAAGCTGCATGAGCTGTTTATATATATTGGAGATTAAACCTCTGTCCATTGATTCGCCTGCAATGATTTTCGCCCATTCTGAGGGATGCCTTTTTCCATTCCCGTGTTTTTTAACAAAAAAGGAAAGAAAGGAAAAGAAGCAGAACACTAATGTGCGTAAAATATGCCTTTTGAATCGGTCGTTTTGAAATATGGACGTCCTTTGAATTTTTTGGTCGATATGTGACCCCAGGATTTGTTTTCAGGGCAGGTGTCATTTACAGGCCTGCAATGATTTTGAATATCAACTGACCATTAGCACTGGGATTAAAGCTGCTGTTGTGTGAAACGGCCACAAGGTGGCAGCAGTTCTCCCTTACCAAATCTGGTTACTAGGGCAAGAGAGCCTCAGTGGAAGTGGTGTTCTAGATTGGAATTTAGAATGGAATGTGCCAGGAGAAAGCCCCTCAAGTTTGTCTCACTACTTCTTGTTCGTGTTTTTAATTTAATTTTTTATTTTTTATTACAGCAAGTTTGATTACAATGTTTGGCTTGTTGTAGGTGTGGAAGATGTGGTTCTTTTACTCATATACAGATGTCTGTTCTTCCTGGGATCCTTTTCCCATGTATGTTATGACAGAATATTGAGTAGTCCTCTCTTGGTATTCTGTAGGTCTTTGGTGATTATATATGTCACCTGTGTTTGTATATGTCTGTTAACCCCGATATCGTAATGAAACCAATCCTCACACATTTCCATTGGTGAACCATAAGTCTGTTTAATGAATCTGTGATTGCCCATCTCCGTGGAAATATCTGCCCTGGTATCCATTTTTAGGTAACACCTATAAGTGATATGATATGATATGTGTCTTCCACTTTCTGACTTACTACAAGTCACGTGATTACTTCTAGACTCATCTACGGTGCTGCAAATGGCATTGTGTCCTTTTTTCCCTTGGCTTCTCTTCTGCCTTAGTGGGGTCCATATTCAACAATGTGATTCCCTGAGGGTTGTGGATTAGCTGACCTGGGCAGCCTTACCCTGCCGGCCCGCCCTCCCCAGGTGTGCCTCGTTGAGGTCAATATAAACAGAGCTCCAGGCAGCAATAGCCCCTGAAGCTGTGCCTGACTCCATATTCTCTGCCCCGTCAGCAGTCTCGGGGCTGTTCTGGTGGGAGGGAGTGAGGGGCCACAGCTTTGTTGGTGGCCCGGTGTGAGTGGGGTTCTGCTGGCCTTTCTGCAGGAGTTGCCAGGCTGCCGCCTGTAAAGAAGAGGATGTGTCACACCTACCTTCCGCTGGAATTTCTCTCCGGACAGAGGTGAGGAAGGAAAAAAGCAGTGGGGGCCGGGACAGGAGGGGTATCTCAGGCAGGGCAATGGAAAGCTTCTGGAAGAGCGCCCGGGGACAAGACCACCCTGGCTGGCCTGCAGGCACCAATTTGGCCTGCGTGCTGTCGCTGGTGTGGCTCCACGGTCCTTCCACTAGGCTTTCAAGCCCTTGTACATATTCAGGTGTTTTACCTGGAAAGGGTGGGAACAGTTCAGCAGCAGCTGGCCTGGGGCTCAGCTCACGTTTACTCACAGATGCCTCGGCACGGTCCCCAAGCTTTGCAATGAGGTCGCTCCTTGCGTGGGGGGTGGGTTGATGGCTGTATGGGAGATGCTTCCCCACCTCTGACCAATTTCATAATTGTTTACGACTGGAGCAAGTGCCCTGATAGGGTTTTCCTCTGTATAACTCATGGGTTCAGGTTTTTTTTTTCTTTTATGGTTCAAGTTAGATTTTATTCCTCTTTTATGAATTTATAGATATAAGCATGGAAATAATTCATTCCTATAAATACATCTGTGTGACGGGAAGAACTTTTTTCTGTTTTATTTTTAAATTTTATTTTTTTAAATTTTGAAATTTAATTTTATTTATTTTTTTATACAGCACATTATTATTAGTTATGTATTTTATGCATATACATGTACACAGGTCAATCCCAAACTCCCAACTCATCCCACCACCACCACCCCATGGCTTCCCACACTTGGTGTCCATACGTTTGTTCTCTACCTCTGTGTCTCTATTTCTTCCCTGCAAACCAGTTCATCTGTACCATTTTTAGGATCCACATATATGCATTAATATACAATATTTGTTTTCCTCTTTCTGACTTACTTCATTCTGTATGACAGTCTCTCGATCCATCGATGTCTCTACAAATGACCCAGTTTCATTCCTTTTTATGGCCGAGTAATATTCCATTTCATATATGTACCACCTCATTAATCTGTCTGTGGGCAATTAGGTTGCGTCCATTACCTGGCTATTGTAAATAGTGCTGCAATGAACATTGTGGTGAATGTGCCTTTTTGATTTACGGTTTTCTCTGGGTATATGCCCAGAAGTGCGATTGCTGGATCAGATGGTAATTCTATTTCTAGTTTTTTTAAGGAAACTCCATACTGTTCTCCATAGTGACTGTATCAATTTACATTCCCACCAATAGTGGAAGAGGGCTCCTTTTGTCCACACCCTCCCCAGAATTGGTTGTTTGTAGATTTTCTGATGATGCCGATTCTTACAGGTGTGAGGTGAAACCTCATTGTAGTTTTGATTTGCATTTCTCTAATAATTATTGCTGTTGAGCAGCTTTTCATGTGCGTCTTAGCCATCTCTGTGTCTCCTTTGAAGAAACGTCTCTTCAGATCGTCTGCCCATTTTTTTGGGGGTTGTTTGTTTTTTTAATATTAAGCTGCATGAGCTGTTTATATATATTGGAGATTAAACCTCTGTCCATTGATTCGTCTGCAACGATTTTCGCCCATTCTGAGGGATGCTTTTTTCCATTCCCGCTTTTTTTAACAAAAAAAGGAAAGAAAGGAAAAGAAGCAGAACACTAATGTGCGTAAAATATGCCTTTTGAAACGGTCGTTTTGAAATATGGACGTCCTTTGAATATTTTGGTCGATATGTGACCCCAGGATTTGTTTTCAGGGCAGGTGTCATTTACAGGCCTGCAATGATTTTGAATATCAACTGACCATTAGCGTTGGGATTAAAGCTGCTGTTGTGTGAAACGGCCACAAGGTTGCAGCAGTTCACCCTTACCAAATCTGGTTACTAGGGCAAGAGAGCCTCAGTGGAAGTGGTGTTCTAGATTGGAGTTTAGAATGGAATGTGCCAGGAGAAAGCCCCTCACGTTTGTCTCACTACTTCTTGTTCGTGTTTTTAATTTAATTTTTTATTTTTTATTACAGCAAGTTTGATTACAATGTTTGGCTTGTTGTAGGTGTGGAAGATGTGGTTCTTTTACACATATACAGATGTCTGTTCTTCCTGGGATCCTTTTCCCATGTACGTTATGACAGAATGTTGAGTAGTCCTCCCTTGGTATTCTGTAGGTCTTTGGTGATTATATATGTCACCTGTGTTTGTATATGTCTGTTAACCCCGATATCGTAATGAAACCAATCCTCACACCTTTCCATTGGTGAACCATAAGTTTGTTTAATGAATCTGTGATTGCCCTTCTCCGTGGAAATATCTGCCCTGGTATCCATTTTTAGGTAACACGTATAACTGATATGATATGATATGTGTCTTTCACTTTCTGAATTACTACAAGTCACGTGATTACTTCTAGAATCATCTACGGTGCTGCAAATGGCATTGTGTCCTTTTTTCCCTTGGCTTCTCTTCTGCCTTAGCGAGGTCCATTTTCAACAATGTGATTCCTTGAGGATTGTGGATTAGCTGACCTGGGCAGCCTTACCCTGCCGGCACGCCCTCCCCAGGTGTGCCTCGTTGAGGTCAATATAAAGAGCGCTCCAGGCAGCAATAGCCCCTGAAGCTGTGCCTGACTCCATATTCTCTGCCCAGTCAGCAGTCTCGGGGCTGTGCTGGTGGGAGGGAGTGAGGGGCCACAGCTTTGTGGGTGGCCCGGTGTGAGTGGGGTTCTGCTGGCCTTTCTGCAGGAGTTTCCAGGCTGCCGCCTGTAAAGAAGAGGATGTGTCACACATAACTTCCGCTGGAATTTCTCTCCGGACAGAGGTGAGGAAGGAAAAAAGCAGTGGGGGCCGGGACAGGAGGGGTATCTCAGGCAGGGCAATGGAAAGCTTCTGGAAGAGCGCCCGGGGACAAGACCACCCTGGCTGGCCTGCAGGCACCAAGTTGGCCTGCGTGCTGTCACTGGTGTGGCTCCACGGTCCTTCCTCTAGGCTTTCAAGCCCTTGTACATATTCAGGTGTTTTACCTGGAAAGGGTGGGAACAGTTCAGCAGCAGCTGGCCTGGGGCTCAGCTCACGTTTACTCACAGATGCCTCGGCACGGTCCCCCAGCTTTGCAATGAGGACGCTCCTTGCATGGAGGGGGGCTTGCTCGCTGTATGGGAGATGGTTCCCCACCTCTGACCAATTTCAGAATTGTTTACCGCTGGAGCAAGTGCCATGATAGGGTTTTCCTCTGTATAACTCGTGGGTACACTTTTTTTTTCTTTTATCATTCAAGTTAGATTTTATTCCTCTTTTATGTATTTATAGATATAAGCATGGAAATAATTCATTCCTATAAATACATCTGTGTGAAGGGAAGAACTTTTTTCTGTTTTATTTTTAAATTTTATTTTTTAAAATTTTGAAATTTAATTTTATTTATATTTTTAAAGAGCACGTTATTATTAGTTATGTATTTTATGCATATACATGTATATAGGTCAATCCCAATCTCCCATCTCATCCCACCAACACCACCCCATGGCTTCCCACACTTGTTGTCCATACGTTTGTTCTCTACCTCTGTGTCTCTATTTCTTCCCTGCAAAGCAGTTCATCTGTACCATTTTTTAGGCTCCACTTATATGCATTAATATACAATATTTGTTTTCCTCTTTCTGACTTACTTCATTCTGTATGACAGTCTCTCCATCCATCGATGTCTCTACAAATGACTCAGTTTCATTCCTTTTTATGGCCGAGTAATATTCCATTTTATATATGTACCACATCTTTATCCATTCATCTGTCTGTGGGCATATTGGTTGCTTCCATTACTTGGCTAATGTAAATAGTGTTGCAACGAACATTGTGGTGAATGTGCCTTTTTGATTTACGGTTTTTCTGGGTATATGCCCAGAAGTAGGACTGCTGGATCAGATGGTAATTCTATTTCTAGTTTTTTTAAGGAAACTCCATGCTGTTCTCCATAGTGACTGTATCAATTTACATTCCCACCAATAGTGGAAGAGGGCTCCTTTTGTCCACACCCTCCTCGAATTGTTTGTTTGTAGATTTTCTGATGATGCCGATTCTAACAGGTGTGAGGTGATACCTCATTGTAGTTTTGATTTGCATTTCTCTAATAATTATTGCTGTTGAGCAGCTTTTCATGTGCGTCTTGGCCATCTCTGTGTCTCCTTTGAAGAAACGTCTCTTTAGATCTTCTGCCCATTTTTGTATTCGGTTGTTTGTTTTTTAATATTAAGCTGCATGAGCTGTTTATATATATTGGAGATTAAACCTCTGTCCATTGATTCGCCTGCAATGATTTTCGCCCATTCTGAGGGATGCCTTTTTCCATTCCCGTGTTTTTTAACAAAAAAGGAAAGAAAGGAAAAGAAGCAGAACACTAATGTGCGTAAAATATGCCTTTTGAATCGGTCGTTTTGAAATATGGACGTCCTTTGAATTTTTTGGTCGATATGTGACCCCAGGATTTGTTTTCAGGGCAGGTGTCATTTACAGGCCTGCAATGATTTTGAATATCAACTGACCATTAGCACTGGGATTAAAGCTGCTGTTGTGTGAAACGGCCACAAGGTGGCAGCAGTTCTCCCTTACCAAATCTGGTTACTAGGGCAAGAGAGCCTCAGTGGAAGTGGTGTTCTAGATTGGAATTTAGAATGGAATGTGCCAGGAGAAAGCCCCTCAAGTTTGTCTCACTACTTCTTGTTCGTGTTTTTAATTTAATTTTTTATTTTTTATTACAGCAAGTTTGATTACAATGTTTGGCTTGTTGTAGGTGTGGAAGATGTGGTTCTTTTACTCATATACAGATGTCTGTTCTTCCTGGGATCCTTTTCCCATGTATGTTATGACAGAATATTGAGTAGTCCTCTCTTGGTATTCTGTAGGTCTTTGGTGATTATATATGTCACCTGTGTTTGTATATGTCTGTTAACCCCGATATCGTAATGAAACCAATCCTCACACATTTCCATTGGTGAACCATAAGTCTGTTTAATGAATCTGTGATTGCCCATCTCCGTGGAAATATCTGCCCTGGTATCCATTTTTAGGTAACACCTATAAGTGATATGATATGATATGTGTCTTCCACTTTCTGACTTACTACAAGTCACGTGATTACTTCTAGACTCATCTACGGTGCTGCAAATGGCATTGTGTCCTTTTTTCCCTTGGCTTCTCTTCTGCCTTAGTGGGGTCCATATTCAACAATGTGATTCCCTGAGGGTTGTGGATTAGCTGACCTGGGCAGCCTTACCCTGCCGGCCCGCCCTCCCCAGGTGTGCCTCGTTGAGGTCAATATAAACAGAGCTCCAGGCAGCAATAGCCCCTGAAGCTGTGCCTGACTCCATATTCTCTGCCCCGTCAGCAGTCTCGGGGCTGTTCTGGTGGGAGGGAGTGAGGGGCCACAGCTTTGTTGGTGGCCCGGTGTGAGTGGGGTTCTGCTGGCCTTTCTGCAGGAGTTGCCAGGCTGCCGCCTGTAAAGAAGAGGATGTGTCACACATACCTTCCGCTGGAATTTCTCTCCGGACAGAGGTGAGGAAGGAAAAAAGCAGTGGGGGCCGGGACAGGAGGGGTATCTCAGGCAGGGCAATGGAAAGCTTCTGGAAGAGCGCCCGGGGACAAGACCACCCTGGCTGGCCTGCAGGCACCAAGTTGGCCTGCGTGCTGTCGCTGGTGTGGCTCCACGGTCCTTCCACTAGGCTTTCAAGCCCTTGTACATATTCAGGTGTTTTACCTGGAAAGGGTGGGAACAGTTCAGCAGCAGCTGGCCTGGGGCTCAGCTCACGTTTACTCACAGATGCCTCGGCACGGTCCCCAAGCTTTGCAATGAGGTCGCTCCTTGCGTGGGGGGTGGGTTGATGGCTGTATGGGAGATGCTTCCCCACCTCTGACCAATTTCATAATTGTTTACGACTGGAGCAAGTGCCCTGATAGGGTTTTCCTCTGTATAACTCATGGGTTCAGGTTTTTTTTTTCTTTTATGGTTCAAGTTAGATTTTATTCCTCTTTTATGAATTTATAGATATAAGCATGGAAATAATTCATTCCTATAAATACATCTGTGTGACGGGAAGAACTTTTTTCTGTTTTATTTTTAAATTTTATTTTTTTAAATTTTGAAATTTAATTTTATTTATTTTTTTATACAGCACATTATTATTAGTTATGTATTTTATGCATATACATGTACACAGGTCAATCCCAAACTCCCAACTCATCCCACCACCACCACCCCATGGCTTCCCACACTTGGTGTCCATACGTTTGTTCTCTACCTCTGTGTCTCTATTTCTTCCCTGCAAACCAGTTCATCTGTACCATTTTTAGGATCCACATATATGCATTAATATACAATATTTGTTTTCCTCTTTCTGACTTACTTCATTCTGTATGACAGTCTCTCGATCCATCGATGTCTCTACAAATGACCCAGTTTCATTCCTTTTTATGGCCGAGTAATATTCCATTTCATATATGTACCACCTCTTTATCCATTCATCTGTCTGTGGGCAATTAGGTTGCGTCCATTACCTGGCTATTGTAAATAGTGCTGCAATGAACATTGTGGTGAATGTGCCTTTTTGATTTACGGTTTTCTCTGGGTATATGCCCAGAAGTGCGATTGCTGGATCAGATGGTAATTCTATTTCTAGTTTTTTTAAGGAAACTCCATACTGTTCTCCATAGTGACTGTATCAATTTACATTCCCACCAATAGTGGAAGAGGGCTCCTTTTGTCCACACCCTCCCCAGAATTGGTTGTTTGTAGATTTTCTGATGATGCCGATTCTTACAGGTGTGAGGTGAAACCTCATTGTAGTTTTGATTTGCATTTCTCTAATAATTATTGCTGTTGAGCAGCTTTTCATGTGCGTCTTAGCCATCTCTGTGTCTCCTTTGAAGAAACGTCTCTTCAGATCGTCTGCCCATTTTTTTGGGGGTTGTTTGTTTTTTTAATATTAAGCTGCATGAGCTGTTTATATATATTGGAGATTAAACCTCTGTCCATTGATTCGTCTGCAACGATTTTCGCCCATTCTGAGGGATGCTTTTTTCCATTCCCGCTTTTTTTAACAAAAAAAGGAAAGAAAGGAAAAGAAGCAGAACACTAATGTGCGTAAAATATGCCTTTTGAAACGGTCGTTTTGAAATATGGACGTCCTTTGAATATTTTGGTCGATATGTGACCCCAGGATTTGTTTTCAGGGCAGGTGTCATTTACAGGCCTGCAATGATTTTGAATATCAACTGACCATTAGCGCTGGGATTAAAGCTGCTGTTGTGTGAAACGGCCACAAGGTGGCAGCAGTTCACCCTTACCAAATCTGGTTACTAGGGCAAGAGAGCCTCAGTGGAAGTGGTGTTCTAGATTGGAGTTTAGAATGGAATGTGCCAGGAGAAAGCCCCTCACGTTTGTCTCACTACTTCTTGTTCGTGTTTTTAAATTAATTTTTTATTTTTTATTACAGCAAGTTTGATTACAATGTTTGGCTTGTTGTAGGTGTGGAAGATGTGGTTCTTTTACACATATACACATGTCTGTTCTTCCTGGGATCCTTCTCCCATGTACGTTATGACAGAATGTTGAGTAGTCCTCTCTTGGTATTCTGTAGGTCTTTGGTGATTATATATGTCACCTGTGTTTGTATATGTCTGTTAACCCCGATATCGTAATGAAACCAATCCTCACACCTTTCCATTGGTGAACCATAAGTTTGTTTAATGAATCTGTGATTGCCCTTCTCCGTGGAAATATCTGCCCTGGTATCCATTTTTAGGTAACACCTATAAGTGATATGATATGATATGTGTCTTTCACTTTCTGACTTACTACAATTTACGTGATTACTTCTAGACTCATCTACGGTGCTGCAAATGGCATTGTGTCCTTTTTTCCATTGGCTTCTCTTCTGCCTTAGCGGGGTCCATTTTCAACAATGTGATTCCCTGAGGGTTGTGGATTAGCTGACCTTGGCAGCCTTACCCTTCCGGCCCGCCCTCCCCAGGTGTGCCTCGTTGAGGTCAATATAAACAGGGCTCCAGGCAGCAATAGCCCCTGAAGCTGTGCCTGACTCCATATTCTCTGCCCCGTCAGCAGTCTCGGGTCTGTGCTGGTGGGAGGGAGTGAGGGGCCACAGCTTTGTGGGTGGCCCGGTGTGAGTGGGGTTCTGCTGGCCTTTCTGCAGGAGTTGCCAGGCTGCCTCCTATAAAGAAGAGGATGTGTCACCCATACCTTCCGCTGGAATTTCTCTCCGGACAGAGGTGAGGAAGGAAAAAAGCAGTGGGGGCCGGGACAGGAGGGGTATCTCAGGCAGGGCAATGGAAAGCTTCTGGTAGAGCGCCAGGGTCCAGGACCACCCTGGCTGGCCGGCAGGCACCAAGTTGGCCTGCGTGCTGTCGCTGGTGTGGCTCCACGGTCCTTCCTCTAGGCTTTCAAGCCCTTGTACATATTCAGGTGTTTTACCTGGAAAGGGTAGGGACAGTTCAGCAGCAGCTGGCCTGGGGCTCAGCTCACGTTTACTCACAGATGCCTCAGCACGGTCCCCCAGCTTTGCAATGAGGACGCTCCTTGCGTGGGGTGTGGGTTGCTGGCTGTATGGGAGATGGTTCCCCACCTCTGAACAATTTCAGAATTGTTTACCGCTGGAGCAAGTGCCGTGGTAGGGTTTTCCTCTGTATAACTCGTGGGTTCACTTTTTTTTTCTTTTATCATTCAAGTTAGATTTTATTCTACTTTTATGTATTTATAGATATAAGCATGGAAATTATTCATTCCTATAAATCTGTGTGATGGGAAGAACTTTTTTCTGTTTTATTTTTAAATTTTATTTTTTTAAATTTTGAAATTTAATTTTATTTATTTTTTTTATACTGCACGTTATTATTAGTTATGTATTTTATGCATATACATGTATACAGGTCAATCCCAAACTCCCAACTCATCCCACCACCACCACCCCATGGCTTCCCACACTTGGTGTCCATACGTTTGTTCTCTACCTCTGTGTCTCTATTTCTTCCCTGCAAACCAGTTCATCTGTACCATTTTTAGGCTCCACATATATGCATTAATATACAATATTTGTTTTCCTCTTTCTGACTTACTTCATTCTGTATGACAGTCTCTCGATCCATCGATGTCTCTACAAATGACCCAGTTTCATTCCTTTTTATGGCCGAGTAATATTCCATTTTATATATGTACCACATCTTTATCCATTCATCTGTCTGTGGGCATTTAGGTTGCTTCCATTATCTGGCTATTGTAAATAGTGCTGCAACAAACATTGTGGTGAATGTGCCTTTTTGAAATACGGTTTTCTCTGGGTATATGCACAGAAGTGGGATTGCTGGATCAGATGGTAATTCTATTTCTAATTTTTTGAAGGAAACTCCATACTGTTCTCCATAGTAACTGTATCAATTTACATTCCCACCAATAGTGGAAGAGGGCTCCTTTTGTCCACACCATCCCCAGAATTGATTGTTTGAAGATTTCCTGATGATGCCGATTCTAACATGTGTGAGGTGATACCTCATTGTAGTATTGATTTGCATTTCTCTAATAATTAGTGCTGTTGAGCAGCTTTTCACGTGCGTCTTGGCCATCTCTGTGTCTCCTTTGAAGAAACGTCTCTTTAGATCTTCTGCCCATTTTTTTTGGGTTGTTTGTTTTTTTAATATTAAGCTGCATGAGCTGTTTATATATATTGGAGATTACACCTCTGTCCATTGATTCGTCTGCAAGGATTTTTGCCCATTCTGAGGGATGCCTTTTTCCATTCCCGTGTGTTTTAACAAAAATGGAAAGAAAGGAAAAGAAGCAGAACACTAATGTGCGTAAAATATGCCTTTTGAAACGGTCATTTTGAAATATGGACGTCGTTTGAATTTTTTGGTCGATATGTGACCCCAGGATTTGTTTTCAGGGCAGGTGTCATTTACAGGCCTGCAATGATTTTGAATATCAACTGACCATTAGCACTGGGATTAAAGCTGCTGTTGTGTGAAACGGCCACAATGTGGCAGCAGTTCTCCCTTACCAAATCTGGTTACTAGGGCAAGAGAGCCTCAGTGGAAGTGGTGTTCTAGATTGGAATTTAGAATGGAATGTGCCAGGAGAAAGCCCCTCAAGTTTGTCTCACTACTTCTTGTTCGTGTTTTTAATTTAATTTTTTATTTTTTATTACAGCAAGTTTGATTACAATGTTTGGCTTGTTGTAGGTGTGGAAGATGTGGTTCTTTTACTCATATACAGATGTCTGTTCTTCCTGGGATCCTTTTCCCATGTATGTTATGACAGAATATTGAGTAGTCCTCTCTTGGTATTCTGTAGGTCTTTGGTGATTATATATGTCACCTGTGTTTGTATATGTCTGTTAACCCCGATATCGTAATGAAACCAATCCTCACACATTTCCATTGGTGAACCATAAGTCTGTTTAATGAATCTGTGATTGCCCATCTCCGTGGAAATATCTGCCCTGGTATCCATTTTTAGGTAACACCTATAAGTGATATGATATGATATGTGTCTTCCACTTTCTGACTTACTACAAGTCACGTGATTACTTCTAGACTCATCTACGGTGCTGCAAATGGCATTGTGTCCTTTTTTCCCTTGGCTTCTCTTCTGCCTTAGTGGGGTCCATATTCAACAATGTGATTCCCTGAGGGTTGTGGATTAGCTGACCTGGGCAGCCTTACCCTGCCGGCCCGCCCTCCCCAGGTGTGCCTCGTTGAGGTCAATATAAACAGAGCTCCAGGCAGCAATAGCCCCTGAAGCTGTGCCTGACTCCATATTCTCTGCCCCGTCAGCAGTCTCGGGGCTGTTCTGGTGGGAGGGAGTGAGGGGCCACAGCTTTGTTGGTGGCCCGGTGTGAGTGGGGTTCTGCTGGCCTTTCTGCAGGAGTTGCCAGGCTGCCGCCTGTAAAGAAGAGGATGTGTCACACATACCTTCCGCTGGAATTTCTCTCCGGACAGAGGTGAGGAAGGAAAAAAGCAGTGGGGGCCGGGACAGGAGGGGTATCTCAGGCAGGGCAATGGAAAGCTTCTGGAAGAGCGCCCGGGGACAAGACCACCCTGGCTGGCCTGCAGGCACCAAGTTGGCCTGCGTGCTGTCGCTGGTGTGGCTCCACGTTCCTTCCACTAGGCTTTCAAGCCCTTGTACATATTCAGGTGTTTTACCTGGAAAGGGTGGGAACAGTTCAGCAGCAGCTGGCCTGGGGCTCAGCTCACGTTTACTCACAGATGCCTCGGCACGGTCCCCAAGCTTTGCAATGAGGTCGCTCCTTGCGTGGGGGGTGGGTTGATGGCTGTATGGGAGATGCTTCCCCACCTCTGACCAATTTCATAATTGTTTACGACTGGAGCAAGTGCCCTGATAGGGTTTTCCTCTGTATAACTCATGGGTTCAGGTTTTTTTTTTCTTTTATGGTTCAAGTTAGATTTTATTCCTCTTTTATGAATTTATAGATATAAGCATGGAAATAATTCATTCCTATAAATACATCTGTGTGACGGGAAGAACTTTTTTCTGTTTTATTTTTAAATTTTATTTTTTTAAATTTTGAAATTTAATTTTATTTATTTTTTTATACAGCACATTATTATTAGTTATGTATTTTATGCATATACATGTACACAGGTCAATCCCAAACTCCCAACTCATCCCACCACCACCACCCCATGGCTTCCCACACTTGGTGTCCATACGTTTGTTCTCTACCTCTGTGTCTCTATTTCTTCCCTGCAAACCAGTTCATCTGTACCATTTTTAGGATCCACATATATGCATTAATATACAATATTTGTTTTCCTCTTTCTGACTTACTTCATTCTGTATGACAGTCTCTCGATCCATCGATGTCTCTACAAATGACCCAGTTTCATTCCTTTTTATGGCCGAGTAATATTCCATTTCATATATGTACCACCTCTTTATCCATTCATCTGTCTGTGGGCAATTAGGTTGCGTCCATTACCTGGCTATTGTAAATAGTGCTGCAATGAACATTGTGGTGAATGTGCCTTTTTGATTTACGGTTTTCTCTGGGTATATGCCCAGAAGTGCGATTGCTGGATCAGATGGTAATTCTATTTCTAGTTTTTTTAAGGAAACTCCATACTGTTCTCCATAGTGACTGTATCAATTTACATTCCCACCAATAGTGGAAGAGGGCTCCTTTTGTCCACACCCTCCCCAGAATTGGTTGTTTGTAGATTTTCTGATGATGCCGATTCTTACAGGTGTGAGGTGAAACCTCATTGTAGTTTTGATTTGCATTTCTCTAATAATTATTGCTGTTGAGCAGCTTTTCATGTGCGTCTTAGCCATCTCTGTGTCTCCTTTGAAGAAACGTCTCTTCAGATCGTCTGCCCATTTTTTTGGGGGTTGTTTGTTTTTTTAATATTAAGCTGCATGAGCTGTTTATATATATTGGAGATTAAACCTCTGTCCATTGATTCGTCTGCAACGATTTTCGCCCATTCTGAGGGATGCTTTTTTCCATTCCCGCTTTTTTTAACAAAAAAAGGAAAGAAAGGAAAAGAAGCAGAACACTAATGTGCGTAAAATATGCCTTTTGAAACGGTCGTTTTGAAATATGGACGTCCTTTGAATATTTTGGTCGATATGTGACCCCAGGATTTGTTTTCAGGGCAGGTGTCATTTACAGGCCTGCAATGATTTTGAATATCAACTGACCATTAGCGCTGGGATTAAAGCTGCTGTTGTGTGAAACGGCCACAAGGTGGCAGCAGTTCACCCTTACCAAATCTGGTTACTAGGGCAAGAGAGCCTCAGTGGAAGTGGTGTTCTAGATTGGAGTTTAGAATGGAATGTGCCAGGAGAAAGCCCCTCACGTTTGTCTCACTACTTCTTGTTCGTGTTTTTAAATTAATTTTTTATTTTTTATTACAGCAAGTTTGATTACAATGTTTGGCTTGTTGTAGGTGTGGAAGATGTGGTTCTTTTACACATATACAGATGTCTGTTCTTCCTGGGATCCTTTTCCCATGTACGTTATGACAGAATGTTGAGTAGTCCTCTCTTGGTATTCTGTAGGTCTTTGGTGATTATATATGTCACCTGTGTTTGTATATGTCTGTTAACCCCGATATCGTAATGAAACCAATCCTCACACCTTTCCATTGGTGAACCATAAGTTTGTTTAATGAATCTGTGATTGCCCTTCTCCGTGGAAATATCTGCCCTGGTATCCATTTTTAGGTAACACCTATAAGTGATATGATATGATATGTGTCTTTCACTTTCTGACTTACTACAATTTACGTGATTACTTCTAGACTCATCTACGGTGCTGCAAATGGCATTGTGTCCTTTTTTCCATTGGCTTCTCTTCTGCCTTAGCGGGGTCCATTTTCAAAAATGTGATTCCCTGAGGGTTGTGGATTAGCTGACCTTGGCAGCCTTACCCTTCCGGCCCGCCCTCCCCAGGTGTGCCTCGTTGAGGTCAATATAAACAGAGCTCCAGGCAGCAATAGCCCCTGAAGCTGTGCCTGACTCCATATTCTCTGCCCCGTCAGCAGTCTCGGGTCTGTGCTGGTGGGAGGGAGTGAGGGGCCACAGCTTTGTGGGTGGCCCGGTGTGAGTGGGGTTCTGCTGGCCTTTCTGCAGGAGTTGCCAGGCTGCCTCCTATAAAGAAGAGGATGTGTCACCCATACCTTCCGCTGGAATTTCTCTCCGGACAGAGGTGAGGAAGGAAAAAAGCAGTGGGGGCCGGGACAGGAGTGGTATCTCAGGCAGGGCAATGGAAAGCTTCTGGTAGAGCGCCAGGGTCCAGGACCACCCTGGCTGGCCGGCAGGCACCAAGTTGGCCTGCGTGCTGTCGCTGGTGTGGCTCCACGGTCCTTCCTCTAGGCTTTCATGCCCTTGTACATATTCAGGTGTTTTACCTGGAAAGGGTAGGGACAGTTCAGCAGCAGCTGGCCTGGGGCTCAGCTCACGTTTACTCACAGATGCCTCAGCACGGTCCCCCAGCTTTGCAATGAGGACGCTCCTTGCGTGGGGTGTGGGTTGCTGGCTGTATGGGAGATGGTTCCCCACCTCTGAACAATTTCAGAATTGTTTACCGCTGGAGCAAGTGCCGTGGTAGGGTTTTCCTCTGTATAACTCGTGGGTTCACTTTTTTTTTCTTTTATCATTCAAGTTAGATTTTATTCTACTTTTATGTATTTATAGATATAAGCATGGAAATAATTCATTCCTATAAATACATCTGTGTGATGGGAAGAACTTTTTTCTGTTTTATTTTTAAATTTTATTTTTTTAAATTTTGAAATTTAATTTTATTTATTTTTTTTATACTGCACGTTATTATTAGTTATGTATTTTATGCATATACATGTATACAGGTCAATCCCAAACTCCCAACTCATCCCACCACCACCACCCCATGGCTTCCCACACTTGGTGTCCATACGTTTGTTCTCTACCTCTGTGTCTCTATTTCTTCCCTGCAAACCAGTTCATCTGTACCATTTTTAGGCTCCACATATATGCATTAATATACAATATTTGTTTTCCTCTTTCTGACTTACTTCATTCTGTATGACAGTCTCTCGATCCATCGATGTCTCTACAAATGACCCAGTTTCATTCCTTTTTATGGCCGAGTAATATTCCATTTTATATATGTACCACATCTTTATCCATTCATCTGTCTGTGGGCATTTAGGTTGCTTCCATTATCTGGCTATTGTAAATAGTGCTGCAACAAACATTGTGGTGAATGTGCCTTTTTGAAATACGGTTTTCTCTGGGTATATGCACAGAAGTGGGATTGCTGGATCAGATGGTAATTCTATTTCTAATTTTTTGAAGGAAACTCCATACTTTTCTGCATAGTAACTGTATCAATTTACATTCCCACCAATAGTGGAAGAGGGCTCCTTTTGTCCACACCATCCCCAGAATTGATTGTTTGAAGATTTCCTGATGATGCCGATTCTAACATGTGTGAGGTGATACCTCATTGTAGTATTGATTTGCATTTCTCTAATAATTAGTGCTGTTGAGCAGCTTTTCACGTGCGTCTTGGCCATCTCTGTGTCTCCTTTGAAGAAACGTCTCTTTAGATCTTCTGCCCATTTTTTTTGGGTTGTTTGTTTTTTTAATATTAAGCTGCATGTGCTGTTTATATATATTGGAGATTACACCTCTGTCCATTGATTCGTCTGCAAGGATTTTTGCCCATTCTGAGGGATGCCTTTTTCCATTCCCGTGTGTTTTAACAAAAATGGAAAGAAAGGAAAAGAAGCAGAACACTAATGTGCGTAAAATATGCCTTTTGAAACGGTCATTTTGAAATATGGACGTCGTTTGAATTTTTTGGTCGATATGTGACCCCAGGATTTGTTTTCAGGGCAGGTGTCATTTACAGGCCTGCAATGATTTTGAATATCAACTGACCATTAGCACTGGGATTAAAGCTGCTGTTGTGTGAAACGGCCACAATGTGGCAGCAGTTCTCCCTTACCAAATCTGGTTACTAGGGCAAGAGAGCCTCAGTGGAAGTGGTGTTCTAGATTGGAATTTAGAATGGAATGTGCCAGGAGAAAGCCCCTCAAGTTTGTCTCACTACTTCTTGTTCGTGTTTTTAATTTAATTTTTTATTTTTTATTACAGCAAGTTTGATTACAATGTTTGGCTTGTTGTAGGTGTGGAAGATGTGGTTCTTTTACACATATACAGATGTCTCTTCTTCCTGGGATCCTTTTCCCATGTATGTTATGACAGAATATTGAGTAGTCCTCTCTTGGTATTCTGTAGGTCTTTGGTGATTATATATGTCACCTGTGTTTGTATATGTCTGTTAACCCCGATATCGTAATGAAACCAATCCTCACAGTTTTCCATTGGTGAACCTTAAGTCTGTTTAATGAATCTGTGATTGCCCATCTCCGTGGAAATATCTGCCCTGGTATCCATTTTTAGGTAACACCTATAAGTGATATGATATGATATGTGTCTTCCACTTTCTGACTTACTACAAGTCACGTGATTACTTCTAGACTCATCTACGGTGCTGCAAATGGCATTGTGTCCTTTTTTCCCTTGGCTTCTCTTCTGCCTTAGCGGGGTCCATTTTCAACAATGTGATTCCCTGAGGGTTGTGGATTAGCTGACCTGGGCAGCCTTACCCTGCCGGCCCGCCCTCCCCAGGTGTGCCTCGTTGAGGTCAATATAAACAGGGCTCCAGGCAGCAATAGCCCCTGAAGCTGTGCCTGACTCCATATTCTCTGCCCCGTCAGCAGTCTCGGGGCTGTGCTGGTGGGAGGGAGTGAGGGGCCACAGCTTTGTGTGTGGCCCGGTGTGAGTGGGGTTCTGCTGGCCTTTCTGCAGGAGTTGCCAGGCTGCCGCCTGTAAAGAAGAGGTTGTGTCACCCATACCTTCCGCTGGAATTTCTCTCCGGACAGAGGTGAGGAAGGAAAAAAGCAGTGGGGGCCGGGACAGGAGGGGTATCTCAGGCAGGGCAATGGAAAGCTTCTGGAAGAGCGCCCGGGGACAGGACCACCCTGGCTGGCCTGCAGGCACCAAGTTGGCTTGCGTGCAGTCGCCGGTGTGACTCCACGGTCCTTCCACTAGGCTTTCAAGCCCTTGTACATATTCAGGTGTTTTACCTGGAAAGGGTGGGAACAGTTCAGCAGCAGCTGGCCTGGGGCTCAGCTCACGTTTACTCACAGATGCCTCGGCACGGTCCCCAAGCTTTGCAATGAGGTCGCTCCTTGCGTGGGGGGTGGGTTGATGGCTGTATGGGAGATGGTTCCCCACCTCTGACCAATTTCATAATTGCTTACGACTGGAGCAAGTGCCCTGATAGGGTTTTCCTCTGTATAACTCGTGGGTTCAGGATTTTTTTTTCTTTTATGGTTCAAGTTAGATTTTATTCCTCTTTTATGTATTTATAGATATAAGCATGGAAATAATTCATTCCTATAAATACATCTGTGTGACAGGAAGAAGTTTTTTCTGTTTTATTTTTAAATTTTATTTTTTAAAATTTTGAAATTTAATTTTATTTATTTTTTTTATACAGCACATTATTATTAGTTATGTATTTTATGCATATACATGTACACAGGTCAATCCCAAACTCCCAACTCATCCCACCACCACCACCCCATGGCTTCCCACACTTGGTGTCCATACGTTTTTTCTCTACCTCTGTGTCTCTATTTCTTCCCTGCAAACCAGTTCATCTGTACCATTTTTTAGGCTCCACATATATGCATTAATATACAATATTTGTTTTCCTCTTTCTGACTTACTTCATTCTGTATGACAGTCTCTCGATCCATCGATGTCTCTACAAATGACCCAGTTTCATTCCTTTTTATGGCCGAGTAATATTCCTTTTTATATATGTACCACATCTTTATCCATTCATCTGTCTGTGGGCATTTAGGTTGCTTCCATTACCTGGCTATTGTAAATAGTGCTGCAGTGAACATTGTGGTGAATGTGCCTTTTTGAAATACGGTTTTCTCTGGGTATATGCCCAGAAGTGGGATTGCTGGATTAGATTGTAATTCTATTTCTAGTTTTTTTCAGGAAACTCCATACTGTTCTCCATAGTGACTGTATCAATTTACATTCCCACCAATAGTGGAAGAGGGCTCCTTTTGTCCACACCCTCCCCAGAATTGGTTGTTTGTAGATTTTCTGATGATGCCGATTCTAACGGGTGTGAGGTGATACCTCATTGTAGTTTTGATTTGCATTTCTCTAATAATTAGTGCTGTTGAGCAGCTTTTCATGTGCGTCTTGGCCATCTCTGTCTCTCCTTTGAAGAAACGTATCTTTAGATCTTCTGCCCATTTTTGTATTCGGTTGTTTGTTTTTTAATATTAAGCTGCATGAGCTGTTTATATATATTGGAGATTAAACCTCTGTCCATTGATTCGTTTGCAATGATTTTCGCCCATTTTGAGGGATGCCTTTTTCCATTCCCGTGTTTTTTAACAAAAAAGGAAAGAAAGGAAAAGAAGCAGAACACTAATGTGCGTAAAATATGCCTTTTGAATCGGTCGTTTTGAAATATGGACGTCCTTTGAATTTTTTGGTCGATATGTGACCCCAGGATTTGTTTTCAGGGCAGGTGTCATTTACAGGCCTGCAATGATTTTGAATATCAACTGACCATTAGCACTGGGATTAAAGCTGCTGTTGTGTGAAACGGCCACAAGGTGGCAGCAGTTCTCCCTTACCAAATCTGGTTACTAGGGCAAGAGAGCCTCAGTGGAAGTGGTGTTCTAGATTGGAATTTAGAATGGAATGTGCCAGGAGAAAGCCCCTCAAGTTTGTCTCACTACTTCTTGTTCGTGTTTTTAATTTAATTTTTTATTTTTTATTACAGCAAGTTTGATTACAATGTTTGGCTTGTTGTAGGTGTGGAAGATGTGGTTCTTTTACTCATATACAGATGTCTGTTCTTCCTGGGATCCTTTTCCCATGTATGTTATGACAGAATATTGAGTAGTCCTCTCTTGGTATTCTGTAGGTCTTTGGTGATTATATATGTCACCTGTGTTTGTATATGTCTGTTAACCCCGATATCGTAATGAAACCAATCCTCACACATTTCCATTGGTGAACCATAAGTCTCTTTAATGAATCTGTGATTGCCCATCTCCGTGGAAATATCTGCCCTGGTATCCATTTTTAGGTAACACCTATAAGTGATATGATATGATATGTGTCTTCCACTTTCTGACTTACTACAAGTCACGTGATTACTTCTAGACTCATCTACGGTGCTGCAAATGGCATTGTGTCCTTTTTTCCCTTGGCTTCTCTTCTGCCTTAGCGGGGTCCATATTCAACAATGTGATTCCCTGAGGGTTGTGGATTAGCTGACCTGGGCAGCCTTACCCTGCCGGCCCGCCCTCCCCAGGTGTGCCTCGTTGAGGTCAATATAAACAGAGCTCCAGGCAGCAATAGCCCCTGAAGCTGTGCCTGACTCCATATTCTCTGCCCCGTCAGCAGTCTCGGGGCTGTTCTGGTGGGAGGGAGTGAGGGGCCACAGCTTTGTTGGTGGCCCGGTGTGAGTGGGGTTCTGCTGGCCTTTCTGCAGGAGTTGCCAGGCTGCCGCCTGTAAAGAAGAGGATGTGTCACACATACCTTCCGCTGGAATTTCTCTCCGGACAGAGGTGAGGAAGGAAAAAAGCAGTGGGGGCCGGGACAGGAGGGGTATCTCAGGCAGGGCAATGGAAAGCTTCTGGAAGAGCGCCCGGGGACAAGACCACCCTGGCTGGCCTGCAGGCACCAAGTTGGCCTGCGTGCTGTCGCTGGTGTGGCTCCACGGTCCTTCCACTAGGCTTTCAAGCCCTTGTACATATTCAGGTGTTTTACCTGGAAAGGGTGGGAACAGTTCAGCAGCAGCTGGCCTGGGGCTCAGCTCACGTTTACTCACAGATGCCTCGGCACGGTCCCCAAGCTTTGCAATGAGGTCGCTCCTTGCGTGGGGGGTGGGTTGATGGCTGTATGGGAGATGCTTCCCCACCTCTGACCAATTTCATAATTGTTTACGACTGGAGCAAGTGCCCTGATAGGGTTTTCCTCTGTATAACTCATGGGTTCAGGTTTTTTTTTTCTTTTATGGTTCAAGTTAGATTTTATTCCTCTTTTATGAATTTATAGATATAAGCATGGAAATAATTCATTCCTATAAATACATCTGTGTGACGGGAAGAACTTTTTTCTGTTTTATTTTTAAATTTTATTTTTTTAAATTTTGAAATTTAATTTTATTTATTTTTTTATACAGCACATTATTATTAGTTATGTATTTTATGCATATACATGTACACAGGTCAATCCCAAACTCCCAACTCATCCCACCACCACCACCCCATGGCTTCCCACACTTGGTGTCCATACGTTTGTTCTCTACCTCTGTGTCTCTATTTCTTCCCTGCAAACCAGTTCATCTGTACCATTTTTAGGATCCACATATATGCATTAATATACAATATTTGTTTTCCTCTTTCTGACTTACTTCATTCTGTATGACAGTCTCTCGATCCATCGATGTCTCTACAAATGACCCAGTTTCATTCCTTTTTATGGCCGAGTAATATTCCATTTCATATATGTACCACCTCTTTATCCATTCATCTGTCTGTGGGCAATTAGGTTGCGTCCATTACCTGGCTATTGTAAATAGTGCTGCAATGAACATTGTGGTGAATGTGCCTTTTTGATTTACGGTTTTCTCTGGGTATATGCCCAGAAGTGCGATTGCTGGATCAGATGGTAATTCTATTTCTAGTTTTTTTAAGGAAACTCCATACTGTTCTCCATAGTGACTGTATCAATTTACATTCCCACCAATAGTGGAAGAGGGCTCCTTTTGTCCACACCCTCCCCAGAATTGGTTGTTTGTAGATTTTCTGATGATGCCGATTCTTACAGGTGTGAGGTGAAACCTCATTGTAGTTTTGATTTGCATTTCTCTAATAATTATTGCTGTTGAGCAGCTTTTCATGTGCGTCTTAGCCATCTCTGTGTCTCCTTTGAAGAAACGTCTCTTCAGATCGTCTGCCCATTTTTTTGGGGGTTGTTTGTTTTTTTAATATTAAGCTGCATGAGCTGTTTATATATATTGGAGATTAAACCTCTGTCCATTGATTCGTCTGCAACGATTTTCGCCCATTCTGAGGGATGCTTTTTTCCATTCCCGCTTTTTTTAACAAAAAAAGGAAAAAAAGGAAAAGAAGCAGAACACTAATGTGCGTAAAATATGCCTTTTGAAACGGTCGTTTTGAAATATGGACGTCCTTTGAATATTTTGGTCGATATGTGACCCCAGGATTTGTTTTCAGGGCAGGTGTCATTTACAGGCCTGCAATGATTTTGAATATCAACTGACCATTAGCTCTGGGATTAAAGCTGCTGTTGTGTGAAACGGCCACAAGGTGGCAGCAGTTCACCCTTACCAAATCTGGTTACTAGGGCAAGAGAGCCTCAGTGGAAGTGGTGTTCTAGATTGGAGTTTAGAATGGAATGTGCCAGGAGAAAGCCCCTCACGTTTGTCTCACTACTTCTTGTTCGTGTTTTTAAATTAATTTTTTATTTTTTATTACAGCAAGTTTGATTACAATGTTTGGCTTGTTGTAGGTGTGGAAGATGTGGTTCTTTTACACATATACACATGTCTGTTCTTCCTGGGATCCTTCTCCCATGTACGTTATGACAGAATGTTGAGTAGTCCTCTCTTGGTATTCTGTAGGTCTTTGGTGATTATATATGTCACCTGTGTTTGTATATGTCTGTTAACCCCGATATCGTAATGAAACCAATCCTCACACCTTTCCATTGGTGAACCATAAGTTTGTTTAATGAATCTGTGATTGCCCTTCTCCGTGGAAATATCTGCCCTGTTATCCATTTTTAGGTAACACCTATAAGTGATATGATATGATATGTGTCTTTCACTTTCTGACTTACTACAATTTACGTGATTACTTCTAGACTCATCTACGGTGCTGCAAATGGCATTGTGTCCTTTTTTCCCTTGGCTTCTCTTCTGCCTTAGCGGGGTCCATTTTCAACAATGTGATTCCCTGAGGGTTGTGGATTAGCTGACCTGGGCAGCCTTACCCTTCCGGCCCGACCTCCCCAGGTGTGCCTCGTTGAGGTCAATATAAACAGAGCTCCAGGCAGCAATAGCCCCTGAAGCTGTGCCTGACTCCATATTCTCTGCCCCGTCAGCAGTCTCGGGGCTGTGCTGGTGGGAGGGAGTGAGGGGCCACAGCTTTGTGGGTGGCCCGGTGTGAGTGGGGTTCTGCTGGCCTTTCTGCAGGAGTTGCCAGGCTGCCTCCTATAAAGAAGAGGATGTGTCACCCATACCTTCCGCTGGAATTTCTCTCCGGACAGAGGTGAGGAAGGAAAAAAGCAGTGGGGGCCGGGACAGGAGGGGTATCTCAGGCAGGGCAATGGAAAGCTTCTGGTAGAGCGCCAGGGTCCAGGACCACCCTGGCTGGCCGGCAGGCACCAAGTTGGCCTGCGTGCTGTCGCTGGTGTGGCTCCACGGTCCTTCCTCTAGGCTTTCAAGCCCTTGTACATATTCAGGTGTTTTACCTGGAAAGGGTAGGGACAGTTCAGCAGCAGCTGGCCTGGGGCTCAGCTCACGTTTACTCACAGATGCCTCAGCACGGTCCCCCAGCTTTGCAATGAGGACGCTCCTTGCGTGGGGTGTGGGTTGCTGGCTGTATGGGAGATGGTTCCCCACCTCTGAACAATTTCAGAATTGTTTACCGCTGGAGCAAGTGCCGTGGTAGGGTTTTCCTCTGTATAACTCGTGGGTTCACTTTTTTTTTCTTTTATCATTCAAGTTAGATTTTATTCTACTTTTATGTATTTATAGATATAAGCATGGAAATAATTCATTCCTATAAATACATCTGTGTGATGGGAAGAACTTTTTTCTGTTTTATTTTTAAATTTTATTTTTTTAAATTTTGAAATTTAATTTTATTTATTTTTTTTATACTGCACGTTATTATTAGTTATGTATTTTATGCATATACATGTATACAGGTCAATCCCAAACTCCCAACTCATCCCACCACCACCACCCCATGGCTTCCCACACTTGGTGTCCATACGTTTGTTCTCTACCTCTGTGTCTCTATTTCTTCCCTGCAAACCAGTTCATCTGTACCATTTTTAGGCTCCACATATATGCATTAATATACAATATTTGTTTTCCTCTTTCTGACTTACTTCATTCTGTATGACAGTCTCTCGATCCATCGATGTCTCTACAAATGACCCAGTTTCATTCCTTTTTATGGCCGAGTAATATTCCATTTTATATATGTACCACATCTTTATCCATTCATCTGTCTGTGGGCATTTAGGTTGCTTCCATTATCTGGCTATTGTAAATAGTGCTGCAACAAACATTGTGGTGAATGTGCCTTTTTGAAATACGGTTTTCTCTGGGTATATGCACAGAAGTGGGATTGCTGGATCAGATGGTAATTCTATTTCTAATTTTTTGAAGGAAACTCCATACTGTTCTCCATAGTAACTGTATCAATTTACATTCCCACCAATAGTGGAAGAGGGCTCCTTTTGTCCACACCATCCCCAGAATTGATTGTTTGAAGATTTCCTGATGATGCCGATTCTAACATGTGTGAGGTGATACCTCATTGTAGTATTGATTTGCATTTCTCTAATAATTAGTGCTGTTGAGCAGCTTTTCACGTGCGTCTTGGCCATCTCTGTGTCTCCTTTGAAGAAACGTCTCTTTAGATCTTCTGCCCATTTTTTTTGGGTTGTTTGTTTTTTTAATATTAAGCAGCATGAGCTGTTTATATATATTGGAGATTACACCTCTGTCCATTGATTCGTCTGCAAGGATTTTTGCCCATTCTGAGGGATGCCTTTTTCCATTCCCGTGTGTTTTAACAAAAATGGAAAGAAAGGAAAAGAAGCAGAACACTAATGTGCGTAAAATATGCCTTTTGAAACGGTCATTTTGAAATATGGACGTCGTTTGAATTTTTTGGTCGATATGTGACCCCAGGATTTGTTTTCAGGGCAGGTGTCATTTACAGGCCTGCAATGATTTTGAATATCAACTGACCATTAGCACTGGGATTAAAGCTGCTGTTGTGTGAAACGGCCACAATGTGGCAGCAGTTCTCCCTTACCAAATCTGGTTACTAGGGCAAGAGAGCCTCAGTGGAAGTGGTGTTCTAGATTGGAATTTAGAATGGAATGTGCCAGGAGAAAGCCCCTCAAGTTTGTCTCACTACTTCTTGTTCGTGTTTTTAATTTAATTTTTTATTTTTTATTACAGCAAGTTTGATTACAATGTTTGGCTTGTTGTAGGTGTGGAAGATGTGGTTCTTTTACTCATATACAGATGTCTGTTCTTCCTGGGATCCTTTTCCCATGTATGTTATGACAGAATGTTGAGTAGTCCTCTCTTGGTATTCTGTAGGTCTTTGGTGATTATATATGTCACCTGTGTTTGTATATGTCTGTTAACCCCGATATCGTAATGAAACCAATCCTCACACATTTCCATTGGTGAACCATAAGTCTGTTTAATGAATCTGTGATTGCCCATCTCCGTGGAAATATCTGCCCTGGTATCCATTTTTAGGTAACACCTATAAGTGATATGATATGATATGTGTCTTCCACTTTCTGACTTACTACAAGTCACGTGATTACTTCTAGACTCATCTACGGTGCTGCAAATGGCATTGTGTCCTTTTTTCCCTTGGCTTCTCTTCTGCCTTAGTGGGGTCCATATTCAACAATGTGATTCCCTGAGGGTTGTGGATTAGCTGACCTGGGCAGCCTTACCCTGCCGGCCCACCCTCCCCAGGTGTGCCTCGTTGAGGTCAATATAAACAGAGCTCCAGGCAGCAATAGCCCCTGAAGCTGTGCCTGACTCCATATTCTCTGCCCCGTCAGCAGTCTCGGGGCTGTTCTGGTGGGAGGGAGTGAGGGGCCACAGCATTGTTGGTGGCCCGGTGTGAGTGGGGTTCTGCTGGCCTTTCTGCAGGAGTTGCCAGGCTGCCGCCTGTAAAGAAGAGGATGTGTCACACATACCTTCCGCTGGAATTTCTCTCCGGACAGAGGTGAGGAAGGAAAAAAGCAGTGGGGGCCGGGACAGGAGGGGTATCTCAGGCAGGGCAATGGAAAGCTTCTGGAAGAGCGCCCGGGGACAAGACCACCCTGGGTGGCCTGCAGGCACCAAGTTGGCCTGCGTGCTGTCACTGGTGTGGCTCCACGGTCCTTCCACTAGGCTTTCAAGCCCTTGTACATATTCAGGTGTTTTACCTGGAAAGGGTGGGAACAGTTCAGCAGCAGCTGGCCTGGGGCTCAGCTCACGTTTACTCACAGATGCCTCGGCACGGTCCCCAAGCTTTGCAATGAGGTCGCTCCTTGCGTGGGGGGTGGGTTGATGGCTGTATGGGAGATGCTTCCCCACCTCTGACCAATTTCATAATTGTTTACGACTGGAGCAAGTGCCCTGATAGGGTTTTCCTCTGTATAACTCATGGGTTCAGGTTTTTTTTTTCTTTTATGGTTCAAGTTAGATTTTATTCCTCTTTTATGAATTTATAGATATAAGCATGGAAATAATTCATTCCTATAAATACATCTGTGTGACGGGAAGAACTTTTTTCTGTTTTATTTTTAAATTTTATTTTTTTAAATTTTGAAATTTAATTTTATTTATTTTTTTATACAGCACATTATTATTAGTTATGTATTTTATGCATATACATGTACACAGGTCAATCCCAAACTCCCAACTCATCCCACCACCACCACCCCATGGCTTCCCACACTTGGTGTCCATACGTTTGTTCTCTACCTCTGTGTCTCTATTTCTTCCCTGCAAACCAGTTCATCTGTACCATTTTTAGGATCCACATATATGCATTAATATACAATATTTGTTTTCCTCTTTCTGACTTACTTCATTCTGTATGACAGTCTCTCGATCCATCGATGTCTCTACAAATGACCCAGTTTCATTCCTTTTTATGGCCGAGTAATATTCCATTTCATATATGTACCACCTCTTTATCCATTCATCTGTCTGTGGGCAATTAGGTTGCGTCCATTACCTGGCTATTGTAAATAGTGCTGCAATGAACATTGTGGTGAATGTGCCTTTTTGATTTACGGTTTTCTCTGGGTATATGCCCAGAAGTGCGATTGCTGGATCAGATGGTAATTCTATTTCTAGTTTTTTTAAGGAAACTCCATACTGTTCTCCATAGTGACTGTATCAATTTACATTCCCACCAATAGTGGAAGAGGGCTCCTTTTGTCCACACCCTCCCCAGAATTGGTTGTTTGTAGATTTTCTGATGATGCCGATTCTTACAGGTGTGAGGTGAAACCTCATTGTAGTTTTGATTTGCATTTCTCTAATAATTATTGCTGTTGAGCAGCTTTTCATGTGCGTCTTAGCCATCTCTGTGTCTCCTTTGAAGAAACGTCTCTTCAGATCGTCTGCCCATTTTTTTGGGGGTTGTTTGTTTTTTTAATATTAAGCTGCATGAGCTGTTTATATATATTGGAGATTAAACCTCTGTCCATTGATTCGTCTGCAACGATTTTCGCCCATTCTGAGGGATGCTTTTTTCCATTCCCGCTTTTTTTAACAAAAAAAGGAAAGAAAGGAAAAGAAGCAGAACACTAATGTGCGTAAAATATGCCTTTTGAAACGGTCGTTTTGAAATATGGACGTCCTTTGAATATTTTGGTCGATATGTGACCCCAGGATTTGTTTTCAGGGCAGGTGTCATTTACAGGCCTGCAATGATTTTGAATATCAACTGACCATTAGCGCTGGGATTAAAGCTGCTGTTGTGTGAAACGGCCACAAGGTGGCAGCAGTTCACCCTTACCAAATCTGGTTACTAGGGCAAGAGAGCCTCAGTGGAAGTGGTGTTCTAGATTGGAGTTTAGAATGGAATGTGCCAGGAGAAAGCCCCTCACGTTTGTCTCACTACTTCTTGTTCGTGTTTTTAAATTAATTTTTTATTTTTTATTACAGCAAGTTTGATTACAATGTTTGGCTTGTTGTAGGTGTGGAAGATGTGGTTCTTTTACACATATACACATGTCTGTTCTTCCTGGGATCCTTCTCCCATGTACGTTATGACAGAATGTTGAGTAGTCCTCTCTTGGTATTCTGTAGGTCTTTGGTGATTATATATGTCACCTGTGTTTGTATATGTCTGTTAACCCCGATATCGTAATGAAACCAATCCTCACACCTTTCCATTGGTGAACCATAAGTTTGTTTAATGAATCTGTGATTGCCCTTCTCCGTGGAAATATCTGCCCTGGTATCCATTTTTAGGTAACACCTATAAGTGATATGATATGATATGTGTCTTTCACTTTCTGACTTACTACAATTTACGTGATTACTTCTAGACTCATCTACGGTGCTGCAAATGGCATTGTGTCCTTTTTTCCATTGGCTTCTCTTCTGCCTTAGCGGGGTCCATTTTCAAAAATGTGATTCCCTGAGGGTTGTGGATTAGCTGACCTTGGCAGCCTTACCCTTCCGGCCCGCCCTCCCCAGGTGTGCCTCGTTGAGGTCAATATAAACAGAGCTCCAGGCAGCAATAGCCCCTGAAGCTGTGCCTGACTCCATATTCTCTGCCCCGTCAGCAGTCTCGGGTCTGTGCTGGTGGGAGGGAGTGAGGGGCCACAGCTTTGTGGGTGGCCCGGTGTGAGTGGGGTTCTGCTGGCCTTTCTGCAGGAGTTGCCAGGCTGCCTCCTATAAAGAAGAGGATGTGTCACCCATACCTTCCGCTGGAATTTCTCTCCGGACAGAGGTGAGGAAGGAAAAAAGCAGTGGGGGCCGGGACAGGAGTGGTATCTCAGGCAGGGCAATGGAAAGCTTCTGGTAGAGCGCCAGGGTCCAGGACCACCCTGGCTGGCCGGCAGGCACCAAGTTGGCCTGCGTGCTGTCGCTGGTGTGGCTCCACGGTCCTTCCTCTAGGCTTTCATGCCCTTGTACATATTCAGGTGTTTTACCTGGAAAGGGTAGGGACAGTTCAGCAGCAGCTGGCCTGGGGCTCAGCTCACGTTTACTCACAGATGCCTCAGCACGGTCCCCCAGCTTTGCAATGAGGACGCTCCTTGCGTGGGGTGTGGGTTGCTGGCTGTATGGGAGATGGTTCCCCACCTCTGAACAATTTCAGAATTGTTTACCGCTGGAGCAAGTGCCGTGGTAGGGTTTTCCTCTGTATAACTCGTGGGTTCACTTTTTTTTTCTTTTATCATTCAAGTTAGATTTTATTCTACTTTTATGTATTTATAGATATAAGCATGGAAATTATTCATTCCTATAAATACATCTGTGTGATGGGAAGAACTTTTTTCTGTTTTATTTTTAAATTTTATTTTTTTAAATTTTGAAATTTAATTTTATTTATTTTTTTTATACTGCACGTTATTATTAGTTATGTATTTTATGCATATACATGTATACAGGTCAATCCCAAACTCCCAACTCATCCCACCACCACCACCCCATGGCTTCCCACACTTGGTGTCCATACGTTTGTTCTCTACCTCTGTGTCTCTATTTCTTCCCTGCAAACCAGTTCATCTGTACCATTTTTAGGCTCCACATATATGCATTAATATACAATATTTGTTTTCCTCTTTCTGACTTACTTCATTCTGTATGACAGTCTCTCGATCCATCGATGTCTCTACAAATGACCCAGTTTCATTCCTTTTTATGGCCGAGTAATATTCCATTTTATATATGTACCACATCTTTATCCATTCATCTGTCTGTGGGCATTTAGGTTGCTTCCATTATCTGGCTATTGTAAATAGTGCTGCAACAAACATTGTGGTGAATGTGCCTTTTTGAAATACGGTTTTCTCTGGGTATATGCACAGAAGTGGGATTGCTGGATCAGATGGTAATTCTATTTCTAATTTTTTGAAGGAAACTCCATACTGTTCTGCATAGTAACTGTATCAATTTACATTCCCACCAATAGTGGAAGAGGGCTCCTTTTGTCCACACCATCCCCAGAATTGATTGTTTGAAGATTTCCTGATGATGCCGATTCTAACATGTGTGAGGTGATACCTCATTGTAGTATTGATTTGCATTTCTCTAATAATTAGTGCTGTTGAGCAGCTTTTCACGTGCGTCTTGGCCATCTCTGTGTCTCCTTTGAAGAAACGTCTCTTTAGATCTTCTGCCCATTTTTTTTGGGTTGTTTGTTTTTTTAATATTAAGCTGCATGTGCTGTTTATATATATTGGAGATTACACCTCTGTCCATTGATTCGTCTGCAAGGATTTTTGCCCATTCTGAGGGATGCCTTTTTCCATTCCCGTGTGTTTTAACAAAAATGGAAAGAAAGGAAAAGAAGCAGAACACTAATGTGCGTAAAATATGCCTTTTGAAACGGTCATTTTGAAATATGGACGTCGTTTGAATTTTTTGGTCGATATGTGACCCCAGGATTTGTTTTCAGGGCAGGTGTCATTTACAGGCCTGCAATGATTTTGAATATCAACTGACCATTAGCACTGGGATTAAAGCTGCTGTTGTGTGAAACGGCCACAATGTGGCAGCAGTTCTCCCTTACCAAATCTGGTTACTAGGGCAAGAGAGCCTCAGTGGAAGTGGTGTTCTAGATTGGAATTTAGAATGGAATGTGCCAGGAGAAAGCCCCTCAAGTTTGTCTCACTACTTCTTGTTCGTGTTTTTAATTTAATTTTTTATTTTTTATTACAGCAAGTTTGATTACAATGTTTGGCTTGTTGTAGGTGTGGAAGATGTGGTTCTTTTACACATATACAGATGTCTCTTCTTCCTGGGATCCTTTTCCCATGTATGTTATGACAGAATATTGAGTAGTCCTCTCTTGGTATTCTGTAGGTCTTTGGTGATTATATATGTCACCTGTGTTTGTATATGTCTGTTAACCCCGATATCGTAATGAAACCAATCCTCACAGTTTTCCATTGGTGAACCTTAAGTCTGTTTAATGAATCTGTGATTGCCCATCTCCGTGGAAATATCTGCCCTGGTATCCATTTTTAGGTAACACCTATAAGTGATATGATATGATATGTGTCTTCCACTTTCTGACTTACTACAAGTCACGTGATTACTTCTAGACTCATCTACGGTGCTGCAAATGGCATTGTGTCCTTTTTTCCCTTGGCTTCTCTTCTGCCTTAGCGGGGTCCATTTTCAACAATGTGATTCCCTGAGGGTTTGGATTAGCTGACCTGGGCAGCCTTACCTTGCCGGCCCGCCCTCCCCAGGTGTGCCTCGTTGAGGTCAATATAAACAGGGCTCCAGGCAGCAATAGCCCCTGAAGCTGTGCCTGACTCCATATTCTCTGCCCCGTCAGCAGTCTCGGGGCTGTGCTGGTGGGAGGGAGTGAGGGGCCACAGCTTTGTGGGTGGCCCGGTGTTTGTGGGGTTCTGCTGGCCTTTCTGCAGGAGTTGCCAGGCTGCCGCCTGTAAAGAAGAGGTTGTGTCACCCATACCTTCCGCTGGAATTTCTCTCCGGACAGAGGTGAGGAAGGAAAAAAGCAGTGGGGGCCGGGACAGGAGGGGTATCTCAGGCAGGGCAATGGAAAGCTTCTGGAAGAGCGCCCGGGGACAGGACCACCCTGGCTGGCCTGCAGGCACCAAGTTGGCTTGCGTGCAGTCACCGGTGTGGCTCCACGGTCCTTCCACTAGGCTTTCAAGCCCTTGTACATATTCAGGTGTTTTACCTGGAAAGGGTGGGAACAGTTCAGCAGCAGCTGGCCTGGGGCTCAGCTCACGTTTACTCACAGATGCCTCGGCATGGTCCCCAAGCTTTGCAATGAGGTCGCTCCTTGCGTGGGGGGTGGGTTGATGGCTGTATGGGAGATGCTTCCCCACCTCTGACCAATTTCATAATTGTTTACGACTGGAGCAAGTGCCCTGATAGGGTTTTCCTCTGTATAACTCGTGGGTTCAGGATTTTTTTTTTCTTTTATGGTTCAAGTTAGATTTTATTCCTCTTTTATGTATTTATAGATATAAGCATGGAAATAATTCATTCCTATAAATACATCTGTGTGATGGGAAGAAGTTTTTTCTGTTTTATTTTTAAATTTTATTTTTTAAAATTTTGAAATTTAATTTTATTTATTTTTTTTATACAGCACATTATTATTAGTTATGTATTTTATGCATATACATGTACACAGGTCAATCCCAAACTCCCAACTCATCCCACCACCACCACCCCATGGCTTCCCACACTTGGTGTCCATACGTTTTTTCTCTACCTCTGTGTCTCTATTTCTTCCCTGCAAACCAGTTCATCTGTACCATTTTTTAGACTCCACATATATGCATTAATATACAATATTTGTTTTCCTCTTTCTGACTTACTTCATTCTGTATGACAGTCTCTCGATCCATCGATGTCTCTACAAATGACCCAGTTTCATTCCTTTTTATGGCCGAGTAATATTCCTTTTTATATATGTACCACATCTTTATCCCTTCATCTGTCTGTGGGCATTTAGGTTGCTTCCATTACCTGGCTATTGTAAATAGTGCTGCAGTGAACATTGTGGTGAACGTGCCTTTTTGAAATACGGTTTTCTCTGGGTATATGCCCAGAAGTGGGATTGCTGGATCAGATGGTAATTCTATTTCTAGTTTTTTTTAAGGAAACTCCATACTGTTCTCCATAGTGACTGTATCAATTTACATTCCCACCAATAGTGGAAGAGGGTTCCTTTTGTCCACACCCTCCCCAGAATTTGTTGTTTGTAGATTTTCTGATGATGCCGATTCTAACGGGTGTGAGGTGATACCTCATTGTAGTTTTGATTTGCATTTCTCTAATAATTAGTGCTGTTGAGCAGCTTTTCATGTGCGTCTTGGCCATCTCTGTCTCTCCTTTGAAGAAACGTATCTTTAGATCTTCTGCCCATTTTTGTATTCGGTTGTTTGTTTTTTAATATTAAGCTGCATGAGCTGTTTATATATATTGGAGATTAAACCTCTGTCCATTGATTCGTTTGCAATGATTTTCGCCCATTCTGAGGGATGCCTTTTTCCATTCCCGTGTTTTTTAACAAAAAAGGAAAGAAAGGAAAAGAAGCAGAACACTAATGTGCGTAAAATATGCCTTTTGAAACGGTCGTTTTGAAATATGGACGTCCTTTGAATTTTTTGGTCGATATGTGACATCAGGATTTGTTTTCAAGGCAGGTGTCATTTACAGGCCTGAAATGATTTTGAATATCAACTGACCATTAGCGCTGGGATTAAATCTGCTGTTGTGTGAAACGGCCACAAGGTGGCAGCAGTTCTCCCTTACCAAATCTGGTTACTAGGGCAACAGAGCCTCAGTGGAAGTGATGTTCTAAATTGGAATTTAGAATGGAATATGCCAGGAGAAAGCCCCTCAAGTTTGTCTCACTACTTCTTGTTCGTGTTTTTAATTTAATTTTTTATTTTTTATTATAGCAAGTTTGATTACAATGTTTGGCTTGTTGTAGGTGTGGAAGATGTGGTTCTTTTACACATATACAGATGTCTCTTCTTCCTGGGATCCTTTTCCCATGTACGTTATGACAGAATGTTGAGTAGTCCTCTCTTGGTATTCTGTAGGTCTTTGGTGATTATATATGTCACCTGTGTTTGTATATGTCTGTTAACCCCGATATCGTAATGAAACATATCCTCACACCTTTCCATTGGTGAACCATAAGTTTGTTTAATGAATCTGTGATTGCCCTTCTCCGTGGAAATATCTGCCCTGCTATCCATTTTTAGGTAACACCTATAAGTGATATGATATGATATGTGTCTTTCACTTTCTGACTTACTACAAGTCACGTGATTACTTCTAGACTCATCTACGGTGCTGTAAATGGCATTGTGTCCTTTTCTCCCTTGGCTTCTATTCTGCCTTAGCGAGGTCCATTTTCAACAATGTGATTCCCTGAGGGTTGTGGATTAGCTGACCTGGGCAGCCTTACACTGCCGGCCCGCCCTCCCCAGGTGTGCCTCGTTGAGGTCAATATAAACAGAGCTCCAGGCAGCAATAGCCCCTGAAGCTGTGCCTGACTCCATATTCTCTGCCCCGTCAGCAGTCTTGGGGCTCTGCTGGTGGGAGGGAGTGAGGGGCCACAGCTTTGTGGGTGGCCCGGTGTGAGTGGGGCTCTGCTGGCCTTTCTGCAGGAGTTGCCAGGCTGCCGCCTGTAAAGAAGAGGATGTGTCACCCATACCTTCCGCTGGAATTTCTCTCCGGACAGAGGTGAGGAAGGAAAAAAGCAGTGGGTGCCGGGAGAGGAGGGGTATCTCAGGCAGGGCATTGGAAAGCTTCCAGAAGAGCGTCCAGGACCAGGACCACCCTGGCTGGCCTGCATGCACCATGTTGGCCTGCGTGCTGTCGCTGGTGTGGCTCGACGGCCCTTCCTCTAGGATTTCAAGCCCTTGTACATATTCAGGTGTTTTACCTGGAAAGGGTGCGAACAGTTCAGCAGCAGCTGGCCTGGGGCTCAGCTCACGTTTACTCACAGATGCCTCGTCTCGGTCCCCCAGCTTTGCAATGAGGACGCTCCTTGGGTGGGGGGTGGGTTGCTGGCTGTATGGGAGATGGTTCCCCACCTCTGACCAAATTCAGAATTGTTTACCGCTGGAGCAAGTGCCCTGTTAGGTTTTTCCTCTGTATAACTCGTGGGTTCACTTTTTTTTTCTTTTGTGGTTCAAGTTAGATTTTATTCCTCTTTTATGTATTTATAGATATAAGCATGGAAATAATTCATTCCTATAAATACATCTGTGTGACGGGAAGAACTTTTTTCTGTTTTATTTTTAAATTTTATTTTTTAAAATTTTGAAATTTAAATTTATTTATTTTTTTTTATACAGCACGTTATTATTAGTTATGTATTTTATGCATATACATGTATTCAGGTCAATCCCAATATCCCAACTCATCCCACCACCACCACCCCATGGCTTCCCACACTTGATGTCCATAAGTTTGTTCTCTACCTCTGTGTCTCTATTTCTTCCCTGCAAACGAGTTCATCTGTACCATTTTTAGGCTCCACATATATGCATTAATATACAATATTTGTTTTCCTTTTTCTGACTTACTTCATTCTGTATGACAGTCTCTCAATCCATCGATGTCTCTACAAATGACCCAGTTTCATTCCTTTTTATGGCCGAGTAATATTCCATTTTATATATGTACCACATCTTTATCCATTTATCTGTCTGTGGGCATTTAGGTTGCTTCCATTACCTGGTTATTGTAAATAGTGCTGCAACGAACATTGTGGTGAATGTGCCTTATGGAAATACGGTTTTCTCTGGTATATGCCCAGAAGTGGGATTGCTGGATCAGATGGTAATTCTATTTCTAATTTTTTTAAGGAAACTCCATACTTTTCTCCATAGTGACTGTATCAATTTACATTCCCACCAATAGTGGAAGAGGGCTCCTTTTGTCCACACCCTCCCCAGAATTGGTTGTTTGTAGATTTCCTGATGATGCCGATTCTAACAGGTGTGAGGTGATACCTCATTGTAGTTTTGATTTGCATTTCTCTAATAATTAGTGCTGTTGAGCAGCTTTTCATGTGCGTCTTGGCCATCTCTGTGTCTCCTTTGAAGAAACGTCTCTTTAGATCTTCTGCCCATTTTTGTATTGGGTTGTTTGTTTTTTTAATATTAAGCTGCATGAGCTGTTTATATATATTGGAGATTAAACCTCTGTCCATTGATTCGTTTGCAACGATTTTCGCCCATTCTGAGGGATGCCTTTTTCCATTCCCGTTTTTTTTAACAAAAAAGGAAAGAAAGGAAAAGAAGCAGAACACTAATGTGCGTAAAATATGCCTTTTGAAACGGTCTTTTTGAAATATGGACGTGCTTTGAATTTTTTGGTCGATATGTGACCCCAGGATTTGTTTTCAGGGCAGGTGTCATTTACAGGCCTGCAATGATTTTGAATATCAACTGACCATTAGCACTGGGATTAAAGCTGCTGTTGTGTGAAACGGGAACAAGGTGGCAGCAGTTCTCCCTTGACAAATCTGGTTATGACTGCAAGAGAGCCTCAGTGGAAGTGGTGCTCTAGATTGGAATTTAGAATGGAATGTGCCAGGAGAAAGCCCCTCAAGTTTGTCTCAGGAATTCTTGTTCGTGTTTTTAATTTAATTTTTTATATTTTTTATTACAGCAAGTTTGATTACAATGTTTGGCTTTTTGTAGGTGTGGAAGATGTGGTTCTTTTACACATATACAGATGACTGTTCTTCCTGGGATCCTTTTCCCATGTACGTTATGACAGAGTTGAGTAGTCCTCTCTTGGTATTCTGTAGGTCTTTGGTGATTATATATGTCACCTATGTTTGTATATGTGTGTTAACCCCGATATCGTAATGAAACCAATCCTCACACCTTTCCATTGGTGAACCATAAGTTTGTTTAATGAATCTGTGATTGCCCTTCTCCGTGGAAATATCTGCCCTGATATCCATTTTTAGGTAACACCTATAAGTGATATGATATGATATGTGTCTTTCAATTTCTCACTTACTACAAGTCACGTGATTACTTCTAGAATCATGTATGGTGCTGCAAATGGCATTGTGTCCTTTTTTCCATTGGCTTCTCTTCTGCCTTAGCGAGGTCCATTTTCAACAATGTGATTCCCTGAGGGTTGTGGATTAGCTGACCTGGGCAGCCTTACCCTGCCGGCCCGCCCTCCCCAGGTGTGCCTCGTTGAGGTCAATATAAACAGAGCTCCAGGCAGCAATAGCCCCTGAAGCTGTGCCTGACTCCATATTCTCTGCCCCGTCAGCAGTCTCGGGGCTGTGCTGGTGGGAGGGAGTGAGGGGCCACAGCGTTGTGGGTGGCCCGGTGTGAGTGGGGCTCTGCTGGCCTTTCTGCAGGAGTTGCCAGGCTGCCGCCTGTAAAGAAGAGGATGTGTCACCCATACCTTCCGCTGGAATTTCTCTCCGGACAGAGGTGAGGAAGGAAAAAAGCAGTGGGGGCCGGGACAGGAGGGGTATCTCAGGCAGGGCAATGGAAAGCTTCTGGAAGAGATCCCGGGGTCGGGACCACCCTGGCTGGCCTGGAGGCACCAAGTTGGCCTGCGTGCTGTCACTGGTGTGGCTCCACGGCCCTTCCTCTAGGCTTTCAAGCCCTTGTACTTATTCAGGTGTTTTACCTGGGAATGGTGGGAACAGTTCAGCAGCAGCTGGCCTGGGGCTCAGCTCATGTTTACTCACAGATGCCTCGGCACGATCCCCCAGCTTTGCAATGAGGACACTCCTTGCGTGGGGGGTGGGTTGCTGGCTGTATGGGAGATGGTTCCCCACCTCTGACCAATTTCAGAATTGTTTACCGCTGGAGCAAGTGCCCAGATAGGGTTTTCCTCTGCAAAACTCGTGAGTTCAGGTTTTTTTTTTCTTTTATGGTTCAAGTTATATTTTATTCCTCTTTTATGTATTTATAGATATAAGCATTGAAATAATTCATTCCTATAAATACATCTGTGTGACAGAAGAACTTTTTTCTGTTTTATTGTTAAATTCTATTTTTTTTTAAATTTGAAAGATAATTTTATTTATATTTTTATACAGCAGGTTTTTATTAGTTATGTATTTTATGCATATACATGTATACAGGTCAATCCCAATCTCCCAACTCATCCCACCACCACCACCCCATGGCTTCCCACACTTGGGGTCCATACGTTTGTTCTCTACCTCTGTGTCTCTATTTCTTCCCTGCAAACCAGTTCATATGTACCATTTTTTTAGGTTCCACATTTATGCATTAATATACAATATTTGTTTTCCGCTTTCTGACTTACTTCATTCTGTATGACAGTCTCTCGATCCATCGATGTCTCTACAAATGACCCAGTTTCATTCCTTTTTATGGCCGAGTAATATTCCATTTTATATATGTACCACATCTTTATCCATTCATCTGTCTGTGGGCATTTAGGTTGCTTCCATTACCTGGCTATTGTAAATAGTGCTGCAACGAACATTGTGGTGAATGTGCCTTTTTGAAATACGGTTTTCTCTGGGTATATGCCCAGAAGTGGGATTGCTGGATCAGATGGTAATTCTATTTCTAATTTTTTTAAGGAAACTCCACACTGTTCTCCATAGTGACTGTATCAATTTACATTCCCACCAATTGTGGAAGAGGGCTCCTTTTGTCCACACCCTCCCCAGAATTGGTTGTTTGTAGATTTTCTGATGATGCTGATTCTAACAGGTGTGAGGTGATACCTCATTGTAGTTTTGATTTGCATTTCTCTAATAATTAGTGCTGTTGAGCAGCTTTTCATGTGCGTCTTGGCCATATCTGTGTCTCCTTTGAAGAAACGTCTCTTTAGATCTTCTGCCCATTTTTGTAATGGGTTGTTTGTTTTTTAATATTAAGCTGCATGAGGTGTTTATATATATTGGAGATTAAACCTCTGTCCATTGATTCGTTTGCAACGATTTTCGCCCATTCTGAGGGATGCCTTTTTCCATTCCCGTGTTTTATAACAAAAAAGGAAAGAAAGGAAAAGAAGCAGAACACTAATGTGCGTAAAATATGCCTTTTGAAACGGTCGTTTTGAAATATGGACGTCCTTTGAATTTTTTGGTTGATATGTGACACCAGGATTTGTTTTCAGGGCAGGTGTCATTTACAGGCCTGCAATGATTTTGAATATCAACTGACCATTAGCACTGGGATTAAAGCTGCTGTTGTGTGAAACGGCCACAAGGTGGCAGCAGTTTTCCCTTACCAAATCTGGTTACTAGGACAAGAGAGCCTCAGTGGAAGTGGTGTTCTAGATTGGAATTTAGAATGGAATGTGCCAGGAGAAAGCCCCTCAAGTTTGTCTCACTACTTCTTGTTCGTGTTTTTAATTTAATTTTTTATATTTTTTATTACAGCAAGTTTGATTACAATGTTTGGCTTGTTGTAGGTGTGGAAGATGTGGTTCTTTTACACATATACAGATGTCTGTTCTTCCTGGGATCCTTTTCCCATGTACGTTATGACAGAGTTGAGTAGTCCTCTCTTGGTATTCTGTAGGTCTTTGGTGATTATATATGTCACCTGTGTTTGTATATGTGTGTTAACGCCGATATCGTAATGAAACCAATCCTCACACCTTTCCATTGGTGAACCATAAGTTTGTTTAATGAATCTGTGATTGCCCTTCTCCGTGGAAAAATCTGCCCTGCTATCCATTTTTAGGTAACACCTATAAGTGATATGATATGATATGTGTCTTTCACTTTCTGACTTACTACAAGTCACGTGATTACTTCTAGACTCATCTACGGGGCTGCAAATGGCATTGTGTCCTTTTTTTCCTTGGCTCCTCTTCTGCCTTAGCGAGGTCCACTTTCAACAATGTGATTCCCTGAGGGTTGTGGATTAGCTGACCTGGGCAGCCTTACCCTGCCGGCCCGCCCTCCCCTGGTGTGCCTCGACAGGCTATATGCTGACACACCGGTCAGTGCCAGCGTATTGGTCACGAGTAGGCTATGGCTTGGGGGTAAGCTGTAGGGCTGGTGGTGGGTTTCCGTTCCGGACTAGGGTTAGGGTTAGGGAACGGCAAGGCTTAGGGCACAGGTGAGGGTACGGAAACGAGTGAGGGTCCGGCTACGTGCTGACGCATGGGTCAGTGCCAGCTTATGGGCCAGGATTAGGCTACGGCGTAGTGTAAGGTGTAGGGCTGGTGGTGGGTTTCTGTGATGGGCTAGGGATAGGGTTAAGGAACGGCAAGGCTTAGGGCACAGGTGATGGTACGGAAACGTGGGAGGTTCAGGCTAAGTGCTGACGCACGGCTCAGTGCCAGCGTACAGGCCAGGAGTTGGCTACAGCGTAAGGTAGAGTGTAGGGCTGGTGGTGGGTTTCCGTTCGGGGCTAGGGTTAGGATAAGGGAACGGCAAGGCTTAGGGCACAAGTGAGGGTAGTGTAACATGGGAGTGTCAGGCTATGTGCTGAAGCACAGGTCAGTGCCCGCGTACGGGCCAGGAGTAGGCTACGGCTTGGGGGTTAGGTGTAGGGCTGGTGGTGTGTTTCCATTCAGGTCTAGGGTTAGGGTTAGGGAACGGCAAGGCTTAGGGCACAGGTGATGGTACGGAAACGTGGGAGGGTCAGGCTACGTGCTGACGCATGGGTCAGTGCCAGCGTACGGGCAAGGAGTAGGCTAAGGCTTGGGGGTAAGTTGTAGGGCTGGTGGTTGGTTTTCGTTCCGGGCTAGGGTTAGGGTTAGGGAACGGCAAGGCTTAGGGCCCACGTGAGGATACGGAAACGTGGGAAGGTCAGGCTCCGTGCTGACGCACGGATCAGTGCCAGCGTACGGGCCAGGAGTAGGCTATAGGTTGTGGGTAAGTTTTAGGCTGGTGAATGGGTTTCTGTTCTGGGCTAGGGTTAGGGTTAGGGAACGGCAAGGCTTAGGGCACAGGTGAGGGTACGGAAACGTGGGAGGGTCAGGCTACCTGCTGAATGCACGGGTCAGTGCCCGCGTATGGGCCAGGAGTAGGCTACGGCGTAAGGTAAGGTGTAGGGTTGGTGGTGGGTTTCCCTTCTGGGCTAGGGTTAGGGTTAGGGAACCGCAAGGCTTAGGGCACACTTGAGGGTACGGAAACGTGGGAGTTTCATTGCTACGTGTTGACGCACGCATCAGTGCCAGCGTACGGGCCAGGAGTAGGCTATGGCTTGGGGGTAAGGTGTAGGGCTGGTGGTGTGTTTCCGTTCCGGGCTATGGTTAGAGTTGGGGAACGTCAAGTCTTAGGGCACAGGTGAGGCTCCGGAAACGTGGGAGGGTCAGGCTACGTGTTGACGCACGGGTCAGTGCCAGCATACGGGCCCGGAGTAGGCTACGGTGTAGGGTAAGGTGTAGGGCTGGTGCTGGGTTTCCGTTCCGGGCTAGGGTTAGAGTTAGGGAACCGCAAGGCTTAGGGCACAGGTGAGGGTACGGAAACGTGGGAGGGTCAGGCTATGTGCTGACGCACGGGTCAGTGCCAGCGTACGGGACAGGAATAGGCTACGGCTTGGGGGTAAGTTGTAGGGCTGTTGGTGGGTTTCCGTTCCGGGTTAGGGTTAGTGTTAGGGAACGTCAAGGCTTAGGGCACAGATGAGGGTGCGGAAATGTGGGAAGGTCAGGCTTCGTGCTGACGCACAGGTCAGTGCCAGCGTACGGGACAGGAGTAGGCTACGGCATAGGGTTAGATATAGGGCTGGTGGTGGGTTTCCGTTCCGGGCTAGGGTTAGGGTGAGGGAACTGCAAGGCTTAGGACACTGGTGAGGGTACGGAAACGTGGGAGGGTCAGGCTACGTGCTGATTCACGGGTCAGTGCCAGCGTATGGGCCAGGAGTAGGGTATGGCGTAGGGTATGGTTTAGGGCTGGTCGTGGTTTTCCGTTCTGGGCTAGGGTTAGGGTTAGGGAACTGCAAGGCTTAGGGCCCAGGTGATGGTACGGAAACGTGGGAGGTTCAGGCTACATGCTGACGCACGTGTCAGTGCCAGCGTACGGGCTAGCAGTAGGCTTCAGCTTGGGGGTAATGTTTAGGGCTTGTGGTGTGTTTCTGTCCCGTACTAGGGTTACGGTTAGGGAACGGCAAGGCTTAGGGCACAGGTGACGTTACGGTAACGTGGGAAGGTCAGGCTACGTGCTGACGCAGAGGTCAGTGCCAGCGTATGCACCACGAGTAGGCTACGGCTTGGGGGTAAGGTGTAGGGCTTGTGGTGGGTTTCCGTTCCGGGCTAGTGTTACGGTTAGGGAACGGCAAGGTTTAGGGCACATGTGAGGGTACGGCAACGTGGCAGGGTCAGGATACATTCTGAAGCACGGGTCAGTGCCAGCGTATGGACCAGGAGTAGGCTACGGCTTGGGGGTAAGATGTAGGGCTGGTGGTGGGTTTCCGTTCCGGGCTACAGTTAGGGTTAGGGAACGGCAAAGCTTAGGGCACAGGTGAGGGTACGGAAACGTGGGAGGGTCAGGCTACGTGATGATGCACGGGTCAGTGCCAGCATACCGGCCAGGAGTAGGCTACGGCTTGGCGGTTAGTTGTAGGGCTGGTGGTGGTTTTCCGTTCCAGGCTAGTGTTAGTGTTAGGGAACAGCAAGTCTTAGGGCACAGGTGAGGGTACGGAAACGTGGGAGGTTCAGGCTACTTGCTGACGCACGGGTCTGTGCCAGCGTACGGGCCAGGAGTAGGCTACGGCTTGGGGTAAGGTGTAGGGCTGGTGGTGGGTTTCCCTTCCGTGCTAGGCTTAGGGTTAGGGAACGGCAAGGCTTAGGGCACAGGTGAGGGTACGGAAACGTGGGAGGGTCTGGCTACATGCTGACGCACGGGTCAGTGCCAGCATACGGGCCAGGAGTAGGCTACGGCGTAGGGTAAGGTGTAGGGCTGGTGGTCGGTTTCCGTTCATGGTCTAGGGTTAGGGTTAGGAAACGGCAAGGCTTAGGGCCCAGGTGAGGGTACGGAAACTTGGGAGTGTCAGGTTACGTGCTGAGGCACGGGTCAGTGCCAGCGTACCGGCCAGGATTAGGCTACGTCTTGGTGGTTAGGTGTAGGGCTGATGGTGTGTTTCCGTTCCAGGCTAGGGTTAGTGTTAGGGAACAGAAAGTCTTACAGCACAGGTGAGGGTACGGAAACGTGGGAGGGTCAGGCTACGTGCTGACGCACGGGTCAGTGCCAGCGTACGGGCCAGGAGTAGGCTACGGTGTAGGGTAAGGTTTAGGTTTGCTGGTGGGTTTCCGTTCTTGGCTAGGGTTAGGGTGAGGGAACGGCAAGGCTTAGGGCACAGGTGAGGGTACGGAAACGTGGGAGGGTCAGTCTACGTGCTGACTCACGGGTCATTGCCAGCGTACGGGCCAGGAGTAGGCTACGGCGTATGGTAAGGTGTAGGGCTAGTGGTGGGTTTCCGTTCCGGGCTAGGGTTAGGGTTAGGGAACGGCAAGGCTTAGGGCACAGGTGAGGGTACGGAAACGTGGGAGGGTCACGCTACGTGCTGACGCACGGGTCAGTGCCAGCATATGGGCCAGGATTACGCTAAGGCTTGGGGGTAAGGTGTAGGGCTGGTGGTGGGTTTCCATTCCGGGCTAGGGTTAGGGTTACGGAACGGCAAGGCTTAGGGCACGGGTGAGGGTACAGAAACGTGGGAGGGTCAGGCTATTTGCTGATGGTAGGGTTACTGCCACCGAACGTGCCAGGAGTAGGCTACGGCTTGGGGGTAAGGTGTAGGGCTGGTGGTGGGTTTCCGTTCCGGGCTAGGGTTAGGGTTACAGAACGGCAAGGCTTAGGGCAGAGGTGAGGGTACGGAAACGTGGGAGGGTCAGGCTACATGATGACGCAAGGGGCAGTGCCACCGTACAGTCCAGGAGTAGGCTACGGCGTAGGGAAATGTGTAGGGCTGGTGGGGGGTTTCCGTTCCGGGCTAGGGTTAGGGTTAGGGAATGGCAAGTCTTAGGGCACAGGTGAGGGTCCGCAAACGTGGGATGGCCAGGCTACGTGCTGAAGCACAGGTCAGTGCCCGCGTATGGGCCAGGTGTAGGCTACGGCATAGGGTAAGGTGTAGGGCTGGTGGTGGGTTTCCCTTCCGGGCTAAGGTTAGTGTTAGGGAATGGCAAGGCTGAGGGCCCACGTGAGGATACGGAAACGTGGGAGGGTCAAACTACATGTTGACGCACGGGTCAGTGCGAGCGTACGGGCGAGGAGTAGGCTACACACTAGGGAAAGGTTTAGGGATGGTGGTGGTTTTCCGTTCCGAGTTAGGGTTAGGGTTAGGGAACGGCAAGGCTTAGGGCACAGGTGAGGGTACGGAAACGTGGGAGCGTCAGGCTACGTGCTGACGCACGGATCAGTGCCAGCGTAAGGGCCAGGAGTAGGCTACGGCGTAGGGAAAGGTATAGGGCTGGTGGTGGGTTTCTGTTCCGGGCTAGGGTTACGGTTAGGGAACGGCAAGGCTTAGGGCACAGGTGAGGTTACGGAAACGTGGGAGGGTCAGGCTACATGCTGACGCACGGGTCAGTGCCAGCGTACGGGTCAGGACTAGGCTAAGGCATACGATAAGGTGTAGGGCTGGTGGTGGGATTCCGTGCCGGGCTAGGGTTAGGATTAGGGAAAGGCAAGGCTTAGGGCACAGGTGAGCGTACGGTAACATTGGAGGGTCAGGCTACGTGCTGAAGCATAGGTCAGTGCCCGCGTACGGGCCAGGTGTAGGCTACGGCATAGAGTAAGGTGTAGGTCTGGTGGTGGGTTTCCGTTCCGGGCTAGGGTTAGGGTTAGTGAACGGCAAGTCTTAGGGTACAGGTGAGGGTACGGAAACGTGGGAGGGTCAGGCTACTTGCTGATGAAAGGATCAGTGCCTGCGTATGAGCCAGGAAAAGGCTACGGCGTAGGGAAAGGTGTAGGGCTGGTGGTGGGTTTCCGTTCTAGTCTAGGGTTAGTGTTAGGGAACGGCAAGGCTTAGGGCACATGTGAGGGTCCGCAAACGTGGGAGGGTCAGGCTTCGTGCTGACGCACGGGTCTGTGCCAGCGTACGGGACAGGAGTAGGCTACGACTTGGGGGTAAGGTGTAGGGCTGGTGGTGGTTTTCCGTTCTGGGCTAGGGTTAGGGTTAGGGAACGGCAAGGCTTAGGGCACAGGTGAGGGTACGGAAACGTGGGAGGGTCAGACTACGTGATGATGCACGGGTCAGTGCCAGCGTACTGGCCAGGAGTAATCTACGGCTTGGGGGTTAGTTGTAGGGCTGGTGGTGGGTTTCCGTTCCGGACTAGGGTTAGGGTTAGGGAACGGCAAGCCTTAGGGCACAGGTGAGGGTACGGAAACGTGGGAGGTTCAGGCTACGTGGTGACGCACGGGTCAATGCCAGGGTACAGGCAAGGATTAGGCTACGGCATAGGCTAAGGTATAAGGCTGGTGGTGGGTTTCCGTTCCATGCTAGGGCTAGGGTAAGGGAACGGCAAGGCTTAGGGCACAGGTGAGGGTACAGAAAAGTGGGAGGGTCAGGCTACGTGATGACGCACGGTTCAGTGCCATCGTACGGGCCAGGAGTAGGCTACGGCATAGGGAAAGGTGTAGGGCTGGTGGTGGTTTTGCATTCCGGGCTAGGGTTAGGGTTAGGGAACGGCAAGGCTTAGGGCACAGGTGAGGGTACGGAAACGTGGGAGGTTCAGGCTACGTGCTGACGCACGTGTCAGTGCCCGCATACGGGCCAGGTGTAGGCTACAGCATAGGGTAAGGTGTAGGGCTGGTGGTGGGTTTACGTTCCGGGCTAGGGTTAGGGTTATGGAACGGCAAGGCGTAGGGCTCAGCTGAGGGTACGGAAACGTGGGAGTGTCAGGCTACGTGCTGATGCACAGCTCAGTGGCACCGTACCGGGCAGGAGTAGGATACGGCATATGGTAAGGTGTAGGGCTGGTGGTGGGATTCCTTTCCGGACTAAGGTTAGTGTTAGGGAATGGCAAGGCTTAGGGCCCAGGAGAGCGTACGGAAACGTGGGAGGGTCAAACTACATGCTGACGCATGGGTCAGTGCGAGCGTACGGGCGAGGAGTAGGCTACCCAGTAGGGAAAGGTGTAGGGCTGGTGGTGGGTTTTCTTTCCGGGCTAGGGTTAGGGTTAGGGAATGTCAAGGCTTAGGGCACAGGTGAGGGTATGGAAACGTGAGAGGGTCAGGCTACATGCTGACGCACGGGTCAGTGCCAGCGTACGGGCCAGGAGTAGGCTACGGCGTAGGGTAAAGTGTAGGGCTGGTGGTGGTTTTCCCTTCAGGGCTAGGGTTAGGGTTAGGGAACGGCAAGGCTTAGGGCACAGGTGAGGGTACGGAAACGTGGGAGTTTCAGGCTACATGCTGACACACGGGTCAGTGCCAGCGTACGGGCCAGGAATAGGCTATGGCTTGGTGGTAAGCTCTAGGGCTGGTGGTGGGTTTCCGTTCCGGACTAGGGTTAGGGTTAGGGAACGGCAATGCTTAGGGCACAGGTGAGGGTACGGAAACGTGTGAGGGTCAGGCTACGTGCTGACGCACGGGTCAGTGCCAGCGTACGAGCCAGGAGTAGGCTACGGCGTAGGGTAAGGTGTAGGGCTGCTGGTGGGTTTCCGTTCCTGGCTAGGGTTAGGGTGAGGGAACGGCAAGGCTTAGGGCACAGGTGAGGTTACAGTAACGTGGGAGGGTCAGGCTACGTGCTGACTCACGGGTCAGGGCCAGCGTACGGGCCAGGAGTAGGCTATGGCGTATGGTAAGGTGTAGGGCTTGTGGTGGGTTTCCGTTCCGGGCTAATGTTAGGGTTAGGGAACGGCAAGGCTTAGGGCACAGGTGAGGGTACGGAAACGTGGGAGGGTCAGGCTACATGCTGATGCACGTGTCAGTGCCAGCGTACCGGCCAGGAGTAGGCTACGGCGTAGGGTAAGGTGTAGGGCTGTTTCCCTTTCGGGCTACAGTTAGGGTTAGGGAATGGCAAAGCGTAGGGCACAGGTGAGGGTTCGGAAACGTGGGAGGGTCAGGCTACGTGCTGATGAAAGTGTCAGAGCCTGCGTAGGGGCCAGGAATAGGCTACGTCGAAGGGAAAGTTTTAGGGCTGGTGGTGGGTTTCCGTTCCGGGCTAGGGTTAGGGTTAGGGAATGGCAAGGCTTAGGGCACAGGTGAGGGTCCGCAAACGTGTGAGGGTCAGACTACGTGCTGACGCACTGGTCAGTGCCAGCGTAAGGTCCAGGAGTAGCCTACGGCTTGGGGGTAAGTTGTAGGGCTGGTGGTGGGTTTCCGTTCCTGGCTAGGATTAGGGTTAGGGAACGGCAAGGCTTAGGGCACAGGTGAGGGTACAGAAACGTGGGAGGGTCAGGCTATGTGCTGATGCACGGGTCAGTGCCAGCGTACCGGCTAGTAGTAGGCTACGGCTTGGGGGTTAGGTGTAGGGCTGGTGGTGGGTTTCTGTTCCCGACTAGGTTTAGGGTTAGGGAACGGTAAGGCTTAGGGCACATGTGAGGGTACTGAAATGTGTGAGGGTCAGGCTACGTGCTGACGCACGTGTCAGAGCCAGCGTACGGGCCAGGAGTAGGCTGCGGCGTAGGGTAAGGTGTAGGGCTGCTGGTGGATTTCCATTCCTGGCTAGGGTTATGGTGAGGGAACGGCAAGGCTTAGGGCACAGGTGAGGGTACGGAAACATGGGAGAGTCAGGCTACGGGCTGCCTCACGGGTCAGTGCCATCGTACGGGCCAGGAGTGGGCTACGGCGTATGGTAAGGTGTAGGGCTTCTTTTGGGTTTCCGTTCCTGGCTAGGGTTAGGGTTAGGGAACGGCAAGGCTTAGGGCACAGGTGAGGGTACGGAAACGTGGGAGGGTCAGGCTACGTGCTGACGCACATGTCAGTGCCAGCGTATGGGCCAGGAAAAGGCTACGGCATACGTTAAGGTGTAGGGCTGGTGGTGGGATTCCGTTCCGGGCTTGGGTTAGAGTTAGTGAATGCCAAGGCTTAGGGCTTAGCTGAGGGGACGGAAAAGTGGGAGGGTCAGGCTACGTGCTGACGCACGGGTCAGTGCCTGTGTACGGGCCCGGAGTAGGCTATGGCATGGGGGTAAATTTTAGGGCTGGTGGTGGGTTTCCATTCCGGGCTAGGGTTAGGGTTAGGGAACGGCAAGGCTTAGGGCACAGGTGAGGGTACAAAAAAGTGGTAGGGTCAGGCTACTTGCTGACGCACGGGTCAGTGCCAGCATATGGGCCAGGAGTAGGCTACGGCGTTGGGTAAGGTGTAGGGCTGGTGGTGGGTTTCCCTGCCGGGCTAGGGTTAGGGTTAGGGAACGGCAAAGTTTAGGGCCCAGGTGAGGGTATGGAAACGTGGGTGGGTCAGTGTACATGCTGACGCACTGGTCAGTGCCAGTGTACGGGCCAGGAGTAGGCTACGGCGTAGGGAAAGGTTTAGGGCTGGTGGTGGGTTTCCGTTCCGGGCTAGGGTTAGGGTTAGGGAACGGCAAAGCTTAGGGCACAGGTGAGGGTACGGAAACGTGGGAGGGTCCGGCTACGTGCTGACGCACGTGTCAGTGTCAGCGTACAGGCCAGGAGTAGGCTACGCCATAGGGTAAGGTCTAGGGCTGGTGGTGGGTTTCCGTTCTGGGATAGGGTTAGGGTTAGGGAACGTCAAGGCTTAGGGCACAGGTGAGGGTACGGAAACGTGGGAGGGTCAGGCTACGTGCTTACGCATGGGTCAGTGCCAGCATACGGGCCAGCAGTATGCTACAGCGTATGGTAAGGTATAGGGCTGGAGGTGGGTATCCGTTCTGTGCTAGGGTTAGGGTTAGGGAACGGCAAGGCATAGGGCACAGGTGAGGGTACGGAAACGTGGGAGGGTCAGGCTACATGCTGACGCACGGGTCAGTGCCAGCATACGGGCCAGGAGTAGGCTACAGCTTGGGGGTAAGGTTTAGGGCTGGTGGTGGGTTTCCGTTTCGGGCTAGGCCTAGGGTAAGGGAACGGCAAGGCTTAGGGCACAGGTGAGGGTACGGAAACGTGGGCCGGTCAGGCTACGTGCTGACGCACGGGTCAGTGCCAACGTACGGGCCAGGAGTAGGCTACGGCTTGGGGGTAAGGTGTAGGGCTGGTGGTGGGTTTCCGTTCTGGGCTAGGGTTAGGGTTACGGAAAGGCAAGGCTTAGTGCTAAGGAGAGGGTACAGAAACGTGGGAAGGTCACGCTACGTGCTGACACACGGGTCAGTGCCAGCGTACGGGCCAGGAGTAGGCTACGGCGTAGGGTAAAGTGTAGGGCTGATGGTGGGTGTCCGTTCCGGGCTAGGGTTAGGGTTAGGAAACGGCAAGGCTTAGGGCACAGGTGAGGGTACGGAAACGTGTGAGGGTCAGGCTACGTGCTGACGCACGTGTCAGTGCCAGCGTACCGGCCAGGAGTAGGCTACGGCTTGGGGGTAAGTTGTAGGGCTGGTGGTGGTTTTCCGTTCCGGTCTAGGGTTAGGGTTAGTGAACGGCAAGGCTTAGGGCACAGGTGAGGGTACAGAAACGTGGGAGTGTCAGGCTAAGTGCTGATGAAAGTGTCAGTGCCTGCGTACGAGCCAGGAATAGGCTACGGCGTAGGGAAATGTGTAGGGCTGGTGGTGGGTTTCCGTTCCGGGCTAGGGTTAGGGTTAGGGAACGGCAAGTCTTATGGCACAGGTGAGTGTCCGCAAACGTGGGATGGCCAGGCTACGTGCTGAAGCACAGGTCAGTGCCCGCGTATGGGCCAGGTGTAGGCTACGGCATAGGGTAAGGTGTAGGGCTGGTGGTGGGTTTCCCTTCCGGGCTAAGGTTAGTGTTAGGGAATGGCAAGGCTGAGGGCCCACGTGAGGGTACGGAAACGTGGGAGGGTCAAACTACATGTTGACGCATGGGTCAGTGCGAGCGTACGGGCGAGGAATAGGCTACACACTAGGGAAAGGTTTAGGGATGGTGGTGGTTTTCCGTTCCGAGTTAGGGTTAGGGTTAGGGAACGGCAAGGCTTAGGGCACAGGTGAGGGTACGGAAACGTGGGAGGGTCAGGCTACGTGCTGACGCACGGGTCAGTGCCAGCGTAAGGGCCAGGAGTAGGCTACGGCGTAGTGTAAGGTTTAGGGCTGGTGGTGGGTTTTCATTCCGGGCTACGGTTACGGTTAGGGAATGGCAAGGCTTAGGGCACATGTGAGGGTACGGAAACGTGGGAGTGTATGGGTACGTGCTGAAGCACGGGTCAGTGCCAGGGTACGGGCAAGGAGTAGGCTACGGCATAGGGTAAGGTGTAGGGCGGGTGGTGGGTTTCCGTTCCGGGCTAGGGTTAGGGTAAGGGAACGGCAAGGCTTAGGGCACATGTGAGGGTGTGGAAACATGAGAGGGTCAGGCTACATGCTGACGCACGGGTCAGTGCCAGCGTACGAGCCAGGAGTAGGCTACGGTGTAGCTTATGGTGTAGGGCTGGTGGTGGTTTTCCGTTCCGGGCTAGGGTTAGGTTTAGGGAACGGCAAGGCTTAGGGCACAGGTGAGGGTACGGAAAAGTGGGAGGGTCAGGCTACGTGCTGACGCATGGGTCAGTGCCAGCGTACGGGCCAGGAGTAGGCTACGGCTTGTGGCTAAGTTTTAGGGCTGGTGGTGGCTTTCCGTTCCGGGCTAGGGTTAGGGTTAGGGAACGGCAAGGCTTAGGGCACAGGTGAGGGTACAGAAACGTGGGAGGGTCAGGCTACGTGCTGACGCACGGGTCAGTGCCCGCGTACGGGCCATGTGTAGGCTACAGCATAGGGTAAGGTGTAGGGCTAGTGGTGGGTTTCCATTCCGGGCTACGGTTAGGGTTAGGGAACGGCAAGGCTTAGGGCACAGGTGAGGGTACGGAAACGTGGGAGGGTCACGCTACGTGCTGACGCACGGGTCAGTGCCAGCATATGGGCCAGGAGTACGCTACGGCTTGGGGGTAAGGTGTAGGGCTGGTGGTGGGTTTCCGTTCCGGGCTAGGGTTAGGGTTACGGAATGGCAAGGCTTAGGGCACGGTTGAGGGTACAGAAACGTGGGAGGGTCAGGCTACTTGCTGATGCTAGGGTTACTGCCACCGAACGTGCCAGGAGTAGGCTACGGCTTGGGGGTAAGGTGTAGGGCTGGTGGTGGGTTTCCGTTCCGGGCTAGGGTTAGGGTTAGGGAACGGCAAGGCTTAGGGCACAGATGAGGGTACAGAAACGTGGGAGGGTCAGGCTACGTGCTGATGAAAGGGTCAGTGCCTGCGTACGGGCCAGGAATAGGCTACGGCTTGGGGTAAGGTGTAGGGCTGGTGGTGGGTTTCTGTTCCGGGCTAGGGTTAGGGTTAGGGAACGGCAAGGCTTAGTGCTAAGGAGAGGGTACGGAAACGTGGGAGTGTCAGGCTACATGCTGACACACGGGTCAGTGCCAGCGTACGGGCCAGGACTAGGCTACGGCATACGATATGGTGTAGAGCTGGTGGTGAGATTCCGTGCGGGGCTAGGGTTAGGGTTAGGGAATGACAAGGCTTAGGGCACAGGTGAGCGTACGGTAAAATGGGAGTGTCAGGCTACGTGCTGAAGCACAGGTCAATGCCCGCGTACGGGCCAGGTGTAGGCTACGGAATAGAGCAAGGTGTATGGCTGGTGGTGGGTTTCCGTTCCGGGCTAGGGTTAGGGTTAGTGAACGGCAAAGCTTAGGGCACAGGTGAGGGTACGGAAACGTGGGCGGGTCAGGCTACTTGCTGATGAAAGTGTCAGTGCCTGCGTATGAGCCAGGAATAGGCTACGGCGTAGAGAAAGGTGTAGGGTTGGTGGTGGGTTTCCGTTCCGGTCTAGGGTTAGTGTTAGGGAACGACAAGGCTTAGGGCACAGGTGAGGGTCCGCAAACGTGGGAGGGTCAGGCTTCGTGCTGAAGCACGGGTCTGTGCCAGCGTACGGGCCAGGAGTAGGCTACGGCTTGGGGGTAAGGTGTAGGGCTGGTGGTGGTTTTCCGTTCCGGGCTAGGGTTAGGGTTAGGGAACATCAAGGCTTAGGGCACAGGTGAGGGTACAGAAACGTGGGAGGGTCAGGCTACGTGATGATGCACGGGTCAGTGCCAGCGTACTGGCCAGGAGTAAGCTACGGCGTGGGGGTTAGTTGTTGTGCTGGTGGTGGGTTTCCGTTCAGGGCTAGGGTTAGGGTTAGGGAATGGCAAGGCTTAGGGCACAGGTGAGGGTACGGAAACGTGGGAGGGTCAGGCTACATGCTGACGCACGGGTCAGTGCCAGCGTACGGACCAGGAATAGGCTATGGCTTGGGGCTAAGCTGTAGGGCTGGTGGTGTGTTTCCATTCCGGACTAGGGTTAGGTTTAGGGAACGGCAAGGCTTAGGGCACAGGTGAGTGTACGGAAACGTGTGAGGGTCAGGCTATGTGCTGACGCATGTGTCAGTGCCAACGTACGTGCCAGGAGTAGGCTATGGCGTAGGGCAAGGTGTAGGGCTGGTAGTGCGTTTCCGTTCCGGGCTTGGGTTAGGGTTAGGGAAAGGCAAGGCTTAGGGCCCAGGTGAGGGTACGGAAACGTGGGAGGGTCAGGCTACGTGCTGACGCACGGGTCAGTGCCAGCGAACCGGCCAGGAGTAGGCTACGGCTTGGGGGTTAGGTGTAGGGCTGGTGGTGGGTTTCCATTCAGGGCTACGGTTAGTGTTATGGAACAGGAAGGCGTAGGGCATAGGTGAGGGTACGGAAACCTGGGAGGGTCAGGCTACGTGCTGACGCACGGTTCAGTGCCAGCGTACGGGCCAGGAGTATGCTATGGTTTGTGGGTTAGGTGTAGGGCTTGTGGTGTGTTTCCGTCCCGTACTAGGGTTAGGGTTAGGGAAGGGCAAGGCTTAGGGCACAGGTGACGTTACGGTAACGTGGGAAGGTCAGGCTACGTGCTGACGCACAGGTCAGTGCCAGCGTATGGACCACGTGTAGGCTACGGCTTGGGGGTAAGGTGTAGGGCTTGTGGTGGGTTTCCGTTCGGCACTAGGGTTAGGGTTAGGGAACGGCAAGGTTTAGGGCACATGTGAGGGTACGGCAACGTGGCAGGGTCAGGATACGTTCTGACGCACGGGTCAGTGCCAGCGTACGGGCCAGGACTAGGCTACGGCATACGATAAGGTGTAGGGCTGGTGGCGGGATTCCGTGCCGGGCTAGGGTTAGGATTAGGGAAAGGCAAGGCTTAGGGCACAGGTGAGCGTACGGTCACATTGGAGGGTCAGGCTACGTGCTGAAGCACAGGTCAGTGCCCGCGTACGGGCCAGGTGTAGGCTACGGCATAGAGTAAGGTTTAGGTCTGGTGGTGGGTTTCCGTTCCGGGCTAGGGTTAGGGTTAGTGAACGGCAAGGATTAGGGCACAGGTAAGGGTACGGAAACGTGGGAGGGTCAGGCTACTTGCTGATGAAATGGTCAGTGCCTGCGTATGAGCCAGGAATAGGCTACGGCGTAGGGAAAGGTGTAGGGCTGGTGGTGGGTTTCCGTTCCAGTCTAGGGTTAGTGTTAGGGAACGGCAAGGCTTAGGGCACAGGTGAGGGTCCGCAAACGTGGGAGGGTCAGGCTTCGTGCTGACGCACGGGTCTGTGCCAGCGTACGGGCCAGGAGTAGGCTACGGCTTGGGGGTAAGGTGTAGGGCTGGTGGTGGTTTTCCGTTCTGGGCTAGGGTTAGGGTTAGGGAACGGCAAGGCTTAGGGCACAGGTGAGGGTACGGAAACGTGGGAGGGTCAGACTACGTGATGATGCACGGGTCAGTGCCAGCGTACTGGCCAGGAGTAAGCTACGGCTTGGGGGTTAGTTGTAGGGCTGGTGGTGGGTTTCCGTTCCGGACTAGGGTTAGGGTTAGGGAACGGCAAGCCTTAGGGTACAGGTGAGGGTACGGAAACTTGGGAGGGTCAGGCTACGTGCTGTCGCACGGGTCAGTGCCAGGGTACAGGCAAGGTGTAGGCTACGGCATAGGCTAAGGAATAAGGCTGGTGGTGGGTTTCCGTTCCATGCTAGGGCTAGGGTAAGGGAACGGCAAGGCTTAGGGCACAGGTGAGGGTACAGAAAAGTGGGAGGGTCAGGCTACGTGATGACGCACGGTTCAGTGCCAGCGTACGGGCCAAGAGTAAGCTACGGCATAGGGAAAGGTGTAGGGCTGGTGGTGGGTTTGCATTCCGGGCTAGGGTTAGGGTTAGGGAACGGCAAGGCTTAGGGCACAGGTGAGGGTACGGAAACGTGGGAGGGTCAGGCTACGTGCTGACGCACGTGTCAGTGTCAGCGTACAGGCCAGGAGTAGGCTACGGCGTAGGGTAAGGTGTAGGGCTGGTGGTGGGTTTCCGTTCCGGGCTAGGGTAAGGGTTAGGGAACGGCAAGGCTTACAGCACAGGTGAGGGTACGGAAACGTGAGAGGGTTAGGCTACGTGCTGACGCACGTGTCAGTGCCAGCGTACGGGACAGGAGTATGCTACGGCGTAGGGTATGGTGTTTGGCTGGTGGTGTGTTTCCGTTCATGGGCTAGGGTTAGGGTTAGGAAACGGCAAGGCTTAGGGCACAGGTGAGGGTACGGAAACGTGGGAGGGTCAGACTACGTGCTGACGCATGGTTCAGTGCCAGCGTACGGGCCAGGTGTTGGCTACGGCGTAGGGAACGGTTTAGGGCTAGTGGTGGGTTTCCGTTCCGGGGTAGGGTTAGGGTTAGGGAACGGCAAGGCTTAGGGCACAGGTGAGGGTACAAACACGTGGGAGGGTCAGGCTACGTGCTGACACATGGGTCAGTGCCAGCGTACCAGCCAGGAGTAGGCTACAGCTTGGTGGTTAGGTGTAGGTCTGATGGTGTGTTTCCATTCCAGGCTCGGGTTAGTGTTAGGGAACGGCAAGGCTTAGGGCACAGGTGAGGGTACGGAAACGTGGGAGGGTCACGCTACGTGCTGACGCATGTGTCAGAGCCAGCGTACGGGCCAGGAGTAGGCTACGGCGTAGGGTAAAGTGTAGGGCTGGTGGTGGTTTTCCCTTCAGGGCTAGGGTTAGGGTTAGGGAACGGGAAGGCTTAGGGCACAGGTGACGATACAGAAACGTGGGAGGGTCAGGCTACTTGCTGACGCACGGGTCAGTGCCAGCGTACGGGCCAGGAGTAGGCTACGGCTTGGGGGTAAGTTGTAGGGCTGGTGGTGGGTATCCATTCCGGGCTAGGGTTAGGGTTAAGGAATGGCAAGGCTTAGGGCACGGGTGAGGGTACAGAATCGTGGGAGGTCATGCTACTTGCTGATGCTCGGGTTAGTGCCACCGAACGGGCCAGGTGTAGGCTACGGCTTGGTGGTAAGGTGTAGGGCTGGTGGTGGGTTTCCGTTCCGGGCTCGGGTTAGGGTTACGGAACGGCAAGGCTTAGGGCACAGGTGAGGGTACGGAAACGTGGGAGGGTCAGGCTACATGCTGACGCAAGGGTCAGTGCCACCGTACAGGCCAGGATTAGGCTACGGCTTAGGGGTAAGTTGTAGGGCTGGTGGTGTGTTTCCGTTCCGGGCTAGGGATAGGGTTAGGGAACGGCAAGGCGTAGGGCACAGCTGAGGGTACGGAAACGTGGGAGGGTCAGGCTACGTGGTGATGCACAGCTCAGTGGCACCGTACCGGGCAGGAGTAGGCTACAGCATATGGTAAGGTGTAGGGCTGGTGGTGGGATTCCTTTCCGGACTAAGGTTAGTGTTAGGGAATGGCAAGGCTTAGGGCCCAGGTGAGGGTACGGAAACGTGGGAGGGTCAAACTACATGCTGATGCACGGGTCAGTGCGAGCGTACGGGCGAGGAGTAGGCTACCCAGTAGGGAAAGGTTTAGGGATGGTGGTGGTTTTCCGTTCCGGGTTAGGGTTTTGGTTAGGGAACGGCAAGGCTTAGGGCACAGGTGAGGGTACAGAAACATGGGAGGGTCAGGCTATGTGCTGACGCACGGGTCAGTGCAATCGTACTGGCCAGGAGTTGGCTACGGCTTGGGGTTTAGGTGTAGGGCTGGTGGTGGGTTTCTGTACCGGGCTAGGGTTAGGGTTAGGGAACGGCAAGGCTTAGGGCACAGGTGAGGGTACGGAAGAGTGGGAGGGTCAGGCTATTTGCTGACGCACGGGTCAGTGCCAGCGTACGGGCCAGGAGTAGGCTACGGCGTAGGGTAAACTGTAGGGCTAGTGGTGGTTTTCCGTTCAGGGCTAGGGTTAGGGTTAGGGAACGGCAAGGCTTAGGGCACAGGTGAGGATACAGAAACGTGGGAGGGTCAGGCTACGTGCTGACGCACGGGTCAGTGCAATCGTACCGGCCAGGAGTAGGCTACGGCTTGGGGGTTAGGTGTAGGGCTGGTGGTGGGTTTCTGTACCGGGCTAGCGTTAGGGTTAGGGAACGGCAAGGCTTAGGGCAAATGTGATGGTACGGAAACGTGGGAGGGTCAGGCTACGTGCTGACGCACGGGTCAGTGCAAGCGTACGGGCCATAATTAGGCTATGGCTTGGAGGTTAGGTGTAGGGCTGGTGATGGTTTTCCGTTCCGTACTAGGGTTAGGGTTAGGGAACAGCAAGGCTTACGGCACAGGTGAAGGTACGGAAATGTGGGAAGGTCAGGCTACGTGCTGACGCACGGGTCAGTGCCAGCGTTCGGGCCAGGAGTAGGCTACGGCATAGGGTAAGGTGTAGGGCTTGTGGTGGGTTTCCGTTCCGGGCTAGGGTTAGGGTTAGGGAACGGCAAGGCTTAGGGCCCAGGTGAGGGTACGGAAACGTGTGGGGGTCAGACTACATGCTGACGCACGGGTCAGTGCCAGCGTATGGGCCAGCAGTAGGCTACAGCGTAGGGTAAGGTATAGGGCTGGTGGTGGGTTTCCGTTCCGGGCTAGGGTTAGGGTTAGGGAACGGCAAGGCTTAGGGCACAGGTGAGTGTACGTAAACGTGGGAGGGTCAGGCTACGTGCTGACGCACGGGTCAGTGCCAGAATACGGGCCAGGTGTAGGCTACGGCTTGTGGGTAATATTTAGGGCTGGTGGTGGGTTTCCGTTCTGGGCTAGGGTTAGGGTTAGGGAACGGCAAGGCTTAGGGCAGAGGTGAGGGTACGGAAACGTGGGAGGGTTAGGCTACATGCTGACACACGGGTCAGTGCCCACGTACGGGCCAGGTGTAGGCTACGGCATAGGGTAAAGTGTAGGGCTGCTGGTGGTTTTCCGTTCTGTGCTAGGGTTAGGGTTAGGGAACGACAAGGCATAGGGCACAGGTGAGGGTACGGAAACGTGGGAGGGTCAGGCTACGTGCTGACGCACGGGTCAGTGCCAGCATACGGGCCAGGAGTAGGCTACATCTTGGGGGTAAGTTGTAGGGCTGGTGGTGGGTTTCCATTCCGGGCTACGGTTAGGGTAAGGGAACGGCATGGCTTAGGGCACAGGTGAGGGTACGGAAACGTGGGCAGGTCAGGCCACGTGCTGACGCACGGGTCAGTGCCAACGTACGGGCCAGGTGTAGGCTACGGCGTAGGGTAAGGTGTAGGGCTGGTGGTGGGTTTCCGTTCCGGGCTAGGGTTAGTGTTAGGGAACGTCAAGGCTTAGGGCACAGGTGAGGGTACAGAAAAGTTGGAGGTTCAGGCTACGTGCTGATGCATGGGTCAGTGCCAGCGTACGGGCCAGGAGTAGGCTACGTCGTAGGGAAATGTGTAGGGCTGGTGGTGGGTTTCCATTCCGGGCTAGGGTTAGGGTTAGGGAACGTCAAGGCTTAGGGCACAGGTGAGAGTACGGAAACGGGGGAGGGTCAGGCTATGTGTCGATGCACGGGTCACTGCCAGCGTACCAGCCAGGAGTAGGCTACGGCTTGGGGGTTAGGTGTAGGGCTGGTGGTGGGTTTCCGTTCCGGGCTAGTGTTAGGGTTAGGGAACGGCAAGGCTTAGGGCACAGGTGAGGGTACGGAAACGTGGGAGGTTCAGGCTACATGCTGACACACGAGTCAGTGCCAGTGTACGGGCCAGGAATAGGCTATGGCTTGGTGGTAAGCTGTAGGGCTGGTGGTGGGTTTACGTTCCGGACTAGGGTTAGGGTTAGGGAACGGCAACGCTTAGGGCACAGGTGAGGGTACGGAAACATGTGAGGGTCAGGCTACGTGCTGACGCACGGGTCAGTGCCAGCGTACGAGCCAGGAGTAGGCTACGGCGTAGGGTAAGGTGTAGGGCTGCTGGTGGGTTTCCGTTCTTGGCTAGGGTTAGGGTGAGGGAACGGCAAGGCTTAGGGCACAGGTGAGGTTACAGTAACGTGGGAGGGTCAGGCTACGTGCTGACTCACGGGTCAGGGCCAGTGTACGGGCCAGGAGTAGGCTATGGCGTATGGTAAGGTGTAGGGCTTGTGGTGGGTTTCCGTTCCGGGCTAGTGTTAGGGTTAGGGAACAGCAAGGCTTAGGGCACAGGTGAGGGTACGGAAACGTGGGAGGGTCAGGCTTCGTGCTGACGCACGGGTCTGTGCCAGCGTACGGGCCAGGAGTAGGCTACGGCTTGGGGGTAAGGTGTAGGGCTGGTGGTGGTTTTCCGTTCTGGGCTAGGGTTAGGGTTAGGGAACGGCAAGGCTTAGGGCACAGGTGAGGGTACGGAAACGTGGGAGGGTCAGACTACGTGATGATGCACGGGTCAGTGCCAGCGTACTGGCCAGGAGTAAGCTACGGCTTGGGGGTTAGTTGTAGGGCTGGTGGTGGGTTTCCGTTCCGGACTAGGGTTAGGGTTAGAGAACGGCAAGCCTTAGGGCACAGGTGAGGGTACGGAAACGTGGGAGGGTCAGGCTACGTGCTGACGCACTGGTCAGTGCCAGGGTACAGGCAAGGAGTAGGCTATGGCATAGGCTAAGGAATAAGGCTGGTGGTGGGTTTCCGTTCCATGCTAGGGCTAGGGTAAGGGAACGGCAAGGCTTAGGGCACAGGTGAGGGTACAGAAAAGTGGGAGGGTCAGGCTACGTGATGACGCACGGTTCAGTGCCAGCGTACGGGCCAGGAGTAGGCTACGGCATAGGGAAAGGTGTAGGGCTAGTGGTGGGTTTGCATTCCGGGCTAGGGTTAGGGTTAGGGAACGGCAAGGCTTAGGGCACAGGTGAGGGTACGGAAACGTGGGAGGGTCAGGCTACGTGCTGACGCACGTGTCAGTGCCCGCATACGGGCCAGGTGTAGGCTACAGCATAGGGTAAGGTGTAGGGCTGGTGGTGGGTTTACGTTCCGGGCTAGGGTTAGGGTTAGGGAACGGCAAGGCTTAGGGCACAGGTGAGGGTACGGAAACGTGGGAGGGTCACGCTACGTGCTGACGCATGTGTCAGAGCCAGCGTACGGGCCAGGAGTAGGCTACGGCGTAGGGTAAAGTGTAGGGCTGGTGGTGGTTTTCCCTTCAGGGCTAGGGTTAGGGTTAGGGAACGGCAAGGCTTAGGGCACAGGTGACGATACAGAAACGTGGGAGGGTCAGGCTACTTGCTGACGCACGGGTCAGTGCCAGCGTACGGGCCAGGAGTAGGCTACGGCTTGGGGGTAAGTTGTAGGGCTGGTGGTGGGTATCCATTCCGGGCTAGGGTTAGGGTTAAGGAATGGCAAGGCTTAGGGCACGGGTGAGGGTACAGAATCGTGGGAGGTCATGCTACTTGCTGATGCTCGGGTTAGTGCCACCGAACGGGCCAGGTGTAGGCTACGGCTTGGTGGTAAGGTGTAGGGCTGGTGGTGGGTTTCCGTTCCGGGCTCGGGTTAGGGTTACGGAACGGCAAGGCTTAGGGCACAGGTGAGGGTACGGAAACGTGGGAGGGTCAGGCTACATGCTGACGCAAGTGTCAGTGCCACCGTACAGGCCAGGAGTAGGCTACGGCTTAGGGGTAAGTTGTAGGGCTGGTGGTGTGTTTCCGTTCCGGGCTAGGGATAGGGTTAGGGAACGGCAAGGCGTAGGGCACAGCTGAGGGTACGGAAACGTGGGAGGGTCAGGCTACGTGGTGATGCACAGCTCAGTGGCACCGTACCGGGCAGGAGTAGGCTACAGCATATGGTAAGGTGTAGGGCTGGTGGTGGGATTCCTTTCCGGACTAAGGTTAGTGTTAGGGAATGGCAAGGCTTAGGGCCCAGGTGAGGGTACGGAAACGTGGGAGGGTCAAACTACATGCTGATGCACGGGTCAGTGCGAGCGTACGGGCGAGGAGTAGGCTACCCAGTAGGGAAAGGTTTAGGGATGGTGGTGGTTTTCCGTTCCGGGTTAGGGTTTTGGTTAGGGAACGGCAAGGCTTAGGGCACAGGTGAGGGTACAGAAACATGGGAGGGTCAGGCTATGTGCTGACGCACGGGTCAGTGCAATCGTACTGGCCAGGAGTTGGCTACGGCTTGTGGGTAATATTTAGGGCTGGTGGTGGGTTTCCGTTCTGGGCTAGGGTTAGGGTTAGGGAACGGCAAGGCTTAGGGCACAGGTGAGGGTACAGAAAAGTTGGAGGTTCAGGCTACGTGCTGATGCATGGGTCAGTGCCAGCGTACGGGCCAGGAGTAGGCTACGTCGTAGGGAAATGTGTAGGGCTGGTGGTGGGTTTCCATTCCGGGCTAGGGTTAGGGTTATGGAACGTCAAGGCTTAGGGCACAGGTGAGAGTACGGAAACGGGGGAGGGTCAGGCTATGTGTCGATGCACGGGTCACTGCCAGCGTACCAGCCAGGAGTAGGCTACGGCTTGGGGGTTAGGTGTAGGGCTGGTGGTGGGTTTCCGTTCCGGGCTAGTGTTAGGGTTAGGGAACGGCAAGGCTTAGGGCACAGGTGAGGGTACGGAAACGTGGGAGGTTCAGGCTACATGCTGACACACGGGTCAGTGCCAGCGTACGGGCCAGGAATAGGCTATGGCTTGGTGGTAAGCTGTAGGGCTGGTGGTGGGTTTACGTTCCGGACTAGGGTTAGGGTTAGGGAACGGCAACGCTTAGGGCACAGGTGAGGGTACGGAAACATGTGAGGGTCAGGCTACGTGCTGACGCACGGGTCAGTGCCAGCGTACGAGCCAGGAGTAGGCTACGGCGTAGGGTAAGGTGTAGGGCTGCTGGTGGGTTTCCGTTCTTGGCTAGGGTTAGGGTGAGGGAACGGCAAGGCTTAGGGCACAGGTGAGGTTACAGTAACGTGGGAGGGTCAGGCTACGTGCTGACTCACGGGTCAGGGCCAGCGTACGGGCCAGGAGTAGGCTATGGCGTATGGTAAGGTGTAGGGCTTGTGGTGGGTTTCCGTTCCGGGCTAGTGTTAGGGTTAGGGAACGGCAAGGCTTAGGGCACAGGTGAGGGTACGGAAACGTGTGAGGGTCAGGCTCCATGCTGACGCACGTGTCAGTGCCAGCGTACGGGCCAGGTATAGGCTACGGCATACGGTAAGGTGTAGGGCTGGTGGTGGGATTCCGTTCCGGCTTGGGTTAGGGTTAGGGAACGGCAAGGCTTAGGGCACAGGTGAGGGTACGGGAACGTGGGAGGGTCAGGCTACATGCTGATGCACGTGTCAGTGCCAGCGTACCGGCCAGGAGTAGGCTACGGCGTAGGGTAAGGTGTAGGGCTGTTTCCCTTTCGGGCTACAGTTAGGGTTAGGGAATGGCAAAGCGTAGGGCACAGGTGAGGTTACGGAAACGTGGGAGGGTCAGGCTACATGCTGAGGCACATATCAGTGCCAGCGTACCGGCCAGGAGTAGGCTACGGCTTGGTGGTTAGGTGTAGGGTTGGTGGTGTGTTTCCGTTCCAGGCTAGGGTTAGTGTTAGGGAACAGCAAGGCTTAGGGCACAGGTGAGGGTACGGAAATGTGGGAGGGTCAGGCTACGTGCTGACGCACGGGTCAGTGCCAGCGTACGGGCCAGGAGTAGGCTATGTCTTAGGGGTTTCGTGTAGGGCTGGTGGTGTGTTTCCGTTCCGTACTAGGTTTAGGGTTAGGGAACGGCAAGGCTTAGGGCACAGGTGAGGTTACGGTAATGTGGGAAGTTCAGGCTACATGCTGACGCACAGGTCAGTGCCAGCGTATGGGCCAGGAGTAGGCTACGGCTTGGGGGTAAGATGTAGGGCTGGTGGTGGGTTTCCGTTCCAGGCTAGGGTTAGGGTTAGGGAACGGCAAGGCTTAGGGCACAGGTGAGGGTACGGAAACGTGGGAGGGTCAGGCTACGTGCTGATGAAAGTGTCAGTGCCTGCGTAGGGGCCAGGAATAGGCTACGTCGTAGGGAAAGTTGTAGGGCTGGTGGTGGGTTTCCGTTCCGGGCTAGGGTTAGGGTTAGGGAATGGCAAGGCTTAGGGCACAGGTGAGGGTCCGCAAACGTGGGAGGGTCAGGCTACGTGCTGACGCACTGGTCAGTGCCAGCGTAAGGTCCAGGAGTAGCCTACGGCTTGGGGGTAAGTTGTAGGGCTGGTGGTGGGTTTCCGTTCCTGGCTAGGATTAGGGTTAGGGAACGGCAAGGCTTAGGGCACAGGTGAGGGTACAGAAACGTGGGAGGGTCAGGCTATGTGCTGATGCACGGGTCAGTGCCAGCGTACCGGCTAGTAGTAGGCTACGGCTTGGGGGTTAGTTGTAGGGCTGGTGGTGGGTTTCTGTTCCGGACTAGGTTTAGGGTTAGGGAACGGTAAGGCTTAGGGCACATGTGAGGGTACTGAAATGTGTGAGGGTCAGGCTACGTGCTGACGCACGTGTCAGAGCCAGCGTACGGGCCAGGAGTAGGCTGCGGCGTAGGGTAAGGTGTAGGGCTGCTGGTGGATTTCCGTTCATGGCTAGGGTTATGGTGAGGGAACGGCAAGGCTTAGGGCACAGGTGAGGGTACGGAAACATGGGAGAGTCAGGCTACGGGCTGCCTCACGGGTCAGTGCCATCGTACGGGCCAGGAGTGGGCTACGGCGTATGGTAAGGTGTAGGGCTTCTTTTGGGTTTCCGTTCCTGGCTAGGGTTAGGGTTAAGGAACGGTAAGGCTTAGGGCACAGGTGAGGGTACGGAAACGTGGGAGGGTCAGGCTACGTGCTGACGCACATGTCAGTGCCAGCGTATGGGCCAGGAATAGGCTACGGCATACGTTAAGGTGTAGGGCTGGTGGTGGGATTCCGTTCCGGGCTTGGGTTAAGTTAGTGAATGCCAAGGCTTAGGGCTTAGCTGAGGGGACGGAAAAGTGGGAGGGTCAGGCTACGTGCTGACGCACGGGTCAGTGCCTGTGTACGGGCCCGGAGTAGGCTATGGCATGGGGGTAAGTTTTAGGGCTGGTGGTGGGTTTCCATTCCGGGCTAGGGTTAGGGTTAGGGAACGGCAAGGCTTAGGGCACAGGTGAGGGTACAAAGAAGTGGTAGGGTCAGGCTACGTGCTGACGCACGGGTCAGTGCCAGCGTATGGGCCAGGAGTAGGCTACGGCGTTGGGTAAGGTGTAGGGCTGGTGGTGGGTTTCCGTTCCGGGCTAGGGTTAGGGTTAGGGAACGGCAAAGTTTAGGGCCCAGGTGAGGGTATGGAAACGTGGGGTGTCAGTCTACATGCTGACGCACGGGTCAGTGCCAGCATACGGGCCAGGAGTAGGCTACGGCGTAGGGAAAGGTTTAGGGCTGGTGGTGGGTTTCCGTTCCCGGCTAGGGTTAGGGTTAGGGAACGACAAAGCTTAGGGCACAGGTGAGGGTACGGAAACGTGGGAGGGTCAGGCTACGTGTTGACGCACGTGTCAGTGTCAGCGTACAGGCCAGGAGTAGGCTACACCGTAGGGTAAGGTATAGGGCTGGAGGTGGGTTACCGTTCTGTGCTAGGGTTAGGGTTAGGGAACGGCAAGGCATAGGTCACAGGTGAGGGTACGGAAACGTGGGAGGGTCAGGCTACGTGCTGACGCACGTGTCAGTGCCAGCATACGGGCCAGGAGTAGGCTACAGCTTGGGGGTAAGGTGTAGGGCTGGTGGTGGGTTTCCGTTCCGGGCTAGGGTTAGGGTTAGGGAACGACAAGGCTTAGGGCACAGGTTAGGGTACGGAAACGTGGGAGGGTCAGGCTACGTGCTGACGCACGGGTCAGTGCCAGCGTACGGGCCAGGAATAGGCTACGGCATACATTAAGGTGTAGGGCTGGTTGTGGGATTCCGTTCCGGGCTTGGGTTAGGGTTAGGGAAGGCCAAGGCTTAGGGCTTAGCAGAGGGTACGGAAAAGTGGGAGGGTCAGGCTACGTGCTGACGCACGGGTCAGTGCCAGTGTACGGACCAGGAGTAGGCTACGGCTTGGGGGTAAGTTGTAGGGCTCGTGGTGGGTTTCCGTTTCGGGCTAGGGTTAGGGTTAGGCAACGGCAAGGCTTAGGGCACAGGTGAGGGTACCGAAACTTGGGAGGGTCAGGCTACTTGCTGACCCACGGGTCAGTGCAAGCGTATGGGCCAGGAGTAGTCTACCGCTTGGGGGTAAGATGTAGGGCTGGTGGTCCTTTTCCGTGCCAGGCTAGGGTTAGGGTTACGGAACGGCAAGGCTTAGGGCACAGGTGAGGGTACGGAAACGTGGGAGCGTCAGGCTACGTGCTGACGCATGGGTCAGTGCCAGCGTACAGGCCAGGAGTAGGCTACGGCATAGGTTAAGGTCTAGGGCTGGTGGTGGGTTTCCGTTCCGGGCTAGGGTTAGGGTTAGGGAAAGGCAAGGCTTAGGGCCAGGTGTGGGTACGGAAACGTGGGAGTGTCAGGCTACGTGCTGACGCACGTGTCAGTGCCAGCGTACCGGCCAGGAGTAGGCTACGGTTTGGTGGTTAGGTGTAGGGCTGGTGGTGGGTTTCCATTCCAGGCTAGGGTTAGTGTTAGGGAACAGCAAGGCTTAGGGCACAGGTGAGGGTACGGAAACGTGGGAGGGTCAGGCTACGTGCTGACGCACGGGTCAGTGCCAGCGTACGGGCCAGGAGTAGGCTACGGCTTGGGGGTAAGGTGTAGGGCTGGTGGTGTGTTTCCGTTCTGGGCTAGGGTTAGGGTTAGGGAACGGCAAGGCTTAGGGCACAGCTGAGGGTACAGAAACGTGGGAGGGTCAGGCTACGTGCTGATGCACGGCTCAGTGGCAGCGTACCGGCCAGGAGTAGGCTACGGCATATGGTAAGGTGTAGGGCTGCTGGTGGGATTCCGTTCCGGTCTAGGGTTAGGGTTAGGGAACGGCAAGTCTTAGGGCTCAGGTAAGGGTACAGGAAAGTGGGAGGGTCAGGCTACGTGCTGACGCACGGGTCAGTGCCAGTGTACGGGCCAGGTGTAGGCTACGGCTTGTGGGTAAGGTTTAGGGCTGGTGGTGGGTTTCCGTTCCGGGCTAGGGTTAGGGTTAGGGAACGGCAAGGCTTAGGGCACAGGTGAGGGTACGGAAACGTGGGAGGGTCAGGCTACGTGATGACACACGGCTCAGTGCCAGCATATGGGCCAGGAGCAGGCTACGGCGTGGTGGTAAGGTGTAGGGCTGGTGGTGGGTCTCTGTTCCGGGCTAGGGTTAGGGTTAGGGAACGTCAAGTCTTAGGGCACAGGTGAGGGTACGGAAACGTGGGAGGGTCAGGCTACGTGCTGACGCATGGGTCAGTGCCAGCGTACGGGCCAGGAATAGGCTACGGCGTAGGGTAGAGTTTAGGGCTGGTGGTGGGTTTCTGTTCTGGGCTAGGGTTAGTGTTAGGGAACGGCAAGGCTTAGGGCACAGGTGAGGGTAAAGAAAAGTGTAAGGGTCAGGCTACGTGCTGACGCACGTGTCAGTGCCAGCATACCAGCCAGGAGTAGGGTAAGGCTTCGGGGTTAGGTGTAGGGCTGATTGTGTGTTTCCATTCTGGGCTAGGGTTAGGGTTAGGGAACGGTAAGGCTTAGGGCACAGGTGAGCGTATGGAAACGTGGGAGGGTCAGGCTACGTGCTGCCGCACGGGTGAGTGCCAGCATACGGGCCAGGAGTAGGCTATGGCTTGGGCGTTAGTTGTACGGCTGGTGGAGGGTTTCCTTTTGTACTAGGGATAGCGTTAGGGAACAGCAAGGCTTAGGGAACAGGTGAGGGTACGGAAATGTGGGAACGTCAGGCTACGTGCTGACGCATGGGTCAGTGCCAGCGTACGGGCCAGGAGTAGGCTACGGCTTTGTGGTTAGGTGTAGGGCTGGTGGTGGGTTTCCGTTCCAGGCTAGGGTTAGTGTTAGGGAACAGCAAGGCTTAGGGCACACGTGAGGGTACGGAAACGTGGGAGGGGCAGGCTACGTGCTGACGCACGGGTCAGTGCCAGCGTACGGGCCAGCATTATGCTATGGCTTGGGGGTTAGGTGTAGGGCTTGTGGTGTGTTTCCGTTCCATACTAGGGTTAGGGTTAGGGAACGGCAAGGCTTAGGGCACAGGTGAGGGTACGGTAATGTGGGAAGTTCAGGCTACGTGCTGACGCACAGGTCAGTGCCAGCGTATGGACCAGGAGTAGGCTACGGCTTGGGGGTAAGGTTTAGGGCTGGTGTTGGGTTTCCGTTCCGGGCTAGGGTTAGGGTTAGGGAACGGCAAGGCTTAGGGCACAGGTGAGGGTACGGAAACGTGGGAGGATCAGGCTACGTGCTGATGAAAGGGTCAGTGCCTGCGTATGGGCCAGGAATAGGCTACGGCGTAGGGAAAGGTGTAGGGCTGGTGGTGGGTTTCCGTTCCGGGCTAGGGTTAGGGTTAGGGAATGGTAAGGCTTAGGGCACAGGTGAGGGTTCGCAAACGTGGGAGGGTCAGGCTACGTGCTTACGCACGGGTCAGTGCCAGCGTAAGGTCCAGGAGTAGCCTACGGCTTGGGGGTAAGTTGTAGGGCTGGTTGTGGGTTTCCGTTCATGTCTAGGGTTAGGGTTAGGGAACGGCAAGGCTTAGAGCACAGGTGACGGTACGGAAACGGGGGAGGGTCAGGCTACGTGTCGATGCACGGGTCAGTGCCAGCGTACCAGCCAGGAGTAGGCTACGGCTTGGGGGTTAGGTGTAGGGCTGGTGTTGGGTTTCCGTTCGGGGCTAGGGTTAGGGTTAGGGAACGGCAAGGCTTAGGGCACAGGTGAGGGTACGGAAACGTGGGAGGTTCAGGCTATATGCTGACACATGAGTCAGTGCCATCGTACGGGCCAGGAGTAGGCTACGGCGTATGGTAAGGTTTAGGGCTGCTGGTGGGTTTCCGTTCCTGGCTAGGGTTAGGGTGAGGGAACGGTAAGGCTTAGGGCCCAGTTGAGGGTACGGAAACGTGGGAGGGTCAGGCTACGTGCTGACTCACGGGTCAGTGCCAGCGTACGGGCCAGGAGTAGGCTATGGCGTATGGTAAGGTGTAGG